>NC_090827.1:75334842-75637873 GCF_028021215.1 Eschrichtius robustus
TAGTGATTAATAGGGTGCCCTACCAGGGCACCTCTTGACCAAGGTTTTTGTGGTTGTCCTGCTATGCCATGTGGCATACATTGACCAAGTCTCTTAGTCTTTCTGTCTCATTTTCCTCGTCTACAAACAGGAAGATAAATAATCTCTGCCTCCTTTCTAACAAGGTTGTTGAGAGGTTCAAACGACATGATGGAGATTAACATCTATGGCAGAGATTGCCAATTACCCACCACTATCAATTCCTGCCTCTTTCCTCAGCAATAACACCTCAAATTCCAGCTAAACACACGCTGCCCAGCCAGAGACTACAGTTCCCAGGCTTCCCTGCAGCTAGATGTGACCAAGCAACCAACTGCTTGCCAAGGCAATACAAAGAGAAAGGATACCATATCTGCAATTCACAGGCCACGCCTTTAAAAAGGAGCTGTTTGGCCTACTTTCCTCTTTCCCTCTTCCTTCACATCGGAAGTTGGACGTGGTGGTGGTGGGTCATCTTTGACCTTAGAGGATAGTGGATGAGCAAAATAGAAGATGTCTGGGTCCTGCACAACCTCATGAAGCAGAGCTGCCTACCACCCCTGGGCCACATACCAGCTCAGGTTTCTATGGGAGAAAGAAATGATCCTTTTATTTTATTAAATCCACTGTTATTTTGTTCTCTGATATAGCAATTGAACCAATATCTTAATTATTGCAATATCCTTTGAATATATAAACTGTTATGCCAAGGCCTGATATTGTTCTTATTGTTAATTACACCTGCTGTCTTGATTTGACAGCCCAAGTTGTCACAAAACAGTCACCATCTTATTCACAGGACTACAATTTCTGCTCCTGCAGGTCTCGAAGGCTGCACAACTAGATATTCAGATGTCTTGCATTCACATGTGAAAGTTGCTCCTAACATCCCTCTGGCACAGTTCCTTCTGTTACTATACCAAACATAACTTTTTTCCTTAAAAACTGAACTTTCAGTTGAACATTTGCAAGGTTAGCAAATAGCCAGGTCACAGCCCTTGTGATAACTAGCCTCACATGTGGTGTTTTCCCCAACCTGACTTGGAGCAAGCAGAGCCCATCACTTTACTTCTAAGTAGCCTTCAACCAAGCAATTGAAAATGTTACTCAAGGGTTGGGTTTTATTTTGGGGTTGTTTTTTTTTTTTTTTTGGTTTTGTTTTGTTTTGTTTAATTCACACACGCAGTGGTATACCTGCCATGTCTGCTTTGGGGAAGGAGTGCAGGGAAAAACAACCAGAAGGCAATTTAATCCAGGACATCTACTTCTCCCATCTCATTTCTCATCATACCACCTTGCATTCTATGACCAGCCATCCTGAAATATATGTAGTTTCCAAACTGACATGCTGTCCTACACCTTGGGACTTATACACTTCCCCATCCCCTCAAACTGACTTTCTATATCCTATACACCCTCTGGTCTCAGTTTGAACTTCCAACAAGCCTTTTCCAATCCTCTAAGACTGGCTCAAAGCAGTCAGCATCACTCTGACTGCTCTGTATTAGAATTGCCTCTTTACTTGTCGGTATCTCCGCTCGGACTATCAGCACCTGTAAGGTAGGGACTGTGTCTTACCCACCTCTGTATCTCTGCGTCTAGTGTGGTCTCTGGAACAAAGTAGACACTCAGTAAATGTTGGCAGAATGGAGGTCTGCTTGCCCTGCTGGATGTGATGCTCAGGTTCAGAAAAACTTGCCCAACTAGACTGAGGGACCCTGGATCCACGTTTGCCTGTTAGCATAGTTTAAGAGGAGTTTCTCCCTTTAACACAAAGTGCCTCCCACCTACTACTATGGTAGTAGTGGAATAGCAGGGTAGTGGCCCTCTTAGAGATTTGCTCTGACATGATTAAATATCATGCCGTAGTTCTTGCTGACTGCACTGCAACTAGATGCCGGATGGTTAGGCGTTTTTAACAAGAGCTGTTTCAGTGGGCGGTGGGTTTGCAAATGTGCTACTTTAATGGCTATTCATATTAGCTCTATGTTAAAGGTCCCAGGTTATGTCTCCGTCTAGTCTGGTGTTTATTTAGTGCTCAGTATTAGAATGAGTAATATGCCCCTTAGCTTTGTGACAGATCGTTCTTTAAACACCAGACCCATTGGCACGCTGCCCTTGAGTTCCCACTAAGCAGAGAATATTCCCAGGGAGTAACTCCTCAGCCCCACAGGAGTTTGTGAAATGTGAAATTGGAGGTCGATGACAGCATAAACAAATCTGAAAATAACTCTTGTGAAAAATCTTCTGCTCTGCAGTGTAGAACCCATTTCTGCTAAAGCTGGTTGAGACTTTCCATGGGTCCTGGATACCTCTCCCTGAGACTAGCAGAAGGTAGGAAGAGATGTGGATTTAGCACCTGCAGCTGACTTAGAAACACCAAATTTGGACACTAGTAATTTGTCATGGGCTTTTTTTTTTTTTTTGAAATCTCAGGGTATGTTTTTCTACACCTCTGAGATGACAGAAATAGACAAGACACTCTCACCTCTGTTTTATTAATGGAGAAAGCAAAGCATAGAAAAATTGACAACCTGATCCATGTGGGAGGTGCTCCCTGGTAAGTCAGTAACATCACTTAGGACTGTGGAGCCAAGAACATGTCTGACCACTTGCTCATGGGCCTGACACAGTGCCCAGCACATGACGTGTAGACATACAATAAATGTTTATAGAGTGAGTGAATGAATGAATGAACAAATGAATGAATGAATGAAATCAACTAAACCAATGTATCTCAAATTTGAGCGATATGAGGGACCTTTTCTGGAGAAATAATAATCTCTTGACCCCAGAGATTGTCTATAAAACCCTAATTTAAATAACATATTTCACTCTTGTTCTTTGAAAATGTCTCTCGGTAGCTAATTATCGTTACAAAAAAATTTAATTTCAATCCTTATAACTGATAAAAATATCTTTTATTAGTGAAAGAAAAACAATTTTTTAAAGTTCTCATAGAATTCATGTACCTGAGATAATCCCAGCAAACCTCATTTGGAGAAAGACTGGACTAGATTGTGAGCCCTTGACAGAGGGCAGGCCTGAGTGCTGTCCTTTATGAATCCTTGACCTGGTAGGCTTTCTCCCACCATTTGCAAGTGATGATGGTGATACGACTGTGACCAGCCTCCCACCCTAAACAGGAAGGGCAGCTCGAGAGGCCAGCCAGTGAGGGTAAGCACCACAGGAGAGTTCTGGAGAATGATGGTTGAACGCACTGCAGCTAAGCAGAGCTCAAGTCCGGCTGGGGTTCAGAGAAGGTGCCACAGGGAAGGTGGAATGCAAGCTGGGCCTGGGAACACGAAGACGACTTGGTGTCGCAGAGAGGAAGGAGGAGGGCTCTAGCCACGAAGAAAGGGGAGTCTTTTCCTTTCCTGCTGATTTGCTGCCTCCTCTTAAATTGGATTTGCTACCAAAGAAAGGCCCTGAGGACGAGCATCAGAGGTCTGCCCAAACCTCAAAGAACTGGATGGGTTTTAGTGATACTCAGCCAAGCAGGACATACTAGAAAGATCATTAAAAATCGAAAGAAATTCTATTCTTCAATAAAAATAGCATCCCAGAGAGCTGGAAGAAAATTATTCTTTTCTACCCCTTTCTGTCTCCTTTCTCCCCACTTCTGAGTATGAAAACTACTTTAGGCTACCCAGATCTTGTTCTTCTCAGAATATGAAGTTAGTCTTCTAGGCTCTGAGACTTCCCTGTCTATGTTTTCTTACATGTCTTAACCCACAGCCCTACATTCCTGCACGCCAGGTCCTTGAGGTCAACTATTGTGTCTTTTTCATGTTTGTTTCCATATCCTACTACCAAATCATAACCAGGTATTCAATACATGTTGGCTTAAAGAATATTGTTTGCTCAAATAAATGACCAGAGTTCTCCTATTGCCCTAGCTCTTCTCCCGTATCAAAATTTACTCCTAGCAAAGAAACTGATAAATTCAGCTACATTCAGATCTAATACCACTTAGTATGTTGCCCTGCCCAGTGGCATTTGAAATCCCATATAAGTAGGATTTTTTTGTATATTCACAACAGGTCTGGGAGACAGTTCAAGGCTAAAGAAGAGGTATTTTTTGTTTCTAAGCAAACAGGTATATCTTCATAAGACTGGCTTTGAAGCCAGCTCTTAGAGAAAAGATTAAGTGAGATTTTGGCATATTTAGAGGAGTGTAGAGTTGGTCCCGTGATAACAGATACGAGCTACAAAGAGCAGCCTTTAAAAAAAAAGAAGAAGAAACTACAGTCTACAGCCTAGCTACACTTATTAAGATGAGATTTAACCAAAGACTATAAAAATCTTAAATGGTAGATAATAAGGTCAAACCAAGTTACTATTTTCAGCTCAGAACAGATGACAAGACAGGAGGACGTAAATGGAAATTAAAAGAAAAGGGATTCAGAACAGATCAGAAGGTTACCAAAAATAATCAATGGCTGAAATGACTTTCTGGACTCATTCACTTGTGCTGAAAATATTGGGTCATTGAAAAAGTAATGAGATGATATTCTTGGGAAATGGAATAGTTAAAATGAATGAGTCCGGATGGGCCTAAAGACTTTAATCATTCTGAAGAGAAACACTTGCTGGGACACTCTCTCCTAAACCAAGTTGAAATTTCATTCTAGGGAGACAACTAGGTAGAGGAGAAGAGGACTTCACTTTTCACATTCCGTGGGTGTTTGCAGCTCCTTCACAGTTATAACGGTATTTGGTACCAAAGCGTCTTTATGAGTAGTGCCTCCTATAGAATCTTAACAAGAGAAACAGGCAAGACAGCCACTAAAGACATGGAGACTTGGAGATGATTCTCAGCCAGGCTCCCATCCTAAATTGAAATCTCCGTGTTCCCACCTGTCACATATCTTCCAATGCATGATTCCAGGACCAGGACAATTCAGGGGCAGTCTAATCTGCTATTGGGCAGCTCTAATTGTTAGACAGCTGGAATTGTTTCTGACAGGGTCTGGCCTCCCTAGAGTTTCCCCATTGGGTCTAGTGTGTCCTTTGGAGCTACACCACCATGTGTCTGCACAGTAACCCAGCAAATATTTAAAGACAGAGCAAACTAAGCTTTCTCTTTTCTGAGCTAAATATCCCCATTTCCTTCATATGACATGTTTTCCAGATCCTCTGCCTTCCTGACCACCATTCTTGGAAAAACTCCAAATATCTAGTCATGTATGTGTATATACACACACGTACACACAGATTCTAGAGTGGAGTGCCCCAAATTGAACGTGTCCCCAGATGAAGCTAAGAGTGTGTTAACTACTTCCTATGATCTAGAAACACCTACTCTGTTAATACAGCCAAATAATAGTAGTAGTAACTACTATTCATTGCAGCCCACCACATGTCATACATTTTTTCTAATCAGAACTACAGCCAATTTTAGGATTCCCATTTTTAAAAATATCTATTTATTTTTGGCTGCGTTCGGTCTTAGTTGCAGTGCACGGGCTTCTCTCTAGTTGTGGCGCGTGGGCCCCAGAGCACGTAGGCCCTGTAGTTGCAGCATGCAGGCTTTCTAGTTGTGGCAGGTGGGCTTAGTTGCCCTGTGGCATGTAAGATCTTAGTTCCCCGACCAGGGATCGATCCCATGTCCCTACATTGGAAGGCAGATTCTTAACCACTGGACCACCAGGGAAGTCCCAGGATTCCCATTGTTTTTTAATTTTATTTATTTTTTGGCTGTGTTGGGTCTTCGTTGCTGCGCGTGGGCTTTCTCTAGTTGCAGCAAGTGGGGGCTACTCTTCGTTGCGTTGCACGGGCTTCTCATTGCGGTGGCTTCTCTTGTTGCAGAGCACGGGCTCTAGGCAAGCGGGCTTCAGTAGTTGTAGCACAGTCTCAGTAGTTGTGGCTCGTGGGCTCAGTAGTTATGGTGCACGGGCTTAGTTGCTCCAAGGCATGTGGTATCTACCCGGACCAGGGCTCGAACCTGTGTCCCCTGCATTGGCAGGCAGATTCTTAACTACTGCACCACCTGGGAAGTCCCAGGATTCCCATTTTAAAGATGAAAAAAATTGAAACTCAGAGAACAAATAACTCTCTCAAGTTCACAGAACTAGAAAATAGGCAAGCAACGACTCAAATTCAGCTCTGTTTGACTCCAATGCTGTCTGCTGTCCACTCTCTCTGTCACTGCCTAATATTTTCTTAATGACCACCTCCCTGTTCTTTTATTAGAATTTATAGTCAACTACAATCTCCAGACCTCTTTCATCTTCACCTGTTTTAAGGATTTGCACCCAGCAGGGAGTAAGTTACTTTGCAAGGTAGTGGCATTCATTGCAAAGCATGTTGGGAGAAAGAGGTTGGGCCCAGCCTGGGAAGTGTACAGGGCAGTGTGGGCAGAGCTGTGGCCTCAGCCTAGGCCATCAATTGTCCAAACCCTAATCCAAGCAGATACATAGCCAACGCAGCCCATTTCCAGGGGTCTCAGAAAGACCTGTGGGGAGACCAGAGCAGGGACACAGCTTTAGGGGTATAAAATACTGACTATGAGAATGTCAAGCCAACCCAAGGTCCTACATGGAATTCTGCCTCCAGTAGGGCCTCAGAAAACAGTGTATAAAGCCACAAGGAGAATAGAGCAGGGCTTTGCCTGCCTGGCTCAGGCCCCATGATCTAGAAAGGGGTGAAAAACAGGAAAACCCCAAGATCCAAACAGAAGGGAGCTAGGCCCAAGCTTGTAGAGCCTGACTTTCTGTGCAGGAAAGGCTTAATCCAGCAGGCATGGGGGCCCAAACTCCGCATATTCCAAAGGAAGAACTGGCCCTTGACAGGCTCCTGGGAGATAACCTACAAGCTATTGGAATATCCTGCCTGAGAAGAATATTGTATACCTGGGGCCCGCAGCCAGGGAAAATAGTTTATAATAATAATGTGATATATGGCAAATGCCTATGTTCGTTTGCCTGGGGCACTGGGCCAGACTCTATCGTTTTGACCTCTGGGGAGGCTGGAGACTGAGTAGCTAAGGCCAGTCACACGAACACTGCATGCCTACATGACTGACTGCTCATACAAACCCTACACACCAAGGATCAAGTTAGCAATCCTTCATGTGTGTTGTCAGGCATCATTGCTGGGGGAACTACATGCTGTCCATGCAACTCCACTGGGTGAAGCCACCTGAAAGCTCGTGCCTGGTTTCTCCTGGACTCCACTCCTTTTTCTTTTGCTAATTTTAATCTGCATCCTTTCACTGTAAAAAACCATAACTGTGTAAACAGAAAACAGCTTCTCTGAGGTCTGTGAGTCCATCTAGCAAATCGGCAAGCCTGAGGGTAATCTTGGGGACCCGACACAGATACCCCGATGGCAGAATTTGTGAGGAGGTGGCTATGACCAGTAGCCTTGTTGGAAGGCTTAGAATTCAGACGTAGAACCCAATACAAAGACAAATTCCAGACCTCCCTCTCTGTGATGATATGGGACTCACATAAGAGTCCCACTGGCCTCTCACTGGTAGTGGGGGAATATGCCAGATATGCCTGCAGAAAACAGGGTTGTCATTTGGAATAACTGGGGTGGATCTAGGACAGGGGCAAAAATTCATACAGATATCACCATCTGGTATTCATCTATGTGACTGGGTTTTTTAATAAGTTTATTAGCAGGATCTATGGTTCTAATTGTGAAAGTAATACATATTCATTGTTGAAAATCTGGAAAACATAACAAAATATAAAAAAAAAAAATAGTCCATTGGAATCCCACCATCCAGAGATAAGCATGGCTAATACTATGGTATAGTTCTTTCCAGGCAATTTCTTTTTCATGAATATGCAGCAGTGTCCCTGATGAGACAGAATCTTTAAAATTTTTTGTTAGCAAGAAAACCTGCAAGTTAAAAGTTGCCAGCCACTTCCATGTCTAACAAGTCATCTTGGGACACATTTGTGTCTGGAAACAATCACGTGGGCAGTTTTAGTTTTACAGACATAAGGCAGAGGCACCTACCATCCAGAGGCAAGAATGTCAGTCACAGGACAGTGTTTTCCTTGACAAAGGCTGTCCATCTCGTCCTCCGTTACTAAGGCCAAATGTCACTGGGAAGTAGGTGAGCCAGTTTGAGAGAGCCCAGAAGCTTCCTAGGAGGAAAGGAATCAAGTCCCCCAACTACTTCCCCTGAGGTTCACTTGTTTTCAAACATCTCTGATGAGTTCAGTTGGTCTTATGCAGGAGCCTGGACTACTGAATTGTCGGTGTTGAAGGGAGTTGGTTTCCACAGAGCATGAGGCCAACACAGGAGCCTTCTACAGCAGCAGCCCCTGAGGCACCAAGGGAAAGTTTGAGGGAAATGTTTTCGAGGGCCAACTAAGAAGCTGAAACTTCGGGAGCCCAGGCCATTGTTCATATAGAACAATAAGACATATCCTATTCTCAGAACCACGAGAACAATGCCCTGACCAGCAGTGATGGCACAGCCAGGCATGGCTCAAGGTGGTGGTCAACTGCTTCCACCAGACACCAGTGCTGGAAGCAGCAAATGCAGCCTGCAGTGGGCCAGATTCTCCAAGACTCTCTCCACAAGGCACGTGAGAGTATCACTGATCCTTAATAAACTGGGACAGAGGAGCCTTAAACGTATCACAAGATGGGGACCACTGGGAAAGAGAAGGGAATTTTCATGCTAGGTGAGATGGGGCCTCTCCTCAGTTCACTGGAGACATGTGACCACATCCTCATTCATCTTATACCCCAAGCTGACAAAGCAGAAGATCTAAACTACAGACAAACACAAACTCACATAATGTGTAACAAAATGAGATTAAGTTGCATAATGTAGACTTTTTTCCCCACTTAACATTATATACTGAGCATTTTCTAATGACATTAAACACATTTGGAAATGTAATATTAATAGGTAATAATATAATGTAGTGCTTATGTAGCATTTACCATGTGAGATAGTATTAGTAACCCTATACTCTAAATAAGGAAATGGAGGTACAAAGAGGCTTTGTAACTTGTTAATAATGGCTAGTAAATGGAGAAACTAGCATCTGAACCCAATTTTGAATACACAGGATATTTGATCTTTTTCCAATAGTTGGATATTTCATTTTTCCTATTTTTTCACTATTACAAATGTGCAGTGATAAACATCCTTGTACATAAATCTTTGAAAGTCTATTTAAAATGTTAACCTAAATGCAGAACTTCACGTTTACTGAATTCCATCACTTTTAATTTAGACCTGTGAGATTTTCTTGGATCTTGATTCTGCAAATCAAATTTTCCACTTTCCCCGACCTTTGTGTCATTCAGATGTAACTGACCTGTTCTCCTCACACGAATACTCTATCTAAAGCTTGACCTGGACAAGACAAAGTCACATGGCTTGGTTCCTGCCTCTCTCACCGTCTCATCTCACACTCAGCTTTCCAGTTGGTCGGCCATACCCTGCTCTCTCGGCCACAGGACCTCATTCTGCTCCCTCAGCTGAAAGCCCCTCCCTTCCCCTGGTGAACACCCCTGTAGTCCCTCAACATCTCAATTCTAGCTGAGCGAGGGTGAGTTCTTTGCTATATACTCATGGAACCCCATTCCTTTCCTTCCACGTGGGAAATTCACACACTCACAAAATTAGCTGATTCATAGCGGTCTCCCCCACTCAACAAAAGATTCTGCGACAGCACTGGCCACGCCTGCTTTCTCATCATGGTACCTAATGCTGTATTTGGCCTAAAGTGATATTCCATAAACATACGCTGAATGAAGGAAGGGAGGAAGGAATGAAAACAGCAGCTGCGGCACAGCCGTAGAACCCCTGCCCCTTGCGTGGATGGCAGCATGTGTGGATTCATCAGCCTTGCTTGAGTACAGCGCTCCAATCAGTTACAATTTATGACCTGCCCACGTTCTATCTTAGCCCCAGGATATTGCTAGAGAGTTTGTCAGATACAGCTGAGGTCCGGCTGTGCTGTGACTGACCTCCTCTACCCTCTTCTCCCTCAAGGCATCCTCTATTCAGCCTCCAACTGTCCTTCCAAAGGCAGCTCTGATTACACGACTCCCTGATTAATAACCTCTGTGGCTCCACAGTGTCCTCAGGCTGAAGGCCAAGCTCCTAATAGTGACATTCAAGGTCCATCATGTTCTGGTCCTTGTCTGCTTTTCCTTGTGCTCTGCTGCTCCTGGCACCCTCCCCCATCACCCTGCAATACTACAAGTCTTCCCACAGAATGTGTGCTCATGTATCTTTGAGCCTTTGCTCTGTCTCCCTAGAATGCAAACTCCCACTCTGCTTGGCAAACTCCTACTCATCCTTCAAGGTCCAGGTCAAAAGTCATCTCCCCTTTGAAGGTCTCCTTGTCTCCTTCCTACTCCCATCAAAGGCAGAACTAGTGATTCCTTCGCTTATATTCCTGTAGCATTTTGTACATACTTCTACTTTAGAATTTTCACCCTGTATTATATGTAGGTATTTGTGTTCTCTGAAGGAATCTGAACTCCTTGAGGGCAGAGACCATATCTTACCTCTGTTTCCCCAGAAAGCACCTCAGCCCTGACACAGAATAGGTAGTTAACAAATGCTTCATGTCACTTTGTCTTTGGGTATTGTCCCATTCCACAGGTCTTGTGACACTGTCAAAAAGCAGTAGACTTTTGGAGCCATGGCTGACCAACTCCAGACTAAGGTCCAGCGATAGGTGAGGTGTGGAGATTCTCAGTAACAGAGGTGGCAAGTTCCATGGAGGGGCCCTTGAGTCTCTGCTTGTCCTCCTCCTCCTCCACCACCAGCCACTAACCTCCCCAGCTCCTGTCAGACCAGGGGGGGTGGTGCCTGCTCAATGCTGCTCGTCCTTTCTGCTGCCTGTCTTTTCTTTCTTTGCTTTTACTGTCCTCCCCTTCCTCATGAAATAGCTATAATTCTGGACTGGCTCAAAATGAAAAGGCTGCTGAAAGGATAGAAAAAACCGTCAGCAACCAAAGATAGAGAGGACTGTTGGGTTTCTTGAGAAACTCGCAATGAAGACCTTCTGGGCTACCTAACCCTCCCCTCTTTCTTCTTCCTTCGACTCAGTTGGCTGCCTCACTTTACTCATCGTTCACATGCCCACCCCCAATTTACGTGACTTTTCAGCTCAGTTCTCCCTAGTTTGACTAGACCATTCTTTTCAGTGTCTCAGTCCCAAAATCTCAAAAGGAGACTCTGATCATCCCATTGCCACCCCAGTTTTGTAGCTTTGGGTCAGGCATCCTGCCCAGGTCCAATCATGCAGGGCTGGGATGGAGACTTGGATCATGTGGCCCGATGTGCTTCCCTCAACAGGGGGTGGAGGAAGAAGGGATGGTTAGGTTCAGTAACTGCATCTCTAGTTAAGCTCGAGGTAAGGACATTTTTCAATCTTGGACAAGCCTTGAAAGAGAAGCACCAGCTGTTTGGAGGTAAAACCTTGTTAATTTAAAGCATTGCTATACAGGAGACAAACGTTGCCCACCACGCTCAGTGTAATAACCCAGAGACTACTTTCTAAACATTATTTCCACGCAGGCCCTGTTAGCCTGGCAAAAGTGAACAAATGGGTCTATAGGTCAAAAGAGAAATTTGGACTGGAGATAAAAAATGGTTGTCATCAGGATTAGTGATCAGCAAATGCTGGTGGTTGTTGAGAAGGTGGTGGTGGGTTGGCTCCAGGCACGTATACAGGTTCTCAGGGAAGGTGAGGAGAGTGAGAAGGGGGCCAAAGACAGAACGCCGGGACCATGGATATTTAAAGGGTTGGCGAGGGAGCACATTTCTGAAGAATAGAGAAAGGAACAGCCAGAGTGGTGGAAATCTCAAAACCAAAATCTAATCAAGGTGGCATAGATCTTGGAGGAAAGGACAAGGTGCCAATTCTAGAGAGATCAAAAAAAAGTAAGGATGCGGTTCTGAGGAGTGGAGGGGAGGGGGTGGAAGAGTGGTGAAGGGGATTGAGGAAGTTGGCCAACCTAAAGCTTGGTGGTGGGGGAGGGCGCCTTGAGAGACGCGGGTAGACAGCAGAGAGGAACTCAGTGTCACGGAGATCCACCCCTCTCACCCCCATGAGGTTTACCTGAAGGTGTTTAAAAGCTGATGGGAACGAGCCAATCTATTCGGAGAGATTGAGAAACAAGCAAGAAGGGGGAGGATGGGTGGAATGAGGTTTCTGAGAATAAGGGACCCAGCACCCCTGAAGGAGCCCACGGGGAAGAGGGAATGCCCCCGCCACAGGCAGTTTCAGGTCCCAAGGTCAAGCCTAGGACGCGGACCGTGGGACGAGGCCGCCGCCTTCCCAGCCGGCCTCCTGGGCAGCACGTGACGTCGGTGCCCTCTAGTGGCGATAGTTGGAATCGTACGGCGCGCGGAGTCCCCGTTGGCGGGAGAACCCGAGCGAGAGGCAGTGACTCGGGACCCTGAGTGGCTGGGGACACAGGGGTCTCTAAGGATAAAGCTCATGGCACAAAAGGAGTGGGAAAAGAAACCATTTGGATGGTGTACGTTTTTCAACCTTTCCTGCACTTCTCCTTTGTGGGGGGGAAGGGGAGGGAGGGTACCGATCTCGGCCAATTAGCCAAAGCGAAGGTTATGTCCGGAGCCACAAAAACACCCGAGCCTGAGTCAGATCCATGCTGTGGATTCCGACCAGTTGTGACCCGCCAGGCACAGACCGTCTGTAGATGGTGCAGCACGGCGGACGTCGGGGAGTCAGGAGATGCTGCTACCTTTGCCTCGTGGTCAAGCACAGGGAAGACGGGGAGGGGAGAAGTGGGGCTGGCGCAGGGAGAGGAGGCATCGGCTGCGCAATGCTGCCATCTACCGGCCTGCCCGGCGCTCGCCCCGGGGAGGGGACGGCACTTCAATGCAGAGGGAGCCGCGTCCAGCTCAACTGTCGCACCGGATCTGGTCTTAGCGAGCGGTTTTCAGGCTTAGCCACACAAATTCACCGGCTCACATAGCAACTCGGGAAAATATACAGGTGTTTTGTGTTTGGGGGTCATTGGTTTTGGATTTTCCATCTTAAAACATCCACAAAGAAGCTTCTAGGCACAGAATGGCTCCCATGGCCAAATGAGATAAAATCTCCAATAAGTGTATGAAACAAAGAGCAGATCAGTCTTTGGGGTCTGGAATTGTGTGGGTGGCAGTCTTAGGGTCCAAGGTCATTCTCAGCCTTACAAATCTGTGAAGCGCATGGAAAGAGGGTTTGGGTCTTAAGTCTGTTTGTTTCTCTGGGCTCAGTTTCTTCATCTGTAACGTGGCAATAAAGTTGCCCTCACAGGAGTGCTTGGGGGATCAGATATGCTGATGCTTGGGAACATTGTGGAAAGTATAAAACTACATGTCATCACTAGATGTGATCAAATGCAAACTTTTCTTCCATTTCAGAGGTGACTGAAGATGTCGCACATACAACAGTTGCTGGTAGGGAGGAGAGGATTTGAGTATCTCTGTTCCATTTTCCCAGATATTGTTTTCTATAAAACCTGACTTTCCTGAATGGTTCTCCCATACCATCCCTAGGGATTTTGTAAGGAAGAATTAAATCACTTTAACAGAAAGCTTGTCTCTGTTCCTGGAGAGATAATGATGAGGTCATTAGGTTTCTGGAGTTGTATTTGTTAAGTCCAAATGTATGTCAATCTTATTTTTCATAGCTAAACAGAACAAATGCTAGACATTTTTGCAGTGAGAATGATTTTCTCCATATTGCATAAGACAAACTGAGGTTCATAGAAGTTAATTTGCCCAAGGACATAAAGCAAGTAAGTGATGGGTATAAAACTCATAGTTGGGGGAGAATTAATCAATAAACTTTGAACAAAGCCTTGGGCATAGGCAGGATACGGGGCCATCCATAACATCTTTCCAAATGCAATATGAGGACTTCCCTGCCTAAAAAAAAAAAGCACTTTCCATACCTGCTTATAGAGAAAATGTTACCATTAGACAATAATTCCTCAGGTTTAAGACATTTTTGTTCCCTTTTTTGAAAAGCAAATTCTCCCAAAAATGATAATAACTTTAAGCTTTTTTAGTTATCTATACCTACGTAAGAAAAAGTTTATTATATTCTTCCCCAGCAAGCAGCTTTTGATAAAGAGATGGATGGAAAGCATGTAAAGTGTCTGAATGCTCACAGGGAATAAAAAGAAAAGGGATACAGAAAGGGAGGCAGGTTGCCCAAAATTGTCTATTTCACTGTTTACCTAGAGTTTTGGCTTTGTTGATGGGATGTGGTTTTGGTGCCAAAACATCACACACTGAAAAAGAACAAAGTTGGAGGGCTCACATTTCCTGATTTCAAATTTATTGCAAAGCTACAGTAATCATGGTATGAATTTGGTATGGGTAAAAGGATTGACATATAGATAAATAGAATAAAATTGAAGTCAGAAATAAACCTTAACATTATGGTCAACTGATTTTTGACCAAGATGCCAGGAAAATTAAATGGGGGGGGCGGGGAATAGTCTTTTCCATAAATGGTACTGGGAAAACTGGATATATGCATGTAAAAGATTGAAGTTGGACGCTTTACTCCACTATATACAAAAATTAACCCAATATGGATTATAGACCTAAGTCAGAGCAAAAACATAAAACTCTTAGAAGAAAATATAGGAGTAAATCTTCATGAACTCAGATTAGGCAAAGACTGCTTAGATACGACATCAAAAGCACAAGCAACGAAAGTAAAAATAGATAAATTGGACTTAAAATTTAAAACTTGTACTTCAAAGGACACTTCAAGAAAGTGAAAAGATGCCCTACAGAATGGGAGAAACTATTTGCAGATCGAATATCTGATAAGGAAATTGTATCCAGAATATATAAAGAATTCATATACGTCAATAATTTTAAAAGATAACCCATGTTAAAATGGGCAAAGAATTTGACTAGACATTTCTCCAAAGAAGGGAGATACATACAAATGGCACTAAGCATATGAAAAGATCATCAGCATAATTAGCCATCAGAGAACCCACCTCACACCTAGCCAGATGTGTGTAAAGAAGCCTGTAGATGATTCCAACCCCCAACCATTCAAATCTTCCCACTCAGACATGGTGGAGCAGACAAGTTATTCCTTCATGTGCCATCCAAATCCCTAACCCACAGGATCCATGCACATAACAACACAACTGTTGTTTTATACCCTAAGTTAGGGGTAGTGTGTAATGCTGTCATAGATAACCAGAACATCATTCCAATGTAAGTGTTCAGACTCTCCCTCTGTCAACCTGACCAACTAGGACAAAGGAACAAGAGAGGAACATGGAAGCCTCCCTATGAAAATTATCCACCATGGCAATAGAAACCATTAATTGGGCATCTATTGTAAGCTAGAGTGGTGCTAGGTGCTTTCTATACTTTATCACAAATCCTTCTGGAAACCCACCTAGTATGCGGTGTGAGCCCCATCATACAGACAAGGAAGCTGAGGTCTGGCAACTCTGAATGACTTGCTCAGGGTCACATAGACAGTAGACAGCCGGGATTGACATCCATGCTAATCTGACCACACCACATCCAAAACCCACATGCTTCCACCCACAGTGTAGTACCAACCCCCTGCCCACCCCCAGGCTCTGCACCAGCAATGCAAAACTATTTCTAAAGCTGCAATCATGGTATTGAGGTATATAAAGAAGGATGACATTTTTTGTTTCACTATCAAAACATCATAAAACATGCAGAATGCCAGGTGGCAGAAGTGTTCAAGGTGTTCATTTTCATTAATTCATCTTATCAAAAGAACTTTAAATAATAAAAAGGAAATGAGGGGAACAGAAAAACAGAGCAGATTTCCCCTGCCTGGAGTAGAGACTGATAAAGTCACAGGAAGAGCCTTTCCACTCTGGACCAGACTTAAGGTAGAGACCTAGCTGGTCATGTCCTGCCCTGTGGGTGCAAAGAGGTGGTCAAATTGTGGGAGGTGAGCCAGTGGACCAGCGTGCTTTGGAAAAAAGCCAGAGCCTAGGATAACCTTGAAGATGGTAGAATACATTCAGCCCCTAGATATTTCCATATCAGCTCACCACATGCCACATCCCCAAGCGGTTATATAATTATTTAGCATGTAAATTGTTTGTTTAATGTCTGTATTAGTCAGGATTCTCCAGAGAGAGAGAGAGAGAGACAAAGAAATTTATTATAAGGAGTTGGCTCTTGTGACTATGGAAGCTGAAAAATCTCAATATCCGCAGTCAGCAAGCTGAAGACCCAGGAGAGCTGCTAGTGTAAATTCCAGTACAAGCCCAAAGGCAGAACAGACTGCTGTCCATCTCAAGGGTTTGCCTCTGAAGTTCCTTCTTACTCAGCCTTCTTGTTCTATTCAGGTCTTCCATTGATTGGATGAGGCCCACCCACATTGGGGAGGGCAATCTGCTTTACTCAGCCTACCGATAAGAATGTTAATCTCATCCTAAAATACCCAGAATAAAGTTAGACTAAATCTGGGCACCCCATGGACCAGTCAAGGTGACACAGAAAATTAACCATCATAATGTCCATTGCCCCTACCAGACTGTAAGCTCCCTGAGCCCAGTGACTATTTTTTCTTGTTCTCAGACATAGTCCCAGAACCTGGCATAACAGTTCATCATCACGAAGATGTTACATAAATATTTGTTGAGTGAATGACCCCAGGAGGCTTCTTCATTGATATTAAACTACCAAGACCCTGATGAACACCCGGTTATAACTCATACCTGAGTATAAAATAACACCATGCTGTGAACTACCTCTTAAGTTTCAAGGTCCAAAGCAGAAGACCTACTTGGTCTCCACTAGTAACAGGGATGTCAAATGAAGAAGCAGAAGCTAAAAATACAGTAAAGGTATTCAGGGATGTGGGTGAATATAGAGTAATCAATAGAAATGTAATGTGAACCACTTGGGTATTTTAAATTTTCTAGTAGCCACAATTTTAAAAAGTAAGAAGAAGCAAGTGAAATTAATTGTAATAATATATTTTATATTCTTATAAATACAAAGTATAATTTTTAAATGTAATTATTGCACCCAATATATCCAAAATATCATTTCAGCATGTAATCCATCTAGTAATTATGAATGAGGTAGTTTACCTTCTTCTTTGATACTAAGCTTTTAAAATCACACAGCACATCTCAATTTGGATGAGCCACATTTCAAGGGCTCAGCCACCTTATGTGCTGGTGGCCAGCACAGTCCAGGGGCCGGCAGAAGATGTCTGACTACTTATAAATGAGGGTGATAGCATCCTCTGAAGCCCTGGTTATTTAGTCAGCCTGATTTGAGTGTCCACGGGATTAAATGTCTATGTCCGCATGTCTTCTCTGATTTGAGAAAAATCAGAAGCAGGGTCACCACGGACCTGAAGTCCATGGAGCCAGATGTGGCCAGAACTCGGGACCCGCCCCACTGTTCACAATCAGTGAGACCTGGAGCAAGTCACTCAGCCTCTCTGGGTGCCGGTGTGCTCACAAATGAAATGGAGCATTGCTGTGACAATCAAGTTTCAACACCGCCAAACCTGATACTTCTCTTTTTCTGCACAAGGCACTCCAGGATTCCAGGCTTACCTCCCCAAACATGGAACTAAACTGGGGTCCTGCTATTGGCCTCTCCCATGGAATATCTGAGGCTTGACTTAAAAAAGAAGAAAATTCTGCCATAAGCGACAGTATGCATAGACCTTGAGGACATTATGCTAAGTGACATAAGCCCAGACACAGAAAGGCAAGCATGGCATATTTCCACTTATACGAGGTATCCAAAATAGTCACGTTCATAAACTCCAAGACTGGAACGATGGTTGCCAGGGGCAGGGGGGCAGGGACGGATGGAGAGTTATTAATCAACTGACATAAAGCTTCAGTTAAATATTGGCTTAGCCAAAAAGTTCATTCAGGTTTTTCCATAACATCTTGCGGAAAAACCCGAACGAACTTTTTGGCCAGCCCAATAAGATGCATAAGCTCTAGAGACCTGCTGAACAACACTGTACCTTAGTCAGCAATAATATGTGCACTTCAAATTTGTTAAGGAGAGAGATCTCATGTTAAGTATTTTTAGCAAAGTAAAATTAAAAAAAAAAAAAAGAATGGCTGAGACCTGAAATAGTGTCTGAAAGGGAGTTTCCACTTTCCTAGGACTCCCCTAGTCCCCTTTGTGGGACTCCTGAAGGAAGCTAGTGCATGAGGGGCCCCCGTAGGGTGGATTTCATGGTTGCCATCCATGGAGGGAGCTGGTGGTCTCTTCCAGCCCCTGACGTGGGC
Organism: Eschrichtius robustus; assembly: GCF_028021215.1. Classification (NCBI taxonomy): domain Eukaryota; kingdom Metazoa; phylum Chordata; class Mammalia; order Artiodactyla; family Eschrichtiidae; genus Eschrichtius; species Eschrichtius robustus. The sequence continues at coordinate 75,353,110 of NC_090827.1, forward strand.
TTCTAGCCCAGACGTAGGAGATTTCACATAGAGCAAATCAACGGCCAGAACACAGAATTTAGTGGCCCTCTCTGTAATGTGGCCAAATGATGCACATGCTCTCACTCTCTCTGCCATTTTTGGAACTATCCCAGGAGCTCAGAGAGATGTGGACCAGGACACCTATAGACGCCAGCATCTCCAGGGAGTGATGCCAGGATCAGTCATATTAGGAAGACAATCACAAACCCATTGGGGGCCCTCACAGCTGTTTCCAACCCTCTGCCCATGATCTGGTTTCCCATGGCCCACGCACCTTCAAATTTCCCCCAAGAGCAGCTTCTGAATGTCAAAGGCATTAGAAATGTACCATCTTCTCCTATTTTCTGTTTTGTACATTGGCTTCCCAGCACCCTTGACATTAACCTCCTACCAAATGTTATCAAATCCATGTTCCCATTCAGGATCTGTCAGCCTCTTTATCTTTTAGAAAGGTAACAGAGGGAAAAGAAACCAGCCCACATGGCTTTTTTGGCTGCCCATGGCGTTCTTGGAAATCTGTTAGCAAGGCATCCAAGCCTTCTCCCCTATTGTTAGTACCAGCTGGCAGGCCGTGGACCGACACTGCATTCACCAGCATCTGTGTTGTTCTATCCAGCAGAATAAAGCCTGGCTGTTTTTTCTCTCTACCAAAGTAAAAGAGGAGTCATGAGTAACTGACAAATTATCTGAATGAGACAACAAATTTTTAAGAAACTTCCTGCTTTCATAGAACTATACAGAAGACAGCTGAAGCACGCACACTTCTAGGCCCCCTGCAGGGGAGCTGCAAGCTCTCAGGACTATGGGAAGGATGGGAGCTCCTGAAGGAGCAGGTGCAAGAGAAGCAGACAGATGGAGAATGGAAAGAAGATGGAGGAAAGTTAAAAAAGAGGATGGCTCTTGTGGCCGGGAGGAGGCATGTTTGTTGCATTCCTACCTGGTAGACGTGAAGATAAACCGGCCGACCCAGTCTCCAGGGACGGCCTTGCTGCTTTGCTGCAGGCCTGTGGCCAGCAGGCAGCCTCCCGATGTCAGCTCAGGGTTTGCCTCTGATGCAGGAGCTGCCTAACCAAAGAGTACGCCTTTCTCCGAGGCGGCCACATCTGGTGGCTGAGTGAGGCAGGGACGGAGAGGGCCGGCCATCTCAGCCCCCCTCGCGGGACCATGCCGATGGGCAGTACTCACTCCAGGGCTCTGGGGGCCTGCACTGCAGCCCAGCTCCCCCTCTGCCCAGGCATGCCTCCTCCCCTTGCTACTCACAGGGGCAGGTCCCTAGAAAGGTCTTGCACCCCAAACTCCATCTCAGCACCTGCTTCTGAAAAACCCAGCCTGCAGTGGCCTAGATTTCATAACATGTTGCCCCTCTTCATCTGCACTATTACGAGTTGGATATAGATAGATATAGATATAGATGATATAGATGTAGATATAGATGATATAGATACAGATATAGATGCAGATGATATATAGATATAGATACAGATGATATAGATATAGATGATATAGATATAGATGATATAGATATAGATACAGATGTTATAGACATAGATATAGATACAGATGATATAGATAGATAGATATAGATATAGAATTTCCCTTTTACAACAGAGGACACCAAGGCTCTAGGAGGTTTAGTAACTTGCCCTTGGGTCACAGGGTGGCAGAACTGGGGTTGAACTCAGCCAGTCCAGCACCAGTGTATGCTACCACCAGGAGCTTGCTCATTAGAAGACCCTCCAAATAAATTGCTGATGACCTAAAGTGCACCAGAAATTCTGGAATGAGTGAGCCCCTTTAAGGGAAGAGCAGAGGTGGGAGAAAAACTGCAGACTCACCATTTGATGAGATTTCAAGGTTTCTCGGAAGGTCCCCTGCACCCAAAATACTCCTCCCACCTGACCAATTTTGGGGCTGACTACAGTCCCAAAATTGGAAGAAAAATTAATACATAATCCTGAGAGGAGTATCGACTTCACTTAATGTATTTGTAGGGTTAGGTCCTCAGGCCCCCAGGCACCCCTTTCTGTGCTCCTTTCTATCAGCCTCTGCTTTGCCTCCTGTTCCTATCCTATCCTATCATCAAGAAAGTGATCTGATAAACTAACTCCTTCAGAATGACATGCAAACAACACATGTACATTTTGCAAGATAACTCAGGAAGTAGTAAATGTTTAATCCAAGCACAGGGATTCCAGGTTGGGAAGATATTTTAAAGCAGGAGGATCATGACATTTGCTGTCACTTAATGGATTTGCATTTGCAAGTCCAACACTCCCAGAGCTGTTTATTTCTTTCTAGTTATGTTGCCCATAGTTGAGATAAGGTAGATAATGGTCCTTTAGTAATTGTCTGGTGGTAAAAATCGCTATAATTTACACAGGAATGGTTAACATAGATATTTTCTAAAAGTCAAGATAGAATTCTTCATTAAGCAACATCATTAAATACTAGTCTCTAAAATATAACACACAATTAAGGGTAGCTTTTTTAGTAAAAATAAATAAAATCATTTGAAATCTTAATCTAAGCATAGCTTCCCTCGGGCTGGATGACTATCACCCTGTCTCACCCTATAACACTGTGACACTGCTCTTGCAGACATCTGAGTTTCACCAGCCCTGATGTTGGCAAGTCTCTGAATCCAGTGAAGGCATCCAGAATATGCCACCCCACAAATAAGCCACTTTGGTATAAAGATTATTTCTAGCTAAAGGTAATTGAGAGTCAACATATGCAGGCAATTCTCTGCCCTTCCTCTTATCTGCCTACAAGCAGGGCATATATCTCCCTTTGTGAAGGTGTTCACCTTCCCATTCCATACCAGGAGGAGAGGAGCATTCTTATCACACTGAGAAGGGTTTGCATAAACATACCTTACTAAGTAACCTGTATCTTCCGTATTAGTTCCCCCATATGTTTCCTAGTCACTTCCCCATGATTTATACCCCTTGAAGCCAAAACTCGCTTTCCTTTGTTAAAATGGTATACAAGCCCCTAGTCTCACCACTTCTTTGAGTTTCACTTTTCTGTGAACTTCTGTGCAAATAAAATATTGATAAAATTGTACTTTTTTCTCTTGCCAGTCTGTCTTTTGTTAGTTTAATTCGCATGCCCCCAGATACTGAACTTAACAGGGTAGAAGAAAGTTTTTCCTCCGCAACACCATGTACAGTCTTTTATTCCAAGCCAGAGAGGCTTTCGATTGCTATTGAGTTTCCCTGTCATGGGGCTCAGGCTTCATTCTACCAAACAAGGCAGGCGCTCCTTGTTCTCTACTTAGAAGGGAAACACTTTCTGAATAATCTGGCTACTGAAAGTGCAAACCCATACTCCCCTGGTGCATCACTTCTCTAGGAGTGGAAACCTTTGAGACACAGGGAGAAAGGGCAAACTAAAAGTCACGAGGTCTGGGTTCTTTCCTAACTTTGCTCTATGACCTTGGCAGTAACCAATCTGGGGCTCAGTTCCTTACAGAGGGGAAGCGGGGGAGAGAGAAGAGGGAGTTGATTCTAACCCCAGCTTTTCTGCTTATTCTCAGAGTCACCTTGAGCCAGCCCCTCACCTCTCCAAGTTTTAATTTCCCCATCTATAAACTGACAGAAAGGGAAGTTGCCTTGATGAGTGCTTCTCAAGGTGTGGTCCTCCCATCCAACAGCGTCAGCACCAGCATCACTGGGGAATGTATTAGAAATGCAAATATATGGGCCTTGCCCAGAACTACTAAATCAGAATCTCAGGGACGCAGCCAATAAATCTGTTTTCACAAAATTTCCAGGTGATTCTCCCCCAAATTTAAGAACCACTGGCCCAAATAATCTCATAGGTCTCTTCCAGATTAAAAACCTCAAACTCAAGTCAGACAGAGAAAGACAAATATTGTATGATATCACTTATATGTGGAATCTAAAAAATACAACAAACTAGTGAATATAACAAAAACGGAGCTGACTCACAGATACAGAGAACAAACTAGGGGTTACCAGTGTTGGCGGGGAAGGGGCAATATAGGAGTTGGGGAGTGGGAGGTACAAACTATTGGGCACAAGATAGACTCGAGGTTGTAGTGTCCAACATGGAGAATATAACCAATATTTTGTAATAACTGTAAATGAAAAGTAACCTTTAAAAACTGTATAAAAAATTAAAAATTAAAAAAATTTGGATGTTTAAATAAATAAATAAATGGGGGGGATAAATAAATAAATAAAAATCTCAAACTCTTTTTGCCCCAACCTTAGGATCTCTCTCTCTCTCTCAAAGAACAAAACAAAACAAAAAACAAACAAAAAAACCAACACCTGCTCCAAACTTCTCTCCTCTCTTCAGATAACTAACTTCAAGGGACTTAAAATTTACATTCAGTCGTTTCCATAGCAACCTTTTCAAAACCATTAAAATGCTTATGTTCTTTAATACATCCGCTCCTTTCTTTTAAAGAGACTTGTGTTCCTTTTTCAGTTATAAAGCCTATCTTATCTAAGGATAACTCTTAAAAACATTTCAGCAGTACATAATTACAGTCCCAACCAGCAGTGAAAAGAATGTCATTTAAATCATACCACTGAATTGATCCTCTATGCCAACTCTTTTAAAAGCCAACTCACAGGATGGAACACAATCTAAACTCCTAAATCCAGATGAAAGTGTCTGTCTCCACAGTAGGACTCCATATACCTTTATTGATTTCACACTCTGTCCATTGACCCTACTTCCAGAAATAGCTGCCTACTCTAATTGTTGAGCCACCCTGCCCCACTCTCAGACCAGGAAGTTCTGGTGCTGCTGAGCCCACACCCAGCTCCAGGTTTGGCCAATAAAAGCCTTCATGACCCTGGGTACTCTAACTGATTCAGAGATGGGCACATGACCCATCAAGGCCAAAGAGACATTGATTAAAGCTTCTGAGATATAAACATGTGAAATTTCTCACTAGACTGGAATCTGAAATGATGAAGCCTAGAACTCCATAGCTGTTTTAATTGCATGAAGGGAAACTTGTCTGAGATGGAGCCACCAAAGAGGCAGAGGGGCTGAAAGGCCAGGAGACAGAAACTGGAGCCAGATGACATCATTTCTGAGCCTGTATTGAACGGTGCCTCAAAGTGGTTTGGTAGAAGGTCCATTAACTGTTCCTTCTCCACTTTGGGTTGACTTTTCTATCACCTGACACCAAAACCATTTTAATGGGTACAGAGTATAAATCATTTCAGCTTTTGTTAGGCAACTTGTCAATATCTATAAAAAAATTTTTTTCATGTGCAATAACTCTTGTCCTAGCAATTCTACTTCCAGAAAAATAATCTTCAGAAATGCTCTCACAAGTATGGAAATATGTATATGTACAATCATGAAGTTCATTGAAGCATTGATTGTCACGGCAAAGAGTTGGAAACAACCTACTGTCATTCACGAGAAACCTGCCTCATTTTAGGCGTTTATGATATTAATGAAGAGTAAAACATAACCCCAATTATAGGGTCAAGGACTCTCAGAGCTAGAAGAGCTAGAAGGCATCTTAAGTCAAGCATTCCACATCTGTCTCCTGATAGATGCAAAATCTGAAGCCCACAGAGGTAAAGTGACTTGGCTAGTGTCACTCAAGCTAATTCTTCAAAGAGCCAGGACGAGATCCTTTATCTTCGGGCAGCCATTCATCCTCTATGTCATGCTGGGTCTGAAGTTCTAGTCGTGATGCTCATTGTTAGACAATGGCAGGTGTCTGGCTTTTCACCATAAAATCAATACCCCCAAATGCAAAAGTTAAATCAACATTACACTCAGTGTCAATGATAACAAATTAAGCTGCTTCAAGCTAACAAAAATAGCTTTTTCCCTAAGGACAACTTTTTCTTTCCCTTTCTTCCCCTTCTTTTCCCCCAAAACTCACACTTATCCTGGACAACCTAATACAAATGGCAGTTCAGAAAACTGCGGCAACTAAATGCCAGTCAGAGCAAAGCTCTATTCTCACAGTAATAAAAGCGGTTGAAAATGCTGTGCATTCAAGTCACAAAAGATATGATTTCTGCCTGAGATTGTCCAATAACAGAAATGAATGATGGTTCTTTGCCTGAAAATACATAATGATTGTTGGCTGTGTATTTCACCATGGATAATGCAGAAGTCACCATCCTTCAAATGTGTGTGGATTGAAGTTGCTGTTGCCTATTCCTTGCAGGATGACTTGCAGCAAGAGACAAGACAAGGCAGGAGAAATGTCTACATCCAGGTCAGGCTGGACGCTCTCCAGCCAATTTTCCACCCTGAATTGTTTGATCTTCCCTTCTAAGGTCCCGGTTTATTGCATGCAAAGGGCAGATGGATTGCCTGCATTTGACTAAGATGAAGGCACCCTCATATCCTTTAAACTTCTGCAGAACTGAATTCCTCAGAAGTCACCCCATATTCCCAGGCCCGGCCACCATTTAACAACTTAAATCTCTGATGGCCTGACCTACTGTAGTTTGTAAACACTTTCTGCTTGACTGAGAATGGGACCAAATGGAAACCAGCACATATTCCGGGTGTCATCACCTCCCCCCAGGCCAGACCAAACTTCATCCTTGCTGCTCAAATGCACCAATCATTGTTTTTATCACTTTCTGATGAATTAAGAATTACTGGCTAATTTGGCTACCAGAACACTATTAAAACCTGCAGAAGGTAGTTGGTTGGTCATTGTTGGCTGACAGAGGAAGAGAACAGTCTCTCTGAGCATCAGCCTCATGCTATTCACAACCCCAGGACATCAGAGACCAGTGAGCTCAGGAATTTTAAGTATGAAGTTTCTCCCAGGATAGAATTCAAGGGCTCCTAAGGTTTTCCCTAACCCCAAGCCCTTCTCCGGGAGCCTATTATACCTAAAATTTCACCATTAAAAATATGTTTCATTAGAGTTCAGTCAAACTGAGGGTCTCTCAGTGGTCCCTGTGAAATTCTAGTACCACTGAGAGGTCTAAATATTATCTCCACCTTAGCAGAGATGTCCTCTAAATTGGCAGGCACTGAGCACAAGGTTTTATGACAATTTGAAGCATCCTGATGGGATAGAGACAGGAGGAACAGGGAGAGAGTCACAGAAAGGAAATGAAAAAAGACACCACAGATACCTACTTTCCAATTTAGCCCAGGATCAGCTCAAGTAAAATACCAATCCAATTTATAAGAGAAATCGGTCCCAGTGAGATGCTCTACGGACAGAAGTAAAATTCCACAGGACGTTCCTGGAAACTCAGTTAAGTCCCAGAAGAGGTTTTTCATGCCTTTCCAGCTCTGTAACTCATTTCATTGGTTGTTTCCAGGTGTCTAATGAGGGAAACAGGACCAGGGGGCAGACAGACGTGAGGCATGGAGGATGTGAAGAGAAACATACCATTCAATATCATCGAGTGTCAGTAAAAAAGTTTTTAATGCTTTATATAGTCAGCAAGACAGATTAGTTGACTTCACCTTCTTTTTTATTTATTTATTTATTTTTGGCTGTGTTGGGTCTTCATTGCTGCACGCGAGCTTTTCTCTGGTGTGGCGAGCAGGGACCACTCTTCGCTGCGGTGTGCGGGCCTCTCATTGCGGTGGCCTCTTCCGTTGCAGAGCACGGGCTCCAGGCATGTGGTCTTCAGTAGTTGTGGCACACAGGCTCCAGAGCGCAGGCCCAGCAGTTGCGGTGAACGGGCTTAGTTGCTCCGCGGCACATGGGATCCTCCCAGACCAGGGCTCGAACCCGTGTCCCCCACATTGGCAGGCGGATTCCCAACCACTGCGCCACCAGGGAAGTCCCCACCTGCTTTTTTAAAAGTGTAAAATATTTCTGTTAGAGCGTCACAAAAACAATCTCTTTAGCTATATCAATGCTTTATTATCTTTGTCAGCTCTTGATTTGTCTAACTAATGACTTAATCATGTTTCTCCCTCTGCCTTAATCTTCTTTCTCCCTCTGACTTAATCATCTTTCTCTTTCCCCCAAGTAAGAACAGAGTCGGTTCCCCGCACTCAACTGAGACTTAGACCGTGTGCGTATTCAAGGCCTCTTTACCGTCTCTTTTCAGCAAGGTCTCTACTGACTGAAACTCTTCTACTCTAAATGGATCCAAAAAAATTTAAAAACAAAACAAAATAAAAATGGATCCTATAATTGCCCTGAGCTCCCAAATTCACTCAGTTTCTTTTCTGGCTTGTTTTATGTGACCATTATAAATAGATAGAGGTGGTTCCTACACAGGCACTCCCATCCCACCTACTTCATGTGTATCTATTTTACTTCTCCAGTTTCTATTACTAATTGAAGCAGTTTACCTCTTGTGTTTTAGGACAACTAGACCCGTCTGAGATTATCCAATGCAACCTTCATCATAGGACACACTGGCCTCTGAGAAAACCTGCCTGGGGATAAATCCTCCAAACTCTCTCCTCTCAACCTTTGAATATACTTATAATCCATCGTGCCTCCTTCAAACTCATCCCAGGATAAACGCACTTTCCTTCCCCAAAAAACACCTCAACTTTCTCTTAGTTTTGCCCATTTTTGCCTCCTGCTGTATCTTGAAATATTCATTTCTACCCCATCCAGCACCTCATCACACATGCTCCCATCTCTCCACCTTCTCACTCCCAGCCTCTAAATATGCACCTATCTCCTCCAATTCAAAGACATCTCAATCCTCTCTCCATGGAGGAAGTGCAAAGACTAGACTTCATGTTCAATGACTAAACTTTATGTCCTTTAAACTATATTTCTAAAGTGCCAGTCACATCGTGGATACTCAAATGTGGTTCCCTTTCCCCCAACTGTGGATTTGCCCCTTAGCCTTCCAGTCAAGCCCAGGGTGGTATGGCATAGTGGAAAGAGCACAGACAGATCTTTATTTTTATTGAAGTATAGTTGATGATTTACAACGCTGTGTTAATTTCTGCTGTACAGCAAAGTGATTCAGATGTATACAATATATGTATTCGTTTTCATATTCTTTTCCATTATAGTTTATTACAGGATATTGAATATAGTTCCCTGTGCTATACAGTAGGACCTTGTTGTTTATCTATATTATTTATATTATGTTGTATCTGCTAATCCCAAACTGCTAATTTATCCTTTCCCCACCCCTTCCCCTTTAGTAATCATAAGTTTGTTTTCTATCAGACAGATCTTTAGGGTCAGGCAGATATAGGTGTCCTTCCCAGCTCTCCCACTTGCCATCACATCTATGTAATGGTGGGGATTGTGCATAGAGATCAATGTGGAGGTTTTCCCTCTCCCACCATCAAGGGCAAGGACCACGATCTCAGTGATCTTCGGTCTCTATCTCCAGCCCCAAGAGGCATGCTTGGCAGATAGAAGCCGTTTATTAGATGTTTGTTGAACTAGCATGCAACAGAGATAACTGAAGATGGTATTAAAGGTGTTAAATATCAGACACCATAGAGAAATGGTGGGGGGGAGGGGAGAGGGAACGGAAGGTTTTCAGAAGTGCCAAGAAATCCCTGGATTGCCCCTAAAGCATCGGTCACAAGTTCCAGCAGCCAAAAGGCCTTTAACAGAAAGAAACATTATAGCAGAGACCAAGTTAATGATGACACTAGCGTCCCGTTATCAAAAGAAGACAGTGGCTAGTACGTTTCTACCTACTTGAAAACAGCATGACTTATTTTCGATGTGCTTGCTCTCCTCAGAGGAATGAAAGATAATAAATGTGAAATGCTATCTTTACCATGTTTTTAAAAATCTAATGGATGCTGAAAGTGGAATTATGCATTTTTAAAATGTTCTTACTTGTTTTTCCCTTTGTAACCCAAATAAAACTGGGTATTCCGTGGTTAGCTTCAACACAGTGTTGCATGAAAAAGAATCCAAAATCCAAAAGAAAAAAAAAAAAAAGCACATTGAAAAGCAATTAAAATTTTTATGAAATTCTTTTGAAGAGAGTGGGAAAGGGGTATTAGATGGCATGACACTTGGGAAAATGTCTTTGTCTTTTTTTAATGTTTCTCCTTGGCAGCTCCACGCAAAACTCCATCCTTCTTCTTCTTGCTCCCACCCCAGCCACTTGCTCTGAGACCCTTTCTGCTCTCCCAGTAGCTCTGGGCTCTTCGCACTAAAAATCAGTCTAGTCTCTCTCTTCTTTCCAGTTCTGCAGCCTCACATTTCCTCAATTAGCACAGCAAGATGTTAGAGCCGAGCCTTCTCAGAAAAGGAAGGAGTGGAGAAAGCTGTGATTACTTACCCGTTAATACTTTTTGTGTCACCGGTTCTATCATATCTTTATTTTCTAAATTTTCTAATAAACATGTGCAACACTGTAATCAGAAAGAAAGCCCTATTTCCTTTTTTTCCAATAAAACAGAGCATCTTTAAAATGCACCTTAAGACAGTGGTGCCCAGATTTTAGAATTTTACAGACGAGTACAATTTTAATAAAAATTCTGAGAACTAGCACAGGGCTAATAATTTTATTTATTTATTTAAATACATTTATTTATTTATTTATTTATTTATTTATTTATTTATTTATTTATTTATTTTTGGCTGCGTTGGGTCTTCGTTGCTGCACACAGGTTTCCTCTGCTTGCGGTGAGTGGGGGCTACTCTTCGTTGCGGTGCGCGGGCTTCTCATTGTGGTGGCTTCTCTTGTTGCGGAGCATGGGCTCTAGGCTCACAGGCTTCAGTAGTTGTGGCTTGCGGGTTCTAGAGCGCAGGCTCAGTAGCTGTGGTGCATGAGCTTAGTTGCTCCGCAGCATGTGGGATCTTCCTGGACCAGGGCTCGAACCCGTGTCGCCTGCATTGGCAGGCGGATTCTTAACCACTGTGCCACCAGGGAAGTCCAATAATTTTATATTTAACCTCCCAAATGATTATTTATTTAATCTGCTATCCTCATTATTTCATAAAAGTAAGAACTTTTTAACAACCATACAGGTATGGTAGATATTATCCCATGATGAAAGAAAATGTTTTATATTGATTAACTTGGCTTTGCAAAAACTCCCTACAGGGTGCTTATGTTTTCTTTCACCACTCGCCGTGTATAGTATGAGCTTTGTCAGGGGCCAGGGCTGCTCTGAGCACTGGCATTTGGGGACTACCAGCTGAGAGGTGGCGGAAAATACAAGAATGGAGTCAGTATGGACTAGTGAATGTAGAGAAAGAGATGAAGATTAGGAACCATCAGACAATGATTGAACAGAGTAGCTGCAGGGAAGGAGGAGAAGGTCGGCTGTGGGTCTCCTGGCTCCCACTTCAACCAGAGAGGCCTTACCCTCATTCAACATATATTAGGATTCCACCTAATCAGGCTAGTCAGGTGCATATGGGTTCTCTGGCCTGGCTAATGGTTAGTGCCAATTCTTTAAATATCGAATGAGCCTACATGGTGAGAAGAGAAAGAAATGAACTGACTTTTGTTGATAAAAATTATATACGTTTTTATGTTCAGAACAACAGGCGATTCCATATACTTATCATTAACATAATACTTTAACTTATTTGCAGTTGTCTTTCATTTCACTGATTTTGCATTATTCTTTTTTTTTTTTTGCTGAAACATTTGTGTTTTTCAGTGACTCTTTTTTTTTTAAATTTTATTTATTTATTTATTTATGGCTGTGTTGGGTCCTCGTTTCTGTGTGAGGGCTTTCTCTAGTTGCGGCAAGCGGGGGCCACTCTTCATTGCGGTGCGCGGGCCTCTCACTATCGCGGCCTCTCTTGTTGCAGAGCACAGGCTCCAGACGCGCAGGCTCAGCAATTGTGGCTCACGGGCCTAGTCGCTCCGCGGCATGTGGGATCTTCCCAGACCAGGGCTCGAACCCGTGTCCCCTGCATTGGAAGGCAGATTCTCAACCACTGCACCACCAAGGAAACCCTGATTTTGCATTATTCTTAACTGTTAAGCACTGTGCACTCATACCCCGCTCTTCAGACTCACTGGGATAGAAGGAGCCTACGTGGCTTTTTCAATGTGCTTTTATCCTGCTTTGTTTTGTTGTTCTTGTTAACAAAACGTTCTGTTTTCTGAAATGTTTGATCTTATTTAGGCTGTAAATCTGGGTGTAGCCCACCCAGATATATTTTAGGAGACATTAAAGGGCTTAAGATTTATGTGATAAAATAAATCATTTGTTCTCAGTAAGTGGGACGAAGTGAGTGCTGTTGGGTTTCAGAATTTTGGCTGGTTGCTGGTTGGCTGGCTAGGCTTGATTGGGGCCAGCTGAACTTCACGGAGTCACAAAAACATTCAGACAAAATTGGCCGCCACCTTCAAAGAGTGTTTCGTGTTTTTGTTTTTGTTTCCACATGAAGGCTTCTGCTTCACTAGGATTAGGAACAATGTACATTTTGACGCTTTTGAAGATAATAGTAGGTGGAAACCTGAGTTTAAAAGTACCATATTTCTGATTTATTCCAGAATCCCTTATAGTTGCCTCCCTAGGAAGTAGCTCAGCTGAACTGCTTCCTAATCCAGCTTTATAAAATTCACATGAGTAAAGAGTTTGACTTTTAAGTAAAGTTTAAAAACCACAAAAGCATAGGCGTGCACATCAGGGTACACCAGAGAGTGACAATTCATAGTGGTAAAATGAAGAGTATTTTTAAAGTCTCACATAGTTATTGACTACCAACCTACGTTCCCCTGATGAGAACCACATCCAGCCCAAACTCATAACAATTGCTTTCCCTCTGAGGTCAGCTTTGATAGCTGCCAGATAGGGAAAGGAAAGAGGAAATGAAGGGAAGACGACACCAGGTGATGGCTGACAGTGTATCCTCTTTCTTTTCCGAGGAAGTGAAGAGAAACGAGACTCTTCCGCCTACCTCCACCTTTCCCCACTTGTAATTGGCCAGAGTAGCCCCTGTGGAAAAGATGTGCAAAAACAACAGTCTCTTCCCCTTCCCTCGCAAATCTGCACCCATTTTTTGTGCTGATGCAGACAGTTCATTTGATGTGCAGAGAGGACCCCACACAGGAGGAAAGAATCAAGCCCAAATTCTTCTCCAACATCCAGAGGAGCAGCCTGGTTCCCTCGCGCCCACCTCCCCGCTGGCAGCATATCCACGTGGATGGGAGATATAGGTGGGTAGGACTTGGCACGAGTTGGAGCTGCCCTCTGAAGCTCATCCAACAATCCACCCACTGGAATCAGGAGGTGTGGAGATAATGACTATTTCCTGAATATCGTGCTGTTTAAGCAGCCCCACTGTGGTGTTTGGAGAAATTCAGGATGTTTTTGCACCCCAGGTGCTGTTGGAGCTGCCTAGCTAAGCTAAACACGACACACAGACATTGAGAACATGTGTTGGCTGGGCAGACTGCTGGCAGTCAGGACGGTGGTGGTGGTTTTTCTTGTTCCAGCAGTTGGCAGAGGAATGCATGCTTCAGTATAATCAGAAGCTTTCCACTCTTGAAAAAGGAATGTTTTCCCTGACACCAGAGCATGAAGACAACGCTCTCCACTGCTCAAAAGCCCTTTCAGAGACAAAGTCCAAAACTGCAGACGGCCACTCAGAATCTTCCTCCATTTATCCCTGTTCTTAGTTGAAGCACTTTGGCTTGCAAGACGGCAGACCCATTCAAGCTAGCACAAAAGAGGGTGTGTGTGTGTGTGTGTGTGTGTGTGTGTGTGTGTGTATAGATATTATTGAAGGAATGCAAAGAGGCTCAAAACAACCAGGGGTCCACCAGGAATTATCTGTGGCCTCCCTAAATCCCTCAGGGACCTCATAGCCCCTCCCATCTCTGGTTCCCTCACGGACTCCTCCACCTGTCAAATATTTTCCTGTTTGTGACCATGGCCTCCTGGCCCAACAGCGTTGTCACCTTCTTGGAAAGGCCTTCCTTGACCCCCCTATATGGTGCTATCTGTCTCACACAGTTATACTCTATCAGATGACTCTGTTTTATCATTCCATTGCCTTTATCACTGCAATGTATCAAATGATTGTGTCGCCCTCACAATTTGTATGTTGAAACTGAAACCCCCGTGTGATGTTATTTAGAAGTGGGGCCTTTGGTAGGTAATTAGGCCATGAGGGTGGAGCCCTCATGAGTGGGATTAGTGCCCTTATAAGAAGAGGCCAAAGAGCTACCTAGCCCTCTTTCCACCATGTGAGGATACAACTAAAAAACAGCAGTCTGCAAACCAAAAAGCAGGTCCTCACCAGAACGTGACCACTCTGGCACTCTACTCTCAGACTCCCAACCTCTAGAACTGAGAAAAATAAATTTCTGTTGTTTATAAGCCACTCAATCTATGGTACTTTTTTATAGCAGCCCAAACTGACTAGGACAATGAACACTAAAATTTCCTTCCGCCGTTTCCCCACTTTGACATAAGCTCGATGAGAATAGGACTTTCTCATGTGCATCACTGTTGTCTTAGGCCCTAAAACAGCATGAGGTGGGTAACACTCTGTAAATGCATGATCATTCATACCCAGTGCCCTCTGCTGTGAAAATCTCTGTGATCATTGGTTCAAATTCCCAAGAGAGATCATCCGGTTGGTGCTCTGGCCAACTAATGGACTTGTGCCTTTAGTTATGGCATCTGTCCTTGGTCTGATCAGCCAGGTCACAGGGGAGGAGTCATAGACAGCCCTTTCCAAGAGCATGGGAGGAGCTGGGTCTCTAGAGGGCTCTATGGATGAAGAAGATACTGAAACCTGTCTCAGAGGGAGCTGGCCACTTTGCAGAGTTACCTCTCATTACCCACATGTGTGAACAAGTGCGTGTGCAACCCATTCTCTATCCCATTCACGTGGGCCACTCACCATGCAGACACCTGGCTCAAATTAGGCACTCCAAAATTTTTGTTAGGTCACCCTGTATCCCCTGCTTCCAGATCTTGCCTCAAGCTGTTCCCTCTCTGCCAGAAAAGCCTGCCCCAACTAGCCCAGCCCCACTACCAGTCTATAGATGTTATAGCCTCACTTCAGAATTCAACTCAGACTTTACTCCTTTTCCAGATTCTGCAATTCTAAATTAGTCACTCCTTTCTCCTAAGGGGCCACCTTGTTTTAACTTCTATTAGGAACTTACTCCAGGCTTCTTTCTAAGAGAAAGGCAAGAATCAGGTAATAAAATGCCACACAAAGACCCTAAGCAGTGGTAACCCAAAGACTTATTCACAGTAAGATGGAGATAAAGCATGACATCCATGACAAGTGCAAGGGGATGGTACATGAATGCGTTCTTGTAGAGGGCACAGATTCCTGAAGGAGGCCACTGGAGAATGCTGTGGCAGAACAAACTGATATGGAAAGAGGCAGCCAGGGATAACATTGTGCCCATTTAACAACCAGGATAAGCCCAGCCTTTACCCAAATACAGGTGTCTCTAGATTGCACCCCTGGACCAATGATTAACATCACCTGGAGTACTTCTGAAACCTACCGAAGTCCAGACCCCAATGTAGAGATTGTGACTTAACTGCTCTGAGGTAGGGTGTGGTCATGGAAAACTACTGGCCTGAAGCTGTATCAAAACACCTATCATAAGAGAAAGAGAAAGGCTTTGGTTCCAAAGCAGGCTGAGCATGAATTCCAACTCCACCATTTACCAGCTTTGCCATCTTCCATGAGTCACTTAAAATCTCTGAGCCTCCATGCAGGTGAGATGGTGCTAATAATTCCTACCTCATATGATGATTGTAAGGATTAGAGAAAACATGTTCACAATTCCTAGAGCATAGTGGACCCTCAGTGAAATGGTAGGTATAAGTATTATTAATGCCTTCCCCCAACCTGTTGCAGATTGATATTTAACACTGTATGGTTTAAACATGTAAGGCAATGTTACCTGCATGAAAAAATATTAGTGCTTTACGGGTTGCTTTGTTTCTGTGTAGGCCACCTAAGTCCAGTCATACAGGAAAGTTGTTTGTCAGGCCAGATGCATGCTTCTCTGAAAATTAACATCATCCAGAATCTGACTTTTCATTGAGGCAGTACGCCCTTATTAAATAACATTTGTGTCAGCAACTACAGACCAGGAGGCAGCTATTCTGCCACAAAGCAATTGACATCATAGAAGTCAGTAGCTGCTCTTGAATAAGAATGCTGTGCCCACAGAAAGCAATGGGCAGCAAAAGCACTATGGGAACATCCCATGAGTGTGGGCCAGGCACCTATCACGTTTTACAGGCACATTTGTATGTGAGGGGAAATCCATCATCACAAACAAGAGGCAAGGAGAAATATCTTTCCTGTTTGTTATTAGCAAAATAACAGTATCCAGTTCCCAAATTCCATTCAAGAAATGCTTCCTGGCTTCTTCTCTCTGTTTGACCCTCTTCCCACCCAAAACTGGCACTAAATCTAAAATACAATCATATGAACTGAGACTTGCAAAGTCTGGCCTGACTTAAGCCAAGTTTGTGTGTAAGATAAATCTGCTGTCATTATAGTCTGAACCAACAGAGAAGAGAAATTTTTAATCAGGATAATTATTCATTGACTTAATTTAGACTTGTGGAAATGTCGATGAGCCTAGGTTCCCACTTTAAATACAAGATGTGGGGTGGGGGGGAAATTCCAACGTGGGAATCAACAGATTAAATTAAGACAAACTATTGCAAGACAAGCAAAAAAAATCTATGATAACAAAAATTTGGACCCTAATCAGGACCCTAATCCATGAATTGACCTATTGATTACTCTCAGCTGTTTACATTAGCCAATGCTTGGTCATTATTCTCGATAGTCAGGGTCAGCAAACAATAGCCCACGGGTCAAACCCGGGGCCCACCACCTGTTTTAGTCAATAAAGTTTTATTGGAACAAAGCCACATTCATTTGTTTACCTATCATCTCTGGCTGCTTTCATGCTACAACAGCAGAGTTATATAGTTTCGAGATCATATTGCCCGTAAAGTTGAAAATATTTCCTATGTGGCCCTTAACCAAAAAAAAGCTTGCCAAGGCTGCTCTTCAGAAACGTGGCGTAATGTCATTTCCCCACCAGAAATACTTAGGCTAGACATGATATCTTAAGTAAAAATATATTAAAATATGTGCTTGAAGATTTATGCTTTATATGGAGTACATGGAAGAGCAATAATGTATTTGTTGTTTGTTACATATCATCTGGGAAAAATTACTAAGTAAAATTACCTTATACCACTAAATATTTTTACATAGGTAAGAGTATGCTAACAGCAAAGATTTCATTTCAGTCTTTATTAGTAATTACTAAGTGGTTAGTTATTTTCACCTATCAGTGCAACTTGGAAAAGAAATACAGTTCATATTATTTCTATCTTGGTTTTTCCACAGATTAAATGTAAAAGGAAATGGAACTGATGTGTTTAATTCAACTCAGCACTTTCTAACAAGGATGAAATAGTGTCAATTATAGGCACTGCAGTTGTTTCAAAGCAAACTGAAACATAAAATATACTCAGTTTAATTAAAGCATAAAAATAAAATGAGGTACCAATAGTAAAAGAGTGAGAACAGCAGTATTGGTATGGTAATCTTATTTATGCATCTAGATTTACTGCATCCAAAATTGCGTGGGTTTTAAACAGTCATTAATAGGAATCCGGATAAAATAGAGCAACAAAGGGCGGGGGAGGGAACAATTTAAATAAGTGACATTTTTCTTTTTTGCATTTAGCCATCTTCTAAAGAAGGGGCTATTAAAATTTTAAACCAGTTTTTAATCAAAGTTTAGTGGTGCAATATTTAATTGAAAACAACACCAGATGTTCTTTACCAAAACATCTTTCATAATGGCTAAATCAAGGTCTGAGAAGTTATTTAATGAGATAATTGTTGGTCTGTGAATACAGCAGCAATTTCTTATTTCCTTGTAAAACTAAAAACACACAGGTTTGGAGGCTGGCTCTGGTTCTGTCGACTGCTATCTGCTTCTCATAGCTCTCCTTGGGTGGTCCAAGCAAAGATGGGTGCTTGGAACACCAAACCTCAAAGTCCAAAACCAACAGAGAGCCCCAGGAATCAGTGCCCTGGGAGGTTGGCACCCTCTTTGAACCACATCGATAAGACAGGGCACAGGCAACAAACTGCAAGGTTCACAGGCACATAAAAGCAAGAAAGGAAAGTCACAGAAGCTTGGCTTCAGTGAAGAGCTAATTTCAGAAAACAATACTTGACAACTGTGATAGACAGAATTCCAAACTGACCATCCAAGATTTCCCACCCTAATCTCCAGGACTGTAAATATAATGAGATATCATGCCCCTGATTACGTTATATTACCTGGCAAAAGAGATTTTGAAAATATAATTAAATTATTACTGATCAATTGACTTTGAGTTAATCAAAAGGGAGAGTGTCCAGATGAGCCTAGTCCAATCACATGAGCCCTTTAAAGGCAGAGAGTGTTCTGTGGCAGAAGAGGAAGTCAGAGAGACTTGAATCACTAGAAGGATCTGACTATGCTATTACTGGCTTTGAAGATGGAGGGGGCCACAGGCAAGGACCAGAGAGCTGACCAGCCAACAACCAGCAAGAAAGTGGGGACTTCAGTCCTACAACCACAGGAACTGGATTCTGCCAACAACCTGAATGATCTTGGAAGTGGATTCTTCCCCCAGACCCTCTTATGGATTCCATACGAACCCAAACCAACGCACACTTTCATTTCAGCCTAGACAGAGGACCCAGTCAGTCCTACAAGCTGCTAAACTTGTGTTAATTTGTTAAGCAGCAATAGAAAACTAATACAACCACCACCCTCTCCATTATTCAGGCCAGAATGACAGGACATTTCCAAAGCATCTACTGGCTTTTCTTATTGAGGCTCTGCTTCATCAAATATGTAAGACACCACCCCCCAACACTCACCATGAAATTAATAATATTTCCTCTCTCTGGAAGAGAGGATGGAATTGAGAATCTATGAATATTAAACAAGTTACACTGAGATCTGCAAACACCTTTTCCAAAAAGACAAATACTGCCACAGGTGGAACATGTAATGCTTGTGCAATTCCTGGGAGACACCTGTCCACAAAAGTTGTGCCAGTTCACTGTTCGATGCTGCTACTACAGAGCAGAGGTGGACTTAACTATGAACCTGCTTCAAATGGGGTGATTAAATTCAGATTGGATATTGACACTGATCATCATTTCTGCTACATGGGAGATAATAAAAAGAGATAAAAAACAGCCCTACCCCAACCCCTCTGAATCAGCCCCTGTTTGTGAGCAGAACCCTCTGTGTCCACTTTGCCCTTAAAAGTGAAGGACTAGAAATATTTAGCCTTCTGAAAAAAATGTATCTGACCAGCAGGGGGCTGGCCAGTGTGGGGAATATTTAAATGTCATTTCCAATTCTTTGACATAGAGAATTAAAGAGCAATAGGAAAACGCATTGATGCCTTGGAACCTCTGCCTTATTGCTTATTTGAAAAGAATGAGGAAGGAGAATCCACACACTTCTGTAGGTCCTAAGGCAAAAGCCATGAGACTGAAGAACTCCACGGGTGCAGAGGAGGCGGTGCTTTTCAAGAAGTATGGACTGTTCTCCTAGAGACCTTCCCATCAACACATGGCTCAGAGATCCAGCTTGTAAGTCTTGCAAGTTAGGCTAGAAAGACTAGCCCTACACAAACAAGTTTTCATTTTGTCCCAGGCACCATTTTAACTTTATCAGTGTTCACATAGGGCTTTTTTTTTTTAGAATACGGATGTCCTTGTAAAACTGTTGAAACATCTTCAAACTTAAGTCTCAAACCTTAGGTATCACTAATATCCTAAGTGTGGCCTGCAAAGTCATTTAGTCCCAAGGGCCACCAACAGAGCTACCCACCCACCCCCCTCAGTACCCTGAGTCCCTCCAAAAAAGACAGGAGGAGTCAAATGCAGAAGCAAAGTGAAGGGAAAATAAAGCTATGTTACATAATTCCCGCCAACCTAGTGAGAGGAAAATGTCCAACAATATTTTATTCTATCAATTTTGACAAAATCGTTGGTTTAGTAATCCTGTGAAAACACCAAAGAATGCACAGGAAATGATAGAAAAATAACATTTATTGAGGGTTAATTAGGTCCCAAGCACTGTTCTAAGTGCTCAATATGTATTAGCTCATCTGATGTTCCTACAACATTGTGAGGTAGGTACTACTCTTTTCCTCACATTATAGATGAGAAAACTGAGGCACAGAGAGGTTAAGTTACTTACTCAAGGTCACACAGCTAGAAACTGCTGGAAACTGGAATAAGAGAAGAAAGGGACCTCCCTGCAAAAAAAGAGTCTGAAGAATGTATGGTAACTGAGATGTCTTAGACAACAGAGAGGTAACTCGTGGAAGATATATAGAGAAGACATTCATTCATGCATTCATTCATGCATGCATGCTCCTACTGGGCTGAGTGCTAGAGATACAACATTAGTAGTAAATCAGTTTTTAAAGCCAGTCATCATCCTTGAGATTGCACAGTCTGTTGGTTGGATACAGTGCAATGAAGCTAAGAGGGAGAACGTGCCCAGGAGGGGCCCCTCCGCCACACCTGAGGGTTAGAGAATGTTCTTCCCATGGAGATCAATGTCTGAGTCGAGACTTGAAGGAGGAGCCAGGATGCTCTGGGGGTCAGAGCAGAATGCCTTAGTCTTGGGGAAAAGTTTTCATTCCTCCTGAGCCCTGAATGTTTTAAAAATAGACCCCAAAGAAGAGAAGATTCTGACAGCCAAATCCCAAACGACTTCAGTCAGAGTTTATTTTTCCTCCTACCCTAAAAGCCCCCAGGGAAAGAGACGGGGCTTGGTAAAGGCAGGATGGATGTGTTGGGAAAGGCTGGAAGCTGGGACGTGATGTGCTTACTGAAAGGAAGGAACCCCTGGTGGGCAAGCCCAGCTACAGACACCGTGGGGGAACGCAGCCTGGAGTGTGGATGTGTACGTGGACGATACGACATATGCAGAGCGAAGGTAGTCCAGGTAAGCGCCCGCCCAGGACAGCCCAGCAAGAAGGAACTGAACTTCTGGAGCAGGCGACACAGAGGTCTACATGGGCAGATGGGCATCAGACAGACCTGGCAACAAACTGCAGGAGTCCAGACGTGGCTGGGGTTCAGAAGCACAACTCCCAGAAGGGAAACAGGCAAAGGAGGCAGAGTTCCATCACATACAAAACTGGGTCTTGGGAAGAAGATGAATGCTCAGTTTCTCCAGGGAATTCCAGAAAGCAGAAACAGCACATGAGAAGTCGAGAGAAGTTGGCACATCCAGAAAACCGGAAGCCTTTCAGTTTGGTGGATCAGAGAGGTCAAAGGAAAAGGGTGGAGCGATGCAGCTGGAGGACAGGTTTTAAAGTGCCTTATAAAGAAAACTATAAGGGACTTCTCTGGTGGTCCAGTGGTTAGGACTCCATGCTTCCACTGCAAAGGGTGCAGTGTCAATCCCTGGCTGGGAAAAGAAAAAAGAAAGAAAAAGAAAATTGTAAGAAGTATGGCATTCTTCTTATCAACTGGGGTGGGGGGGGAATAAATCAACAGTATTTATTTGAATATAAACCCTCGAATGACCAGAGCTGCCTCGAGAGGCCCTGATGAAGAATTTTATATGTTCTGAATGGTTTGATGCAGTTATACCTGAGACTAGCTCTAATTCGGTTCCCAGTGAGCTCTTCTTGTGAATGCTAGTGGTAGACAATTACACTAAGAATGTGACCCAAAAAGATTTAGCAAGATGGTTTCTGAGAGGCACATGAAGCTGTAATGTGTCACTTTCCCACAGTAAGCGAATTTCCTGGGCTCTGGAATGTGCATCACCTGACTGCCATGGCTAAAGAGGTGGAAGGTTTTTCCACACCTGCGTCATTGCCACCACAAAGCCCCTCCTGCCACTCACTGCGCACCTACCAGGACAACTCAGTGGGTCTGCTTCCCACCCTGAAGCCTGTTCAAGCCTCCGCTAGAGTCCCCTGTTGTGTGTTAACCTGCCCCGTGGATTCCTGAGACCTGGGACTGCACAGGACCAAGGAGGCATTAGTTCCTTTCTCTTAAAGTTGTATCCTCTCTCCCTTTTCTTGACTACCTCATCCCCAAATCACTTTTTCTGCAGTAAGAAAGTCACTGGGGAACCTCCCCTGCCCCTGAAGGCCTTGACTTTCAAGCCAACAACCAGTGCATCTCATGGGCTTTCAGGACATTTTTGAGGACAAAATTTTCACCTTTGAACCTTGGGGAAAACCTAAAAATGTTACTTCTCAAGAAGGCATAGGAATATACTCAAATGACCTGAGAGAATTCCACTCAGCAAGAATTAAAAAGAAGAGGGACTTACACTTTTCCAGTATTCCCTCTGTTCTGGCACATCACCATTTCTCTTAAAAAGCAAGCATTTTTTTATTAAACATGAATGATATGAGGAGGCACTAATGAGGGAAGTGGCTTGGCCTGAAGGGATTTGAATTTGAAGCTTGATAGATATGGCTTTTGACAATACTGGAATTAGCTTGTTATTCCCCTAAGAGGCTGACATCCCAGCTAGGTAGCGCCATTGCAGGAATAAAGGAACAATCATGTCCTTCGGGTATCAGCTTTTAAAAAAGTGAATTTTTAGCAGCATTGAAAGGAATGTTATTCTAATAACATTATTCTTAGTGTTATTCTAATCCTTTAACAAGCTTAAAATAAATAAATAAATAAACAGCACCAGTGAAAGAAAATTTGTTCCTCAACTTCTTAACATTGTAGCTGATCATCTGTTCAGAAGGGAAGGAATCGAGGCTCTCAGGATAGACATCCTCACAAACTATCAAAGACAGCGGTCCCCAACCCCCTTAGTGGTCCGTGGTCTGTTAGGAACCGGGCTGCCCATTAGGAGGTGAGCGGCGGGCGAGTGAGCGAAGCGCGTCATCTGCCGTTCCCCATGGCTCGCATTAACGCCCGGACTATTCCCCCACCCCGCCCCCGTCAGAGGAAAAACTGTCTTCCAGAAACCGGTCCCTGGTGCCAAAAAGGTTGGGGACCGCTGATCAACGACACCCATGTAACCCCTTCATGAGCACAAAGTTTCACTCACAGTTAAGTTTGTGACTGAACCGCTTATTCCCTGAAAATATTTTTTTCCCTTCTGGTTTGATGTTCTCCCAGGCTTCTTACGATGAGGAGCCATTTTTAATTTTTTTATTTTTCGACTTTGCCAAGGTGAATTATGGAATCAGGCAACTGGAAGATTAATATAGGGGCACTGCATCATTTACCACCAAATGATCATATCATTTCCCCCATAACAAAAAAGGATGAAGCCTAATTATGGAATGACCCAAAGAGATTTCTTCCTACTTTTTGCCATAAGAAGCAATGCTCTCTAATTTATTTTATAGAGGAAGGTAAATGGAAAAGTCTATGTTAATTCAAAGTTAAGGTATAAAATAATGAATTTTAAGCCAGGAAATGAAGCTCCTAGAGGTTTAAAAGCCTCACATGACATACCTGCTATAGTAAGGATTAGAGCTTAAACCTACATTTTCTTTGCAACTGTATATATTTGGAAGTTGACTAATTATTCAGTGACTTTCTGAAATCTTGAAAGACTGTCAAATAATAGAGCGGAATACAAACAAGACCATCTTCCTCGATGATCTCTAAGAGTTCTCAGTTATCTCTGTGCCCCTGATGACTTACAATCAGGGCGAATGGCACACTCCAGTGTCAGCTAGCTTTAAATGACCTCTAGAGAGTCCTTCAAGTTCTGTCTCTAATATTGAATTTTATAGGCTATTAATGCCTTTTCAATTATATCATTAGCTATTTCCCTGCATAGCTGTAGCTCTTTTAAGAGATCAGATACAGAATGCTGATAAGAAATCAGTTTCTGTCCTTTATTAAACAATAAGATTTAATCACTGAGGAACTTCACATATAGAGAGAACAAACATCAAGGGCTTACTCTAAGTCAGAGCCCTGCAGTGTCTCTACAGCAATGTCATGTGATTACTAGATAGTTTCCCCTGTTTCCCTTTCTAGAACTGTCCAAAAAGGATAGACCTGGTTTTGTAAAGAATCAGCATGTCCAAAATCAAGCTGGTTTCCTTCCCCCAACACAAACCTGCAGCAGCTTTCACCCCGTCTCCCATGCAAGAAATGTCAAGGTTTTTCTTGACTTCCTCGCACAGTCAGTTGCTTCCTGAGGCCTGATATATTCTACCCCTTAAAGATCTCTCAACCATCCCTTCCCCTCTGTTTAGGGTGACCATATGTCCCTGTTGTCCAAGGCAATCTTGATTTATGTCTATTGTCCAGTGTAATTATGAACAGTGCCCCCTTTTGCTCACAAACGTATCCAGGAAGGACCAGAAATGATAACAGTCCATTCCCTCCGGCCCCATGGCCACGACTTACTCCAAGCTCTCATTGATTCCTGCCTGGATGGTAGTAGTAGTTGACAGTAGTGGGTGGTAGTAGCTGCCCAGCTGATCTTCCCTTTCATCCATCTACCTTTCAAACTTTTTAATTGAGTGCTAATTCTGAACCACACACAGTGTTGGCACCAGATTGGGTTTCCCTGTAAGGCTGTGCAGTTTGCACACTGTGCAAGGGTGCCCAGCCCAGGGAGCAAGTGAGGCCAAAGTTCAGCCCTCCCTCCACCTGCCAAGCCATGCACCTCGGTGGGGTGCAGGTCCTCTTCTCAGGAGCAAGAGGTTCCTTTTTCTTGGCACAAAGGCGCCAGCTGCTTGCCAAGTCTTGTACCCTCAGTGCCGCTCCTGCCTACAGTGCTTTTTTTCTAATTCATATGAAGGCACCGCATAGGCTTCAGGTCGCCTCTGCACTGTGAAAATCATTACATCTTCAAGTCCATTTCCATCTGAATGCATTTCTCTCCTCTGTATTGACCTTCCTACATTGCAAACCTGATCTTTCCTCTCCCCTGCATCCTTCAACAGCTCACTGTCATCTATAAGTTCCACTCCAAAGTCCTGGGCATGATCTGCAAAGCCCTTGGTCATCTGACATCTGCCCTCTCTCCAGACTCATTTCCCCCCATTTCTCCCCATACACACCTTGCTTCAGCTGTGCTGGACTTTTTCCGGTTGCTGGAATGTGCCAAAATGGTTTCCACTGGCTTCATTCCTTTTTACATGCTGCTCATCTAGGCTAGGAGGGTCATCCACATCCCATCCCACCACCTGACAATCTACCTACTGGTGATGATGAAGGAGGAGGGAGAGGGGAAAAAATGAGATGATGATAAAGATGATAGATAATTACTGTAACAGACTATTGAATAGAACAATTTTTCCCTTGCCCGAAAATGGCACTAGCATCCATAACCCAAAACTACAGGTGCTATGTGTCCCCACATTCTGAAAAAGAGCCACCAAGAACTGGAACAGAATGTTCCTCAAATTTTCCTAAATGGCCCTACCTCAATCAACCCCACCAGGCACACTAACCCCCTCTCTATATAAGGAGGTTGGGGATAAGAGCCTAGTGGAGGATGCATGGGGTTTCTCCTCCCCTTCCATGCCTGTCCCCCCAGCCAAAGAAGCCAAGTAAAGGGGGAGAAGCCAACATATTTGTGACGATTGCAATAAAGGGAGACAAACATTCCATTTTCCAGTTAGACATCTAACTGCTGGGAAGGATGGGCACAGAGGGACACAGCAGTGTAGGCTGCACGGCACCATGGGTTTCCTACAAACGCCACTGAAGTTTGCTGGCCAGAGAAGTCTTGAAGATGCCCCGCCAAGAAGGATGCTTGCCAGGTACAAGGACCCATCAGCGAAGGGTACTGGAGTGTACTATGGGTTTGGGCAGGAGAATTTTGAGCTGAAGTAGGATAGAAGAGAAGGAGCTGAAAGGAAATCTCTCATGTTTCATTGCCCTTCATCTAAAGACCTCCAGGAACATACCTGTAGTCGCATAAGTTGGGTTTATTACCCATCTTAGCAAGAGAGAATGGACTCCATATGGAACTGTTGGGGGTCTCAGTAAGAGGAAGTTATGAAATTATTATGGGCTTTGGGCTTTGGTTGAGTAATTTTGGGAAAGGTCTAAGGAAGCAGGAGCTTGCTCTAGATGGGGAGAATTCTGTGATTGAGTATCTCAATAAATCTTATCTATAAGAAAGGCAGACTTGAGCAATGTAAAGCTATAACTGGTAAAGCAGCAGTCTTATTTAGTGAAGGGAGGAGGGTTCTTGGTATTTTGTGGGTGGCACCTTGTGGGGAGGATCTTGCCCTTATGACTCTCAGAGGAAAACAACCCTGCTGGCACCTTGATCTTGGACTTCCAGCGTCCAGAACTGTGAGAAAATAAATTTCTGTTGTTTAAGCCGCACAGTCTGTGGTATTTTGTTATGGTAGCCCTAGCAAACTAATACAGACCTATAATAAGTAAAGAGATTGAGTTAATAGCCAAACACTTCCCATGAAGAAAACCCCAGCTCCAGATGGCTTCACTGAATTTTACTAAACATTTAAAGAAGAATTACACCAATTCTTCACAAACTCTTCCAAAAAAAGCAGAAGATAAGGAAACACTTCTAACTCATCCTATGAACCCACTATTACTCTGATACCAAAATCAAAGACATCACAAGAAAATTACAATCCAATATCTCTTATGAATATAGATGCAAAAATCCTCAGCAAAATATTAGCAAATCACATCCAGAAACATATTTAAAAGGATTATACATCACTATATAACAAGTGGGATTTAATCCAGGAATGCTAGCTTGGTTTAACATTCAAAAATCAATAAAATAAAATACAACTTTATTGATCATCTCAGTAGATGCAAAAAAGACATTTGACAAAATGCAATACCTCTTCATGATAAAAGCACTCAACAAACTGGAAATAGAAAGCAATTTCCTCAGTGTAATAAGACCATCTATGAAAAACCCACAGCTAACATCTTAATGGTGAAAGACTGAAAGCTTTCCCTCTAAGGTCAGTAATAAGGCAAGGAACTCACTCTCACCACTCTATTCCACATTATACCAGAGGTTCTCACCAGGGCAATTAGGCAAGAAAAAGAAATATAGGTCACCTAGCTTAAACAGGAAGAAGTAAAATGCTCTCTGTTTGCAGATAACATATCCTGTCTCCACATCTAGGATCTTCGTCTCACCAGAATTGAAGCTGAATGGGTGACAATATCTTCTTTCTTGGAAAGCAGGGGTTGTCAAGTTTCTTTGTAAAGGCCCCATTTTCCTGCCTTTTCTCCTTCTTGTGAATAACCACATCTCTTCTTATTTTCAAGTCCTCCAGATTGGTGTCATCACACAAAGCCCAGGCACCCCCTTCAGTGATTAAAAACCCTACTTGCTCTTCTGCTTGCTGGGCAATAACGGTCTCCCCACGCCGCCAAAGGGATTCTACTGTGCCTCATATTTGCCTTCTTACTGCTGGCTCCAATGCAGGGTTTGAAAAACACTGTGGTGTACAGCCCTTAGTGGTGCAGTGCCTGCCCCCTACTCCCCCAACCCTCCCATACACAAAACTTTGCAGAGCCTGAGGGGGTTTCATCTGGCTACAGAGCCCACCCTGCCCAGAGCTGACTTGATAAGCATCTTTATTGGCTGTCTTCCCCTCCGGCTCACTCCCTACCGCCTCTGCCCCCCACAGTTGGTATGTCCTGACATGGCCTCTCAGGTAAACTACTTGCACTGGAATCCTTGTCTCAGGTTCTGGAGATCCTAAAACTACAACAGTTATAACAGGTCATGAAACCAACTTAGTGGACATTGACCAGCGAATTAATAAAATTGAGATAGAACAGGCAATATCAGAGTGCACTCTCTGCATTTGTTTCAGTTTGGGACTGTAGACTGGGTCATGTAAACTCTATTACTGAGGGACAAAGGCAAGAATACTTAGAAAAAGTCTGCTCCAAAGACTTTTCATTGTTTTATAAACAATTGTCATGCCAACACATGACCTTTAAAAAAAAAAGTGCCACTTTTCTGTAATATGCTAAGGAGAGGCCAAAGAATAGGTGCTAGGTTTTCTGGTTAGGACGGTGCTTGGTTTTTTATTCTCTGAGTTTTGTGACTATTTAATTTTCAGAAAAGTTTACAGTGATTATCCCAGGAAGACCTTGGTGAGAGTGACATCTATACATTGCTGGTGGCATAGTGAACCGCACACTTTGAGTTAGCAATCCTATAAATCCTTGGATTTGTGCTAAGAAAAAAGAACTCAGATGCGACGTGCAGAATGACACACACTGCAGTGTTGTATATTTAATAAACATGGAAACAAAAGTCTGGGTAAGAGGGATTTGAAGAGCCCTTCTTCTTGGAAAAAAGCTTTGATGTTGAGTTTGCAGAGCACTTTCCAGAAAGACTGAGGAGGAATTGTCAGTCGTTTACATCAAAAACCTCACGGAATGACTGGTGAAAACTGGGGTGCTTTAGGGGCCTCAGTGGCACCCCCAGCTCTGCTCGGTTCTCAGGAGAGGTTTGATGGAGGTCCAGCACCACATATTATAAACGGAAGACATGACCTGTTCTCGCATGGGTTCCAGTACTCACACTTAAAACTTGGCATATGGAAGCAGTTATGAGGTGCTGAGAACAGGAGTGGTTGGCAATGGTTTGTCCTTTTAGCTTGGCACCCACGACCACACCGGGCCTGTGGCCAACGGGGACACAAAATCCCCAAGCGGGGTTTGAAAAACTAATTGTTCTTAAAAGAGCTTCCCAAACCGCAGAGCAATCAACACTCAGGTCTCCCAGACTCACGGAGAATATAATGGATTACACATGGGGTCATCTCAAAGCTGTTGTTAATAAGTATGAATACCCGGACTGCGAGAGTCGAGGGACCAGAGGGGAGGGAACTGTCTTCACTGCGAGAGAGCCCCAAAGGACGGGGTGCAGCCCTCAGGAGCAGGGGGCTGAGCAGCCGCCGGCGGGGTGCGCTCAGAGCCAAAACCAAAAGCGAAGAGCCGTGAGACGGAGCGGCCCTGGGCCCAGCGGATGCCCCGCCAGCAGGGGCGCGCTCGAGCCCCGCGGTCCCTGGAGGGGCGGTGCGGGCCAGGCGGCCAAGCTCTCGCCGCCCGGGGGGTGTGGTTCCCGCGGCCCGGCCGGGCGGGGCGCCGGATTTAAAGCGCGGGCCAGCGAGACGCGGCTCACTCGCGCTCCCGCCGCCGCCGCCAACGCTCCCCGCCATGGAGCGGCCGCCGCTGTCCGCCCTGCTCCTCGGCGCAGCCGGGCTGCTGCTCCTGCTCCTGCCCCTCTCCTCTTCCTCCTCTTCGGACGCCTGCGGCCCCTGCGAGCCGGCCGCCTGCCCGCCCTTGCCCCCGCGGGGCTGCCAGCTGGGCGAGACCCGCGACGCGTGCGGCTGCTGCCCGGTGTGCGCCCGCGGCGAGGGCGAGCCGTGCGGGGGCAGCGGCGCCGGCAGGGGGCACTGCGCGCCGGGCATGGAGTGCGTGAAGAGCCGCAAGAGGCGGAAGGGTAAAGCCGGGGCAGCAGCCGGCGGCCCGGAGGTGAGCGGCGTGTGCGTGTGCAAGAGCCGCTACCCGGTGTGCGGCAGCGACGGCATCACCTACCCCAGCGGCTGCCAGCTGCGCGCCGCCAGCCTGAAGGCCGAGAGCCGCGGGGAGAAGGCCATCACCCAGGTCAGCAAGGGCACCTGCGAGCAAGGTGGGCATGTGCGCTTTCCCCTCCGACTCCGACCCCGCCCCGCCGGGCGGGGAGAACCAGGCGCCCCCTTGCGGGGCAGAGCCGACAGGGCGTCCGCGGCCGGCGCACCTGGCTGGTTCCCGCGGCTCCTCCCGTGGGCATCCGGGCTGACTCGGGGAGGGGGTGGGGGGGGGGTTGGCAGCGGCGGGATGCCGGGAGGGATGGGCGACGCCTCCCTTTCTCTTTTTTTGGTGGTTTTGAGAGTTTGGTGCGTGCGCCGAGAAAGCGAGTACTTGCAGGGCGAGTGTATGTATAGAAAAGATTTCCAGATACCACAGATTCTCCCGTCCCCAAAGCTCACCCAGCTCATGCTAACAGCCGGCAAGTCGATTCGCAAAAGCTGCCCCCACTCTTTTGGGAACCCCAAAATGTCATGTTCTCTTCATTCTTTCTTGGCTTGAGTGTATAGAGATGAAGTCAAGAGATAGGAGAAAGGCGTTTGACGATGAAATACAGTATAAGGACTTTCAGAGAGAAGTTGTTTGTCCCATGTTTGATTGGCTAGATTGCAAGAATTTTAAAAATTGGGTTTCATGGTTTCTTAATATTAAGGAAAATAATTCACTTACTGGAAGTTACAGATTCTCAAACAGTAATCTAACTAGCTAATTATTTGTGGGCGAAAAAATACAAACTCTTTGAAGGATGTTTTTATGATGTCGTTTATGTTGTTAACCTTATGACCATTTTGTTTTTCTTTTTCCATTCTTGTGTAATTTGTCCCCAGGATGCACTGTTCAGCAGGAATGCCTTTGAGGTTATGTTTGATCGTTTATTTTATTCCAAACAAGTCCAAGCTTGCCATAAATGAAAGGGGAAAATAGAGTCTGGACTTGCAAAAAAGAAAAAAAAAAAGCTTTTAATTCTAATGTCTGCTTAGGCAGTAGTTTCAAGGGAAGGTTAGAAATCCAACCTTGGCATTCCCTCTCCTGGTCCCAGCCAAGGTAGGAAAAAGGGAGAGAAGAGGCAGTTCTCCTGAAATAACAGAAGCAGCTGCTTCTTTAACACAGCTGAGACTTTCTCCAAGCTTTCCAAGTAATTCTTTTTTTTTTTTTTTTTAAGAGTTTTTCCCAGAAGTCCACATGGCTAATAGGTCATCTGCCACTGCTTTCAGAGTTCACTATTGAAAGCCTTAAATAGTGTAACCAACTTACTGTTAACTATTTATATTATCATCACCTTAAACTTAAATCACAATCCAAAATAATTACACACTTTCCCAACAGAAACAGCCCTTTGGGTCTAACTTATCAGTCATACCATGAAAAGAGAAATGGGCATAGCTTAAGAATTCATTCCAAATATTGACATTTTTCTTACACAGTCCAAGGGGAATTTTCCCCCACAGTCTTTCCAAATCACTGGAACTTGCCTTATCAGAGCAGAAGGACAGCTTGGTGATGATTTAAGTATTATCGTCAATTCTAGCCTGTAGCTAGTTTTATCCATCTTCTCTCATGCTATTTGCATCTCTAAACCCTCACACAGTGCAATTATAAAATATTGAGACTGATAGTCATATAGAACTAGTCATATAACCTCATTATCATGAAACCCAGATCCTCAGCATCTCTCCAGACTGCAAACCTCAGGAGGGTACAGACCTAGTTTTTCTTTATGTTTGGGGAAAATGTTAAGAGAAATAGCATCTAAAACTGGAAACCTTGTCATAAATTAACCTTTCTTCCCAACCTAAATTTAGAGATAAGGGGTCTAGTGCCTGGGACCATTTATAGAAGAATGCCAGGGAGAGCAGAAAAGAATGTGAGGTCCACCAGAGTACTTTTCCACAGCAGAGATAAATGGGGCTAAAGCCAGATCTCCTAATATATTTCTCCTGACTCCTGGAAGTGTTTTAACAATTATAGAAGCAAACCCATCAGGGTGCCATTAACTTCTGTGCCATTTAGTATTGGGGCTTTGCAAAGAATAGGAAATGCATTTTCTAGGTTCTTCCAGCCTAGAAAGGGTTCTTCTTCTA
This sequence comes from Eschrichtius robustus, assembly GCF_028021215.1. NCBI lineage: Eukaryota > Metazoa > Chordata > Mammalia > Artiodactyla > Eschrichtiidae > Eschrichtius > Eschrichtius robustus. The sequence goes on from NC_090827.1 coordinate 75,384,703, forward strand.
CCCTCAGAAGAACCTTAAGTTATGCTTCCTCAAGTATTGAGAGGGAGGGGGCATCATTCCTTCTGGTGATTGGTCTCATTTAACCTGCATTTATTGAGCACCTGTCAGGTGTCAGCACTGTGCTAAGATGCTGTACAGCTGAGGATGTACGAAACAGGTCTGGTCTTGTTGATTAACAAAGTATCCATGCAAGTTACAAACCTACCTCCCAGAGTGCTTGCCCTGGAGCCCTGGAGACACTCTGAATCTTTTCCCAGTCCCTTCTTTTCTGAGGTCACCACTTACCCACCTTCTGTGGAGAGACCTTGGTCTGCTTGTTTTCTGTGCCTCTGTGATAAGAGGCAAAGACATCTTTCTAAAAAAAAATCTATCTAAAAGGTAGTGACGTAATAATCTCAAATCTAAAACTGTTATAATTAATTTAGTGCCATTAGAGCTTATTGAGGTCCCTGAAGTCATGCGAAACTGGAAGAGGAGATTTGGAAATTCAGTTTAATAAAAAGTTAATAGAGACACCACGATGTGTAATAAAATCTCACAGTCAGAAGAGGACATGGTGCTCCTTTATTCCGGTTCTTGGTTACTCCTTTTGTTCATGGTCCGTTATATCTGAGCTCCTTGGCAATCCCTTGTTCCCTTTGGGTCCCATACCCTCTTCTTCCTCAGAATTAATTTTTATTTGTGGAATCAGAATTCATTCTTAAGGGTCTTCCTTGCTAGTACCTTTAGTAGCAAGTTAAAACTACCTAGCACTTCACAGTACCTCTTATTTTGGCCTCTTCTGTCCAACCCCCTTTGTGGTCCGGCCACCATAATTGTTTGCTCTTTGCTGTTGTTTATAATCACACCCTCACTTATCTTTCCACCCTTTGAACTCTAAGCCTTCAAGGATCAGCTGGTGTCACTTTCTTTGTGAATCCCCTTGTCTTTCCCCTCCCCACCCCCCATAATGATGTCCTTGTCCTTTTGCAGCTCTGTGTAGGCTTCCAGACTTTTTATGTTCTGATTCTGTTTATACATTTTGTGGGGAGTGGAGGGTGTTACTTTTTAAAATTTTTTATTGGGGTAACCTTGGTTTATAACATTAGATAAGTTTCACGCATACAATGTTATGTTTCTGCTTCTGTATACCCGGCAGGGTGCTCACCACCCAAAATTTCTTTTCCATCTGTCACCATACAGTTGACCCCCTTTACCCATTTTGCCATCTACCCTAACCCTAACCCCTTCTGGTAACCACTACTGTGTTCTCTATATCTACATGTTTATTTTTGTTTGGTTTGTTTATTTATTTGGGGGGTTTATTTTTTTTAGATTCCACATATGAGTGAAATCATACAATATTTATCCTTCTCTGTCTGACTTACTTCACTTAGCACAATACCCTCAAGGTCCATCCATGTTGTTGCCAATGACAAGATTTCACCTTTTTTATGGCTGAGTGGTATTCCATTGTGTACATGTACCACATCTTTATCCATTCATGCATGGATGGGCACTTAACATTGTTTCCATATCTTGGCTGTTGTAAATAATGCTGTGATGAACGTAAGGTGTGTATTTCTTTTCAAATTAGTGTTTTCTTATTCTTTAGGTAAATAGCCAGAAGTGGGATAGTGGGATCATATGGTAGTTCTATTCTTAATATTTTGAGGAATAGTCATACTGTTTTCCATGGTGGTTGCACCAATATACATTCCCACCAACAGTGTACAAAGATTCCCTTTTCTCCACATCCTCACCAACACTTGTTATTTCTTGCCTTTCTGATAATAGCCATTCTGACACAGGTGTGAGGTGTTATCTCATTGTGGTTTTGATTTGCATTTCCCTAATAATTAGTGATGTTGAACATCTTTTCATGTGCCTATTGGCCATCTGTATGTCTTCTTTGGAAAAATACCTATTCAGCTCCTCTGCCCTCTAGCAATTTTTTAAACAATATTTATTGCACATGTACTATGTATATGTGAGCAAGAGGCATTCTAGCAGAATAGTTAAGATGCAGAACTCTAGAACCAGACTCCCTGGGTGTAAATCTTAACCCTGCCACTTACTGAGCTTTGAGCATGTTCCTTGACCTCTCTGGGCCTTGGTTCCTCACCTATAATATAACGATTATAATCATACCTATCTCATAGAATTGTTGTGAGGATTCAATAAGATAATCCATGGAAAGCACTCAATGAATGTTCACTGTTGTCATTATTCAACTTGAAAGTAAGCTCCATGAGGGAAGGGAATTTTTGCTCCCTGTTCTATCCTCAAGGGCCGAGATCAGTGCCTGGCACTAGTAGACGCTTTGAATATATGTTGAATGAATGAATGAATATATGAATTTGCCTGGTGCTCTTCTATTCTCGGGGTAAGCAGACTTGAATAAGATAGACAAGATCCCTTTCTTGTGGTGTTTACCATAAGCTTTAGACAGAGACAATAAACAGATATTTTCATGTAGTAGTATGTGCTGTAAAGAATGTACACCAGAGCAATAGGATAGAGACTAGGGATGGATGAGCAGTATTAAGTGAGGTGGGCCAAGCCATGCCGAGGACCCTCGTGAGGATTTCAGCAAAGGCAACAGAGCTCCTGAGGAGAGAAAGAACTCTTCTAGTTAATATAGCATCTTCCACTGACTCCAAAGAGCTCTTTGAATGTCTGTCTTCCCCACTAGACTGGGAGCATCCTAGAAGAGGGACTCCATCTTGATTATTCTTCATAAACACAGTGGCTGGCTAATGGTTGGACATTTCCTAAATATTTGTTGATTAAATACAGGAATCCTCTTAAGAAAGTGCCTTCTCATTGGAAATGCAGGCAATGGACTCTGCTGCATGTCTGCCCTCTCTTCTCCTTGCATCTTCTGCCTGTCTGATTTGTAGACCAGGGAGTACATCTGACATTGACTCACCTTGCTTTTAGATCAGAATCAGAAAAAGTCACATCTCAAAGAGTCTACCCCAGCCCAATAGAAATGCTTTAAAATATTTTTCTGGCTTCAGTTGCCCTTTTGCAGACAGAAAGTTCCAGAAAGTTGAGTGAGTTGTTGGTTCGTTCTTATCCCTTTACCCAGTTTTAATCACTGCATCTTAGGAAAGAATTGAAAACCTGAAGAAGCTTTAGAAAAGAAAAGAGGCAGCCTTGAAGAAGGTCTTAAACGACTTAAGATTCTTTATTTTTTTATTGAAGTATAGTTGATTTACAATGTGTTAATTTCTGCTGTACAGCAAAGTGATTCAGTTATACATATATATACATTCTTTTTTATATTCTTTTCCATTATGGTTTATATCAGGATGTTGAATATAGTTCCCTGTGCTATGCAGTAGGACCTTGTTGTTTATCCATTCTATACGTAATAGTTTGCATCAACTAACCCCAAACTCACGGTCCATCCCTCCCCTCCCCCCACCTTGGCAACCACAGGTCTGTTCTCTATGTCTGTGAGTCTGTTTCATAGATAGGTTCATTTGTGTCATATTTTAGATTCCACATATAAGTGGATATCATAGGGTATTTGTCTTTCTCTTCCTGACTTCACTTAGTATGATAATCTCTACTTGCATCCATGTTGCTGCAAATGGCATTATTTCGTTCTTTTTTATGGCCAAGTAGTATTCCATTGTATATATGTATCACATCTTCTTCATCCATTCATCTGTTGATGGACATTTAGGTTGTTTCCATGTCTTGGCTATTGTGAATGGTGCTGCTATGAACATAGTGGTGCTTGTATCTTTTTGAATTAGAGTTTTGTCTGGATGAATGGCCAGGAGTGGGATTGCTGGGTCATATGGTAATTCTATTTTTAGTTTTCTGAGGAACCTCTGTACTGTTCTCCATAGTGGCTGTATTAATTTACATTCCCACCAACCGTGCAAGAGGGTTCCCTTTTCTCCACACCCTCTCCAGCATTTTTTATTTATAGACTTTTTAACGATGGCCATTCTGACTGGTGTGAGGTGGTAACTCATTGTAGTTTTGATTTGCATTTCTCTAATAATTAGTGATGTTAAGCGTCTTTTCATGTGCCTCTTGGCCATCTGTATGTCTTCTTTGGAGAAATGTCTATTTAGGTCTTCTGCCCATTTTTCGATTGAGTTGTTTGTTATTTTTGTTTGAGTTGTGTGTGCTGTTTGTATATTTTGGAAATTAAGCCCTTGTTGGTTGCATCATTTGCAAATATTTTCTCCCATTCCGTAGGTTGCCTTAAGATTCTTTTAAAGGTCTAGAGAAAGGACTTGAGGATACGGGGAGGGGGAAGGGTAAGCTGGGACAAAGTGAGAGAGTGGCATGGACATATATACACTACCAAACGTAAAATAGATAGCGGGAAGCAGCCGCATAGCACAGGGAGATCAGCTCGGTGCTTTGTGACCACCTAGAGGGGTGAGATGGGGAGGGTGGGAGGGAGGGAGATGCAAGAGGGAAGAGATATGGGGACATATGTATATGTATAGCTGATTCACTTTGTCGTGGAGCAGAAATTAACACACCATTGTGAAGCAATTATACTCCAATAAAGATGTTAAAAATAAATAAATAAAATACAAGAGTTTCAAACACACACACACAAGATTCTTTTAAAGGAATGTAATCGAAAGAACAAGTTAATGTTTCTTCATGGTTTGGGAATTAAATGGAAGGTGCCTGACCTACTGTTCTACAGCTCTTCAGGAGAGGAATTAACAGGCTGGAATTAAATAGCCACAAGGCACATTTAAATTGCACACCAGGAAGAACTTGCAATAAAAGCTGTTGGATACTGTAAGTGTTATGTGGGAGTCAGGAGAATTCTGTTTCGAAGATTCTCTTTTAGGTTATCTCTCAGCTCCATAAGGGAGGAGGGGAAGTGTCTGGGAGAGGATGTTATAACTTTTAAGATCTTTTACACTCTAGACCCACGCGTCAGAGTGATTGAGCTGAGAAGGCATTTATTTGATGTCCTTAGATACGATTTCCATCTTTCTCTAGAGCCTGCCCTCAGGGTTTATTACAGACTTGCCTTCTGGAAGAAACTGCCTTATAAGGCTCTCTTTTGGGTAGTTTAGTGACAGAACTCCCTTGGATCGGGTCCAAGGCCAGCCAGCCTTCCCGCATTCTAAATTCCTCCCCACAGTGGATACGATTATGGTGCTTCCTTTACCTCAAGCTACCCCACAAATGATCTCACCTCATCTGTGTTTTTAATTGTAAGATAAATAACATCTTGTTTTTAGCAACTGTTTAAAAAAAACAAACCCTGAATTATTGTCAAAAGAACTTTTAAGCCAGGGAACATATGAGTGTAACGTTTGTTGTAGTTTAGATCCAGGAGTGGCACTGTTAAAAAGCTTTGAGATGGAAGCAGACTTAGGAATATGAGTCTGCTACTTTATTGAGTCTACTTACTTTAGGAAATTTTAAAGATTTCCCAGTGAGTCCTTTACTCTTTATGAGGGGGGTAGGAGAGTGGGAGGGACTATAGAAATATCTGAGGAAAGCTGTGCCAAACCTGATTTGTGTGGATTTTTCAGGTTGATCATAGACCATCACCCCACCGGTATCCCACTACCCCCATGAAGTCTCCAAGAGAAAGTGAGGAGGTCAGGAGGAAAAAAACAAAACAGGTTGATAATGGAGAGAGGGGTGTTTTATTTTTTACTTAAAATTAATGTGTAAAATGGTTGAATTCTGTTTTATCCCAAGCTGGTTTAATGGCAAATGATCTGGTGCCTTTGAAAATGCTCATCTGTTGAGTTGACTTAACCATTCTAGGAGGAAAGCAGGGTGAGGTTAATTAGAAACGGCTGGAGCTAGCAAGAACCCCCACCCCGTCAGGGCCTCCACCAAGCAGTGGGTTCCCAGAGAGAGGAGGCATCCATGAAATTGCCTGGGCCCAAAAGCAGGTCCAGGTTGCAAAGTTTGGTGTGTGAAAAGTAAGAAAGGTTCAGACCAGGTAAGACAGACCTAGTAACCCAGTGTTGACAAAGCCCCGTTCACATGGTCTGAAGTTACTTACAGTAAGAGTGTTGGCAAGGCCAAGGACGAGCCAACATGCTCAAAGTAGAGTTTACCACTATGAAAAAGGAACCCCCTCCAAACCTCAGGATAACATATATAATAAATGAAGGCACAGTGTAGTCTACCTGCTTCACAGGATCATTGCGAAGGTCAGATTATAGAATGGATATGAAGTCACTGCGTAAAACTGTGCAGCACCAGATAAATGTAAAGAACCATTATCGACTAGACGGTAAACTCCTTTGGGGCCAGAACTCTACATAGTGCCTTGTAGGGTGTGTTAATGATAACTGATGTTTGTGCAGTACTTAGGGTTTCTGTGGATGTTTCCTCCAAAACCTCACAACAACCTTGGAAGATAAGGGGAATTTATTATCCCAGTTTCCAAATAAGGAACTGAAGGTCAGCCATCACACAGCCAGTAACTAGCAGTTCTGGTACATAAATCTAGGAATTCTGCTACAGCCTTGCTGTTCACAGTGTGGCATGTAGACCCGCGGCATCGGCTCTGTGTACATACTGTCTTTCTCTTCTGTAAACCTAAAATTATTTCAAAATTAACAGCTTAAAACAAAAGTGATTCACAAAGTCAAACTCTTGGGTGTGAAAAAGCATTAGGAAGAGCTTAATGAATTTATCTTGCTTCTGTTTGCCTTTTGATGAATTGACAAGGGGGATATGTGATACATTCCCGTCTAAACTGCTCTAAAAGAGCTCTTTCAATAGCATAAAAGAGAAATTCTATATGATAACAGAGTTGATATCATAGTTTAATTGGCTTTTTGTGGTAATGTGGTACACCTTGTAATAAATGTCATAATATATTCAGCAAAAGATGGTATGTCTTCAATGAACGAGTGTCTCCGAGGTGCCTTTGTACAGATCCCTGAGCCCCGTGTAGAGTCAGCCCTTCCAGGGCCAGACTGGAAATCGGAGAGCCAGTGTCTTTAATTGTAACCAAGAGGCTCTTAAAGATCCAGTATGCTGGGGGCAGCTGGCCTGGATATTTTCCCAAGCAGGAGCTCTTGGGGTATAACGTTTGTGTGTGGTGTTTGATCACTGGCCAGGCCTTTCTGGTAACTCCAAGCAGGATATAGGAGAAAATCACTAAGATAACTGTCAACACACTCAAGTGTGTGCTTTCACCTGAGGTTTTAGCCCTGAGTGCTGACTGAGGCCTGCCCCCAGCATGGAGCCATCAATATTCCTAGTTGGGATAATAATATTTACTCCACATCTGAGCTGTAGTTCATTGTAGGTCAGTACTCTCTTCAGGGAATTTGCATTTTTAGGGACTGAAGCATGTTTTTTGTCAGTCAAGTGACAACTTGCAGAAGAAGGAAAAATCCATGTAGGAGTTTGAGAACTCAAGATAATCCATTGTGACTTTCTGAGAAAGAGGAAAAAAAAAAAAGCACACTTTAATATTCTAACAGGCAGAAGTGCAGCTAGCTACAATCACGCTGTTCTTTCATGTTGTTTTTCTTGAAGAAGGGATGTCTCCAGCTTTTTTGGAATCTTGTCTTTTTCTCTGAGTGAGAAAAGCTCAAAGACATTTCATTTACATTAGTGCAGATTAGCAGGCCTGCGGTCAAGTGGTTGAATTGGGAAAGCTTCAGATCTAACATCTGTTCAGCTCTCTTCTGGCCCGACCTCAAGCAAGGGAGGAAAAGTTATCAAGAAACAGATCTCCTGGAACCTTCAGGAGGTTTTGAAAGAGACCGCACAGAAATGAGGCTTTAGGAATTTGTCAGGATAGCCCGAGCCTGCAGGATGCAAAGCCTGCTCCTTCTCCCTGGGAGCTTTCAGAACTTTCTGCTCAGGGAACAGAAATCCAAAAGTGAATTTCAATAGCAGCTGCAGCAATTACACCGCAGCCCTGGCTTCCAGCGGACACCCCTCAGGAAGCCGTAGAGCGCGTGATCCAGAATGAAGTGCTCAGGCGGCAGCGCAGCTCCGAGTTAGAGGAGGTGAAGCCAGGGATCCGTGCAGCAAGACCGCTTATTAGAGATGCTCAGCCCAGCTGGAGAGGGCAGGCTGGGGCAGAGATGAAGATGCTGCCTGAGTTTTGACAGGTCGGGACTGTGGAGCCAGAGGCCGCTCTCTGCTCAGGTGTGTCTCAGATCAGAGCTGCAGAGCAGAAGACAGAAGCTGATCCAGCTTGGCTCTTTCTACACCACCGAGCCTTTGATTCACTAGAAGATTAACTGTCAGGGCCAGGGCAGGCCTGTTCAGGACCCAGTCGTGATGCGGGCAGGTTGTCAGCCCCGCCTCATCTGAAGCCTCTTTCTTTGCACCTGCTCTGACTGGCCTGTCATTACGCGCTGCCCCTTTTTCCTGTCTGAGTGCAAAGAAATGTGGTGTTCTTTCTCCGCCTCCCACCCCTTTCTTAGCTACAGAGCCTGGCCAGCAACTTTATAAATAGTGAGCTCTGCTCAATCTGCTCCCTCACCTCCATCCCCAGCCTCAAGAGCCATCTCCTGGCTTCCCCCATAAGATAGTGAAGATGCAGACACTTGGTGTGCCACCCCTATAAGGCAGCCAGCTCGGTCCACATCAGCCAGGAGTTGGCTGTCCCTTCTCTTCTTGATACTCCTTTGGGATGCAGTTTTTCAGATGTCTTAGGAGCCTAATCCATTCCGTGTTATCAGCCCCAAACCCTGTGACCCCTCTCAGATCCAGTCCAGAGGGTGGGGGAGATGGCCACATCCCATGGTGACCATGGGCTTAACAGGTCCCCAGGCCTGACCCTTGTCTTCAACTCTTGTGACTATGCTGGTCACCAGAAACCAAAACGTGGCTGATATGCATAGGGAAATACAGCAGAGAGGTGAGTATGTGAACTTTGGACTCGGACCACCTGAGTCAAATTCCTCTCTGCCGCTTAACTGTTTGTGTGACTCTAACCTCCTTGATTCATAGTTTTCTTACTTGCAAATCAAGTATAATAATAATGTCTGCCACTTAGGGTTGTTGGGAGCTTAAATGAGATACATGAAAAGCACTGGTACCTGGCATATAGTAAAGTCTCATTAAATGCTGTTTTCATTTCAATTTTTATTGTTATTAGCATCATAAACCCTGGTATGAGTTAGTTTATAAGTGCCTTGACTGTGACGTGTTGATGTCTTAACTTTGACCAATCCAAACTATCTCCAGGTTAGATCTGAAACCTGTGTTTAGATCTATGCAAACAAAATAGCAGTATAATGTTCTTATAAACAAATCCCTGGAAACTTCCATCTAGCTCTTGTTCTTGCCCTTCAAGGATTCCAGGACAGGGAGTCCTACTCCATCTGGGAGAGATCCCAGAGTCCAAATGCACACAGTCACATGGGAACCCCCCAGGATACCTGCCAGAGGGTTCACTTTGCTTTTACAGCATGGAATATTTCCATCTTCGAGCACAGGTCACACACACAGTATTTCCTAATAACACCTTTTATGTATAGAGGACATTTTGGATTTTCAGGACACTCAAATTCAGTAATTACTGGTCTATTTCTTCCCTACATCTATAGGAAATGTTGTGGGGTTTTGCTGGTTGGTTCATTTAAAAAAAAAAAAAAAAAAAGTGGAGATATTGTCTCCAAAGAGGAATGTGAACCAAAAACACAGAGATTGGCAGAGGAAGAGTATGATTAGGATCCATTAAGTACATATTGGGTATTATCCTTGACTTTTAGGGACTTATTGTTGGCAATAATGAAGTCTTTTGTTTGCAATTCATGTGTCTCTTCTTTGGCTTTCATATGTAGCCTTAGCTTAGCAGGAACTCATTTTAAAAAATCAAATGTTTAACTATAAATGGCCATATTTAGACTCAGGAAGGTACCCACTTAGGTTGGTTCTTTGCATCCATCTGAAAAGTGATAGCATCCACTTCCCAGTGTAGGGGGGAAAGCAGAAGAAATGAGGGTGTGGAGAAGAGATTTAAGAAGCTGGATAACTTTTCAGATTCCCCAGCATCAGTAATTTTGAGTGAAGTTGACAGAACATTGGGACTACTGCCTCTCCATGCACTATATACCCTATCGCCTTCTAAAGCAGTAGTTCTTGACCTTGGCTGGACACCAGGTCACCTAGGGAGTTTTATAAAATGCTGATGCCTGAGTGCCACTCAAAGATCTGGTTTTTTTTTTTTTTTAGAGTATTTGTTTATTTATTTATTTATGGCTGTGTTGGGTCTTCGTTTCTGTGCGAGGGCTTTCTCTAGTTGCGGCGAGCGGGGGCCATTCTTGATCGCGGTGCGTGGGCCTCGCACTATCGCGGCCTCTCTTGTTGTGGAGCACAGGCTCCAGACGCGCAGGCTCAGTAGTTGTGGCTCACGGGCCTAGTTGTTCCGCGGCATGTGGGATCTTCCCAGACCAGGGCTCGAACCCGTGTCCCCTGCATTGGCAGGCAGATTCTCAACCACTGCGCCACCAGGGAAGCCCCTAAGATTCTGGTTTAATTGGTTTGCTTGTGATCTGGGCAGCAGGACTTTTAAAAGCTCCCCAGATGATTTAATGTCCAGGCGAGGTTCAGAACCATTGTTCTTAAAAGACTTCATGTGACCTAGGGGGTGCATCATTTCCTCGGGATGATTATAATAATGAGGGGCCAAGTTTTGCTCAGTTTATCCAGCTTCTAGTGTTTTACAGCAGGATGACTTCTCAGGCTATCTAGTACACCATAGGAAGCAGAAGCTCTAGAAAACATGATCACTCGATACAACGCAAGCAGCATGGCAGCTTGGCTGCTTCCTGTCTCCTTGATTATTTCAATGCTGTAATCTGAATCAGACAGAATGAAAATATTTCTACATCCATCGGTCTTGTTGGTATTAATAAAAGTTTGAGTACCACAGTACTTTAAGAAAAGTATTCACCTAAATCCACACAATCCAACCTTTCAATTGCGTCACTAGAACATAAGTTCCATGAGCCCAGTGCTTTTTTTTTTTTTAAGGAAAGCCCTTTAATTTATTATTTTATTTTTAGCGGTGTTGGATCTTCGTTTCTGTGCGAGGGCTTTCTCTAGTTGCGGCGAGCGGGGGCCACTCTTCATCACGGTGCGCGGGCCTCTCACTGTCGCGGCCTCTCTTGTTGGGAGCACAGGCTCCAGACGCGCAGAGCCCAGTGCTTTTTATCCCTTTTGTTCACTGTTGAATTCTCAGTGGCACTAAATAGACTGCAAGGTTACAGTGTGAGACCAGGAACAAGAAGGGGGGTGTCGCCTTGTTCGACCTCAGCTGGGCCTCACATTTTTTGCCACTCTGTGCATGTCCAAGGATGATTTGATTTGGAGGTTACAAATAAATTTTAGCAAGTAGGTGGATTCGCAAATACGGAACCCACAAATAATGATGATCAACACTGTTAGAAAGGGTCAGATCAGTGACAAGCAATAGGGAACTACTAGGGTTTCTGAAAGCAGAGCACACGTATGGGTTATGCCTCCTTTGCATAGTTCTGGTGCTTGGAGGTGCTTGCTAAGCAGGTGCTTAGAGATTATTCTTGGACTCTTGACCCAGTTTAACAAACACACGTGCTATCCCTGTGTTGACTGTCCCCGTGATCAGTCTTTATTTTTGCCCGGCACCCACCTGCAAGCAGGACTCCCATCCCAAAGGCGTTCATGAGAAGTGTAGATTTTACTAAGTCTTTGTAGGGTGGCAGGAAGGTCCTCCTGTTTCTCTCTCCAGCCTTACCACCAGCTGGTCTCCTGGGTGCCCTTCCTTCCCTCACGCAGAGCCAGGCTCATGGTGCCATCCCTCACCTTGCCTGCAGCCGGGCCTCTCATCCCTCTCCAGGTTTACGCTTAGCAGTTAGGCTCTGTCCTGGCTCCTGTGAGTTCACGCATCACTTAACTCGGGAAACAGTGGTTACCTGATCCTCACTGTCATTAGAAGTGGAAAATTATAATGATTTCCCTGTCAGTCAAGTGCCTGCTTTTTGTAAATGCTGTGCAAGGTGCCATAATGAGGAAATTTGCAGTGGTGAGGAAGATAACGCCCCTTCTCTAAGAAGCCTACAAACCTGTGGTCCATCTGGTGGTTTGTAAAGTGTGGGAAGGCAGAAGTGGCAGTTAGACTAAAATAAAAGAGCCCTTTGTAAGTCAGGTTAATAAGAATGCATAGGAGCAAAGAATACACACACACATATGTACTCACCTCAACTCTTTATCATTGGAAGCATATATTTTCTGTGCAATTTATACTGGAAGGGAAAAGATGAACAAAAGTACATTCATGTTTGTGGCCTATGAACACATCATAATTTAATTAGAGACTTATGAGCTTATACATAATGTAACTATGGCTAGGTATGTAGTATATAAATGAATTACCTATTACTTTGCCCAAAGTGCCATTCTGGAGAGGAGACGAGTGAATTTTGTTTTTGTTTGCTCAGAATTGAACTAAGGATAGAATATTGATCCAAAAGAATCTTTAAGATTGTGTTTAAATACTTTGGTAACACTAAGAAAAAAAAATACTCAGTAAATTCACTTTGCTCTACCTAATTCCCTGGCAATGTGTAAAAGCAAAATTTTAAACAGGGGCAATGACCTACTGAGACCAGGAGGATATATTTTGCAGTTGCTAAACATCCATCAAGATGTTTAGCTTTTGGGACAAACCACAGTGGGTTTTAAATGCTAGACTTACATATCCTTGTTCATTTAATTTCAGCTGTGTGTTCTGGGAATGTTAATTCCCAGAATTAATTTCATTTTCAATAAAGATCTTTGTTATTGAAGAAAAATGTTAAAGAAATCTGTAGAATTCATTGAAATCAATCATTAATATTTTTATTCTACCCAGTTCATATTATATTTTATTCTAGTGTTTTTCTAGGCATGTATTATACAACCGTTTTTGATAGTGCTATCCATATATTTTTTACATCTTGTTTTTCATTTATAACTATTTTCCATGTGTTTAAAATGTTTTATAAATATTTACAATGTTGCATAAGCATTTGAATGAGCCATAATTTACTCCAGTTTTCCTCTGTCAAAAACAAGGTTTAAATTCACAGCTTTGGACATATAGATCTTCTTTCTTCTGCATTATTTCTTTAGAATAGATTGCAAATTAGAATTACTGATTCAAAGGTGTGAACATTTAAGCATTTTTTGATACATGTTGACATTGGTAGATTCCAGTTTAAAAATTAGCCTCTCCAAAATAATTTAAACAAAAGGCCAAAAGCAAAGCATTTCAATATGCCATTGGAATTACTTTTTAATTATCTTCAGGCTTGGGTTATACTTGTGACTGTCCCTCTCTGATGGCATAGAGACCACTGAGAGTTGTTACTTCAGCCCAGTTCCCATTTATGAAATTTGTAATGACTGGCCAAAAAACCAAGGGCCCTGCCGGTCATCTAGTTTGCATCCAAGACTGCCAGGCATCGGGAATAGTTCAGATCAGCTAGAACTCTGCTTACATCATTGAATTGGGGTTTATACAAAGCACGGGCATCCCTGCTAGAGTAGCTTGAAAATGTCTGTTGCAGCAGCAACCACCTATATGAGACGTAAACAGTAAAACCTTTGTGAAATTTGGAAGCTTTGTCTTGAGTATTTTTTTCACAGAAGAAAAAAAATAGCCTTCACAGCTTTATTTGACTACAGCCAAATATATGTACAATTGATTCTCAGCATCTCTTGAAATACGAGTTGTGTGCATAATACCGAGCCCATGGTTTGACCCCTGTTTCATCTCAGTTTGTGAGATGCACTGTTACTCTCCACCTTTCAGTGAGAGCCTGTGGCCTGCTCCACTTCATAAAACTGGAAAAGAATCTACTTACAACATTTTACTGCACGTGTCCTTGGAGCTCTCCTTGGATCCTTAAAGAGACTGGCAAAGCCTTGTTTCTTTTTTCCTTAAGTCCTTTAATCTCCAGCACATTCAGCAACAAAAGTCTTTTGTAAGGCAGTTATTCCAGCTAAGACAGTAACTAAACAGTGCCGAGAATATATTTATAAAATGGAGACTCTGTATGTGATTGTTCTGGTGGAATATTCCCCATATTTGACTGGGAGAGAGGAATACTAACAAGACCTTAAATCAACATAGCACAGTACAGTTTATAAGCATTTTCACATACATGCACATATATATCACCTTTTAAATCCCCACCAGAACCCTGTGGTGTGTTATTCCCACATTATAAATTAGGCAACCATGATTCAGTTTGAGTGTCCAAACAGAGCCCTAATTAAGGGGGAATCCAGTGAAGCTGGAGCAAGGATTTTGGGTGAGCTGCTGTGTAGATGGGCGCACACAGACATACCTGTGTGCCCACATTTAAAGCCACAGGAAGCTAAAATTGAGTTTCAGAGCCAGTTAAACATAAATGCTTCATTCCAGTTCTTGATCTGTGGATTTCAGTTGCCATTCCTAAACTTGTGTCTCCATTAAATTGCCTGTATTGTGTTTTGTTTTGCTTTTTGGAGGGGGCTGCGTTGGGTCTTCGTTGCTGCGTGCAGTCTTTCTCTAGTTGTGGCGAGCGGGGGCTACTCTTCATTGCAGTGTGGTGGCTTCTCTTGCGGAGCATGGGCTCTAGGCACGCGGGCTTCAGTAGTTGTGGTGCGTGGGCTTCAGTAGTTGTGGCTCACGGGCTCTGGAGCACAGGCTGAGTTGATGTGGCGCACGGGCTTAGTTGCTCCGCGGCATGTGGGATCTTCCTGGACCAGGGCTCAAACCTGTGTCCCCTGCATTGGCAGGCTGATTCTTAACCACTGCGCCACCAGGGAAGTCCCACCTGTATTGTTAAGTTACTCTGATTATTACTAAAGTATGGAAATGCATATACTTGGTGCTTGTTTTGTTAAACCATGTATGTGTTTTTGAAGAAAGATGTCCAGAGAATCCAAAGCTGTTGTTTCAGCAAATAACCTAAATTCAAGGTTTTGGCAGTGGCAGTTGTCTAATATAGCATGAAATAATTATTCCCCAAGTGCTTGTGATTAACTTGGTTAATTAAGGTAGTCCAACTCCCAAAGCAAGCACACTGCCAGGATCTGTAAGCTTTGCTCAGTGAAATAACCAGTGTGCCATTCAGTGTTCTGAGGGAAGTGCAAAATAAGTTAGAAAAGGTAATGAGATAAATCGCTGCTTTCACATGTTTTCTAAAAAATAAAACCTATGTCATTGAAGAGCCTAAGGAGAACTTTGTGAAGAACAAATTAAATTTTTAATCAATTTGAATAAAATTGAGTCTCAGGGAGAGTTCGGTTTTTTTTTTTTTCCTTGTGTCACATGAATTCATGTGTGTGTGCTTCATCTTTGTGGAATGAGAATGTGACCCACTGAGAGGTCCTTAAAACCAACAGAGTGTATCATCAGAACTAGAAGGCCTTGACCTCAGATACTGCCAAAGAAAGCAGGAAATAGTAGGTTTCTCATGAAAGCGTGACATTTATCTCAGACTGAAGAAATTCTTAGTCAGAGGTGAAGGAACATTTCTCAGCAATTTTCTGAATCAGTCGTGTAATTTAGTGTGCATTATATTTTAGTTTGCGAATACTTTTTAGGTTATGTGAGCTTGTACCTGATGTGAAACTGCCATTCTTATACCAGTTCCTTCAACATATAAGGGGATGTTTAGATTTGAAGAAGGGGAAAAGAAGAATGATCATTCAAAAGGGCAACAGCTGGTCTATCAGTAAGGAACATGTTCAGCTGCAAGTAATAGAAAACCTGGCTACAGTGGCTCCCTTAGAAGGGGGTTAGTTGCTTGCAGAACAGAGTCCAGGTGTAGACAGCTATTGGTGTGGGTTTAACAGTTCAACAATAACAGCTTGGAGGACCCAGGTTTGTTCTTTGGGCTCTGCCGTCCTTTGTGTGTTGGCTTTTGACTTCATGCCTAATGGTCACAAGGAGGCTGCAGTACTTCCGATCATTGAGTCCTAATTCAAGGCAATTAGAAGGAACAGGGAAAAGGGCAGTGCCTGTCGTATGTCCCATTTTATCAGGTGAGCAAAAGTTTCCCGTACACTCTCAGCAAACGTCTATCTCATTGGCCAAAAATGGGTCACTTGGCTACCTCTAGCTGCAAGAAAGACTGAGAAGGAGGGTGGAGATTAAGGCAGAGTCTGCCTACCTACAATGTCTGCTATAGCTGGGCAGCAGTTATTAGTTTTACACTTCAGAAACAGTTGCTGGAGGCAAATTTAAAGGATGACTGGAAGCTCGGTGTTTGAGAGTCCACAGACCCCCTCAGATTTCACTGAACAGTAATCAGTTACTTTTGAGAAGCAGATGATAAAATAGATCATGGCTGGGGGGGAAAAAAAGAGCTTTCTAGAAAAATATGTCATTCCCAGAATTCAGTGGGAAGAGGGAAGAAATCCTATCTAAAAGGTGCCAAAGATCTTCATAGAGACCATTTTGAAAGAAATGATATTTCACTCCTTGACAGTTTCCTTAACAGAAATGATGGCTAACAGATTTGAGAGTTCATGTCTTATTTGCTTTAAATACATGGAAAGGGATCATTTGAAATTAACTCAAACAGGGAAAGTGGGGTTTTTAATTGTTTGTGGGTAAGAGCTGTAAAAATGCTTAGAAAACAAGCATACTTTGATTTTTCATAAATTGTATAAAGTTGAACTTCAGTTCATCCTCAGGTCTAAGTATGGTGAATTTCTAATTGCTGTAATGTTTTTATGCTTATTTAAATCATACGTATTGCAGAGATTAATGTTTGAGAGCATGAGGTTCAAATTCCCACTCCCCCACTTACTAAATGCATGATCTTGGGCAAGTTACTTAACTTCTCTGAGCCTCGGTTTTGTCATCTGTGAAGTGGGGACGATATTGCCTACTTTTCATGGTTGGCTTCAAGCGTGGTGCTCAGCACACACAGTAGGGGCTCACAGTCTGGTCATTACCCTCATCATTAGTTGTAGTGCCAATGCTTCTGGAACAGCCCCCAAATGTCATCCTGGTACTTTCACCCTTCTTCTTCCCTCTTTTTCTGCCTTTTTCTGCAAGGATGCCTAGAGATGTGGTAATCAAGGATGGAGGCGGCAACTGAATGGTAGGAGTAATTTGGGGGGATTGTATGGAGAAAATGAAGGCTATTCTTGCCCAGACTAGTCCAGAACCTCTTTGTCTTTATATATTTATAATTTGTACCCTGCCTTCTTTCAAAATGGAATATGAGGTAGTCTATATCATCACACTCTTCTGGTATAACAATAGTGTTCTAAAAACACTAATCTTGTATCAAATCACTATGTTGTATACCTGGAATTAACATAGTGTTGTAGGTCAATTAGACTGCAGTTAAAAATAATAATACAATAAAAATTAAAAATTAAAATAAAGGGTATGAACATATGGTATTAGGAATGAAAAGGGTGGGTATAACCTATAAATACAATAAAATTTTATAAAATTATAAAAAAAATTTAAAAAACACTAATCTTAGAAGAGTCAGAGTCCTGATTATACATTGACCAAATGTGTGATTGTGAGCACATTACTTAATCTTCCAGTCCTGTCCATTTCCTCACCCGTAAAATGGAGCTGCCAAGACCTGTATTAAAGGGTTAGGGTTATGGGAAAGAAATGAGGTAATGGATTTGAAGGCTCTTTGTAACTGTAAAGCCCTGTATGAATGCAAGATTTTATTCCCTTTGATTTCACCCGTTGCTATAGCAGCAACTCTCAAATATGCCCAATTAGTTAACTACCTCGTGTACACCTGTGTCAAATGTTTACTCTTTAATAGGCCACCCCATGTACGCCTTCCCTTCAAATCACTACCAGCAAATAGTGCCCAGGAACTGCTTATGCTAACATTTTAGCCTGAACCAAACATAATTAGTAAGGAAATCTGCCCCAACAAATTCATACACAGCAAAAATATAAAGTAGTTTAAAATCAGCATCCGTTTGAGCTAGTCTCTTCTTCTCCTGCCCTCCGTTTGTTGGGTAATCAAGAGTTGGCAGTGCTCTCCCATCTAGAAGCTCGTGTTGCATATTGACCTGGAAAGGTATTAGTCCAGGTAACGATGGCAACTTTTATGTTAACCATCAATCACTTTAATGAGTACAAGAAAGCATCCTATCACCCTGCCAAAAGGAACAGGAATTAAGAATGACTCCTTCGTTAGTTAACTAGCTGCATGTTTTCTATGTGTCAGGTACTACACTGGCACTGTGGGCATGGAACAGGCTCCAGTCTCCAGGAGTTACAGTTTAATAATGGGACAGTGGCAGCAGCAGAGTTTGTTGATCTCCCTGAATTCAATCCCCTCATAAAAACAGAGCCACTGGAAGGATGGTTGCCAGGAGCTGGGGGAAAGGAAGAGTAGGGAGTTTTTGAGTGGCTATAGAGTTTCAGTTTTGCAAGATGGAAAGAGTTCTGGAGCTCTGTTGCCCAGCAATGTGAATATGCTTAACACTACTGAACTATACACTTAAAAATTGCTAAGATGGTAAATTTTATGTTGCCTATTTTACTACAATTTTTAAAAAGTAAAAAATAAAGCCACCAGATACCAAAATCAAAACCCCATGGACAACATTTACCACACAAAAGTGACAAGCTAGCCCTGTGAATCCCAAAATATAAGTGGGTTTAAACAAGCCCCCTGTGCTGGGAGGCCTGCATGATGTCAGCAGCTCTGTGGAAGGAAGCAGAGGGAAGTAATGAGGTGAAGACAGACCTGATAATAGGAAAATTCCAACATAGCCAACAGGTGTTCACTGACTGGAAAGTGTGATGCACCCAGTCCATTAGTGGATGAGTGCAAGCACCCATGGGAGGGTCCATGGAGCTGGAGCATCCTGAGCCCCGTGAATTCTCACAACTGACTAGTTAGGACTCCCTTCCAGGACAGGGTCCTTCACCAAGGAGAAACTTCTAGAAGTAGAATCAAAATTGAGCAGGAAAGAGACAACAGAGATGAAGGAAAGACAAAGGCAGTTGGGGAGGGATTTAGGTCCTTGTGATTGCGAGGCAGCTCAACAACAACTGGAGAAAAGGAAGAGGATCCTATCTTCTCATGCATTCCACCTTGTTATCAGAGAAAACCTTTCCAAGAAATGCTCCAGTAGATTTATTCATGAGTCTCATCAGCCAGAATTGGAGCACACACCCATGCCTGAACCAATCACTGCCAAGGGGAATGAGACACCATGAGGGGCTGACACCAGTCGTAATTCACCACTTAAGAATTAACCTTCTTCTGTCGCATGAGAGACTGAAGACCCAAACAAAAGCCTGGTTTGCCATCAAGGAAGAAGGGGGCTGCCTACTGGGTATATAATCAACAGTATTTGCAACAATTTGCTATCTTGCCATCATGCCCAATTATGTTGTGGCCTCTGATCTTCAAATAGTGCAGTCACACTAAGTCTATGGGAATTCTTCTGTTAATTGCAGTTGATAGATATGTTATCACACATGCAAAATGAGTCTTCAAGGGTGACAGTTGTTTGAGCCTCTTTTCAAAATATCCTCAATTCTCTTGGGTAAGTTAAATACATGCTCTCCTACCACAGTATTAATTTAAATAAGTATTATTGACTACCTAATATATCAAAATAATCTTTGAATTATGGCAGGATGTAGAATGAATAAGGTATGATTTCTATCTTTAAGGTTCCTAGACTATAATATAAAGTATAATCAACCACATTCAAGCCTGTGACATAATTTTATTGTCTAAGCAGAATAAGTCTCAAGAAGCACCTGGGTCTCTTATCAGGTAATTCTCCTAGGGAGCAGCTCAGCACCAATTACATAAAAATTTTAAAAATTTTCCAGTGGGGAGGTAAAAAAAAACAAAAAACTGGGGAGGGAAACAGAACAAGGAAATCACAAAAAGCAAGTTACCATCTTTATTTTTGAATAATTAATTTTAGATATTTTAATAGCACATAAAATGGTTGGTAGGGTGTACTTCTATTTTAATGTATAGAACACATAAAATGCAAGTTCTTTTTAGAATTTATTTTAATGTAATGCTTTTTATACAAAGTAGTGGCCATAGCAGGGTCAAACAGCTTACCCTGCTTCCTACTGCATGCAAAACAAATTCAAGATGGATTAGCACTCCAAATAGGAAAAAAAAAAATTTTTTTAACAAAAAATTCAAGATGGATTAAAGGATTAAATGCAGAAAAGTAAAAGTAATAAACTAGAGCTATTCTGATAACCCAGAAATCATAAAGGAAAAGATTGACAGACTCAGCTACATACAAGTTTTAAGCTTATGTATTCAGTTAGTCAGTCAGTCATTTTTATTGGGAGCAAACTATGTGCCAGGCACTGTTCTTGATGCTGAAGATACAGCAGTGTGCTAAAGAGCCAACATCGCTGCTCTCAAAGAGCTTACATGCTGTATGGCAACCAGTACCGCAAATAAATGTCTGTAAAAAAAAAAAACAAAAACAAACAAAAACTTGAAAGACAGTCATAGCATGGAGAAATTATTTGCAAAATATGAAGAATAAATATCTGTAATAAACAAGAGCTCATATGAATTGATAAATGACCCAAAGGCAAATAAACAGAAATTATAGTGAATTAAAGTGAGAACAAATGCTAATGGCCAATAAACATGTGAAGAGTTGCTCTGAAAAGTTGCTCAACCACACAAACAGTCCTGAAAATGCAATTAGAACAACAATGACATAACGGTGTTTCCCCCTTCAACTGGGGCTAATTTTTTAAAATTCCTAACTCGCATTGCTGGGAAATGTGTGAGGAAATGAGCACCCTCATACACTATCACTAAGTGCAAGAATTCCTAACAAATTTTTGAAAGTGATCTAAGAACGTCTATTAAAATTACGCATTCTCATACCCTTTGACCCAGAAAGCACATTTCTTGGAACCTATCCCACAGAAACAAAAGCACTAATACATAAGGACATATGTGTAAGAATATTTATTGTATCATAGTTTGCATATAGAAAAAAGTTGAAACATCCTGAATATTCTTAAAGAGGTACACCCGTGTTATGGAACATTTTGCTGTTATTGAAAAGAATGAAGTTGATTTATGTGTATTGACCTAATAAATCAATATATGATATATTGATCACTGATAACAGGCAATTTGTAGGGTGATAGGTATAAAATTTTTAATTTAAAAAATAAAATGAAAAAGTATATGGATGTATAAACTGTTAACAGGTTATTGGGAGGTTAGGATTATCATGAGATTAAAGTAGACAATTTACTGTCTCTATATACTTGTATATTGTTTTAATTGTTACAATGAGCATGTACTTTTTTTTAAATCATCTTGAAAAACAATTTAACTTATTCAATGATGTTTTGGAGGGTGGAACTGTAATCAAAGGTGGAAGTTGCAGGAAGGCTGATTTTAGTTCACCTAAAGGAAGAACCTTATAACAACAACAGTGATTCAGCAATGGATTTGGGAACCTTGGGTGAGGGTCTCTGGAAGTATTCAGGCAGAGAACCATAAGCTGTTGGAGAGCAGACTTTTGTATCCAGTTTGAGGGTTGGACTAGATGACTCTTAACATTCTTTCCAACCCCAATAGTTTTATAATAGCTTAATGTTATACAGTGAGACTTGTGATCATTTTTTATTAAAGGTTTTTTTCATTGAAATATAATGGACATACAACATTATATTAGTTTCAGGTGTGCAACATAATGATTCAATATTTGTATACTTTATTGTGAAATGGCTACCACAATAAGTCTAGTTAACATTCATCATCCCACATAGTTATAATTTTTTCTTGTGACGAGAACTTTCAAGGTATACTCTCTTAGCCACTTTCAAATATAGTATTATTAACTGTAGTCACCATGCTGTACATTACATCCCTATGACTTATTTTATAACTAGAAATTTGTACCTTTTGCCCCCTTCGCCAACCCCCTACCTCTGGCAACCATAGTATCTATAAGTATAGTTCTCTGTATCTGTGAGTTCCATTGTTGGTTTGTTTTAGATTCTACATACGAGATCATAATGGTATTTGTCTTTCTTTGTCTGACTTATTGCACTTTTCATAATGCCTTCAAGGTCCATCCATGTTGTTGCAAATGACAAGATTTCCTTTTTTATGGCTGAATATTATTCCATTGTGTATATATACAGCACATCTTCTTTATTCATCCATCAGTGGACACTTAGGTTGCTTCCATGTCTTGGTTAGTGAAAATAATGCTGCAGTGAACATAGGGTTGCATATATTTTCGGGTTAGTGTTTTTGTTTCCTTCAGGTAAATACCCAGAAGTGGAATTGCTGAATCATAATGGTAGTTCTATTTTTAATTTTTTGAGGAGCCTTCATACTTTTTTCCATAGTGGCTGCACCAATATACATTCCCACCATCAGTGCACAAGGGTTCCCTTTTCTCCACATCCTCCCCATCACTTGTTATTTCTTCTTTTTTGATAGTAGTCATTCTAACAGATGTGAAGTGTTATTGCAGTTTTGATTTGCACTTCCCTGATGATTAGTGACATCGAGCACCTTTTCATGTACCTGTTGGCCATCAGTATGTCTTCTCTGGAAAAAGTGTCTATCCAGATCCTCTGCCTATTTTTCAATCAGATTGTTTGGTTTTTGGCTGTTGAATTGTATGAATTATTTATATGTTTTGGATATTAACCCCTTATCAGATAATATGATGTGCAAATATTTTCTCCCACTGGTTGGTTACCTTTTCATTTTGTTGATGGTTTCCTTTGCTGTGCAGAAGCTTTTTAATTTGAGGTGGTTCCACTTGTTTATTTTTCATTTTGGTGTCAGATTTGAAAAATTATTGCCAAGACCAATGTCAAGGAGCTTACCCCTATGTTTTGTTCTAGGAGTTTTATGGTTTCAGGTCTTACATTCAAGTCTTTAATTCATTTTGAGTTAATTTTTGTGTTTGGTGTAAGATGGTGGTCCAGATTCATTCTTTTGCATGTGGCTGTCCAGTTTTCCAAACACAGCTGTTGAAGCGACTATTCTTTTCCCATTGTATGTTCTTGGCTCCTTTGTTGTAAATTAATTGGTCATAAATGGGTGAGTTTATTTCTGGGCTCTCTATTCTGTTCCATTGATCTATGTGTCTGTTTTTATGCTAAAACCATCCCGTTTGGATTACTACAGCTTTGTAATATAGTTTGAAATCAGGACACATTATGCCTCCAGCTTTCTTCTTCTTTGTCAAGATTGCTTTGGCTATTCAGGCTCTTTTGTGGTTCCATACAACTTTTAGGATTGTTTTCTCTATTTCTATGAAAAACACCATTTTGATAGGGATTACATTGAATCTGTACATTGTTTTGGGTAGTATGGACATTTTAACAATATTAATTCTTCCAGTCCATGAGCAAGGGATATCTTTCTATTTATTTGTATTTTCTTCAGTTCCTTTCATCAATGTCTTATAGTTTTTAGCGTACAGATCTTTCACCTCCTTGGTTAAATATATTGCTAAGAATTTTGTTCTTTTCAATGCTGTTGTAAATGGGGCTGCTTTGCTTAGTTTCTCTTTCTGATAGTTCACTGTTGGTATATAGAAATGCAACTGATTTTTGTATATTTATTTTGTATCCTGCAACTTTACTGAATTTGTCTATTAGTTCTAACAGTTTTTTGGTGGAGTCTTTAGGTTTTCTATATATAACATTATGTCATCTGCAAATAATGACAACTTTACTTCCTCCTTTCTGATTTGGATGCTTGCCTAATTGCTCTGACTAGGACTACGAATACTATGTTGAGTAAAAGTGGCAAGAGTGGGCATTTTCATCTGGTTTATCATCTTAGAGGAAAAGCTTTCGGCTTTTCACTGTTGAGTATGTTAGCTGTGGGCTTATCATATATGGCCTTTATTATGTTGAGGTATGTTCCCTCTATACCCACTTTGTTGAGAGTTTTTATCATAAATGATGTTGATGAGCATGCACTTTTGTATTTTTTTAAATACCAACAAAATTAAAAAAAAAAAATACTGTACCATTACAGCATTGGTGATCCCTGTGTAACATGATAAAAGCTGCTAAATTTGTGAAGGGAAATTTTCTTTCCTTTCTTTTAATTACCAAAAAACTTAATTAGATTTCAAGTGTAGACTCATAGATCTCGAATGATTCTCAAGTGATATTTTAGTTCACCATAACCATCCAATGCCCACATCCTGTATCATCCCAGTCTATGAGATTTCAAACTTGTTAGCTCCAAAACAACAGTCCTGGAAGAGTTTTCTTGGACCACAGTTTAAAACCCACACTGGTCTAGAAGGGAAAATTCCAGAGTGTCCTTTGCAAACTCAGGGTTACTCTCAGGAAAGTCTTTCTTATTGTGACTCATGTCCTTTGGGCTGAAGCTTATGCCTATTTCCTCAGCTTCAGATATTAGAGACAAAAATATCAGAAATTATTCTTAGCCCCCAAAGGACCTCCTAGATGATTGCTTCAAACTTCCCATTTTTTTTTAAAGGATATTTATTTTACTTTTTTTTTTTTAAAAGGAATTCCTTTATTTTTATTATTTATTTATTTATTTATTTATTTTTGGCTGTGTTGGGTCTTCGTTTCTGTGCAAGGGCTTTCTCTAGTTGCGGCAAGCGGGGGCCACTCTTCATCGCGGTGCGCCGGCCTCTCATTATCGCGGCCTCTCTTGTTGCGGAGCACAGGCTCCAGACGCACAGGCTCAGTAGTTGTGGCTCACGGGCCTAGTTGCTCCGCGGCATGTGGGATCTTCCCAGACCAGGGCTCGAACCCGTGTCCCCTGCATTGGCAGGCAGACTCGCAACCACTGCGCCACCAGGGAAGCCCCCAAACTTCCCATTTTAAAGATGAAAAAGCTGAGGACGAGTGGAATGTGTAACATGCCTGTGGTGAGAGTGGTCCCAAAACCCACTTATCCTACCTGCCAGACCACACACTTTCTATTGCCTTAGTCATACCTTCCTCTCAGACACACACCAGCATCACCTAGTCGATTCTACATACAGTGCCTTTCACGCATTGATACAAGGTCTGTTAGATACGTACTACTTACAGAACTTCTGAAGAATAAACTAATTTATCAATATCAAAGGCCCAAGAAGGCAAAGCGATTTGCCTTCCTACTCCAAAGTAGGAGTGTTTCGGAGCAAGGATAAAACTCTGAATGACCCTCATTTTGTGCTGAGGACCTAGAACCTCCACTGGTTCCAGGCTCCATGCTAGAGCTTTGTTTTAAAATCAGGACCCCACAGGACCCACAGAACTAAGAGGATTTTTGGTTTTTTCAGTACCTATTCAAAACTGAAGCCCTGCAGCCATCAGGAAGCTCAAGTTCTTTGCTCAGCTTCTGCTTGTGTTTGGGCTAAGTGAAAATCCCTGGGTGGTAGTGGATGCTTCTAGCACCAAATGGTTTCTGTACAAAGTCCAAGCATTCCTCCTGGCCTGATAGGAGGGTTACACCACACACAGAGAAGGATGTGACTAACACTGAATGTGACTTCAGACTCTGCAAGTCCAGACAACTTCTGATAAACATTTAAACAGAGGTCAAGAATGTTTTCCTTTCTGAGGGGAAACTATGCAGTCTGTGGTGTGAGTGGGAGGGAGCAGAGGGGAATAAATCTAAACATCAGCTTCCTCCTTCCATAATCAGCTTCCTCCTTCCATAATTCTTAAGCATTTTAGCAGCAGCCATTTTTAATACTCCGACAGGCTTTCATACTTAGAACCCATAGCTGGGTGCTTGCCAGAAGAGAGATGGAAAAGGTGAAGATCCAGCCATTCCAAAGTGATTACCAAGCAAGTTTAGAGCTAAGCAGGGCAATTAGGGCCGGTTTCCCTGTTTCCCACCCTCAGGCCACGAGTGCTCCAAAGCGTATGCCCTCAAGGCACAATGTAAGTACCCGGTTGGGATGCTCCCTTCCTATGCTGACAAAAGGGGGAAGCTCTGTAAAGGAAATGGGCGTTGACTTCCGGGAGAGGGAAGGTGAGTTGGACCAGGTGGCACTTCTCAGCATCCTCAGCCCACCCGAGGAATTCTGGGGCATTGGCCCAGGACAGGGAGGAGAGCTTGAAGAGCAGAGAGCCAGCATAGATGTCCCCTTCACAGGGGAAAAGAAAGCAGCATAGTTTCTGTGACCCAAAGCTCTTTCACTGGTAGTGCGGATACAATGTCTTGAGCACTTCGCTGCCCATGGGCTGTTTGGTTTGTCTCCTTACATTTCCTGGATGTGTGTGTGTTGAGGGAAGGAGATGTGGGTGAAGACTGGCATTCTGTCTCCCCAGTACTAAATAAAAAGTAAGAAGAATAAATGTCACTCAGCAAGCTCCCTCTAAATGGGAGGAGGGGGGTTCAGTATTGGAAGAAGAGACGTTGATGTCAACTTTAGCGAAACCCTTCATGTATCTGAAATCAAAGTTCTTTTGACTATGTCAGCTTCAGTTATTTCAGCCATTACCTCTGTGGCCGGGAGCACTGAGGACCAATGTAGGTAGAATGCAATTGTGTCAATTACTCACTGTTGAGTTTTAAGCAGGTGGAGAAAAGATCTCATTTTGAAGTCATGAGTATGGAGTCATGGAATATTCCCATACTCCATTTTAGACATGAGAGAGAACTTTACTTTAAAAAGCTAGTCTTCAGAAAGCACATCCACTTGTTTGTTGATTTGTTTCTTCATGTAGTCATTCATTCATTCATACATTCAAGTGCCCTCCAAGCCCTATGGTGGGCTCTGGGGGGATGGAATGGGCCATGTCTATGGGCCATTACTCAGAAAACTGGGAATCATGGTCAGCATGAAAGTTCTGGAGTTAAACGTACCATAGAATCCTGGCCCTGCTACGGATACGCTCTGTGCAAGGTATTTAACCTCTCAGAGCCTCTGATTTCTCACCTGAAAATGGGGCTAATAAGCATAAACACCTCACTGGATTCCTGTGAGAGTTATCTGAAATAACATGACAGAACCTGCGCCGTGCCTGGAATATAATAAGCTCAGTACGTGGTGGTAGAGGCAGTATTAGAGGTTATGGTAAGGATAGTAGTAATTTCTATTATTAGCGATTACTATTATTAATGAGACCAATAGCACAAGAGTGAGAGAGCAAAGCAAAAGTGATAGGTTTCAGCAGGCGAGAGATTGCTGGACAGGAGATGACTTGTGGGCTTTCTTTTCCTTGAGCTCTATTATTGTTTTCAATGACATCTTTGTGGAGAAATTTGGAAATTCCTTTCCCTTTGCATTGCATTTTCTATTACGTTCCTGAAGACCGAAGCTTTGGTGCAGAATTCAGCTGGAGGCTACATCCCAGCATTTGCACTGACCTTAGAGTGCTTAAGGTAATTATTCTGTCAATTATTTGACTTTTTAAAGTGTGCTTACCTTGAAGAACCTCTGCAAAGGAGGACCATGTTAATGTGTAACATGGAGATAAGCAGGGTGTTGCTCCTTTTTATTTCTTTTTTCTTTTTCCTGGCTGTTCAACTGGAAAACTGAAATGGTTCTATTTGCGTCTCATAGAGCAGTGTTGAAAGGTGGGGACGAAAGAGCTTTTACTAATGAAGTACAGCAGAATGTGAATTTTTGCAACACGAAATGCAAGGAATCACCTGCAATTTGTTTTGGTTTTAAGAGAAAAAAGGAAATTACAAGGCAATGTAATACCTTGCTTGAAAAAGTGACAAGAAGACAGCAGAGAGGATACTCTTGAGTTGAACCAAGTAGCTGTGTGCATCTCTTGTAGATGGAATGAGTGGTCCCTACTTGCATGGACAGCAAGTTCATTTTTCTCACCCTAAAGAGAGGGCATTAACCATCGGTGCTAGAGGAAACATGTGGAACAAGAAGGAACGAGCAACTGCAGCTGGAGGCCTGAGTTGAGCCCAGGAGGATTGGGGATCCTGTGGGCGGGAGCCAGCTCCACCCAGGTGGCAGCTCCCAGGCCAGCAGGCGTGGGGGGGGGGGGGGGGCGGGGAGCTGGTCCTCTCAAGTCCTAACAGCTTTTTTGGGAACTTTCTGTTGTTAGAGAAACCACCTCGTCATCATCCAAGTGCATTTCTGAAGTGCCTGACTGTGCTCAGGGCTCTGTAAGCTCAGGATTAGCCAGCCCTCCGGGGACCTGGTCTGCATCACTAGCAAAGATCAGAGGAACTTGGTAGAGCCATTTTTTGAAAAAAAAAAAAAAAAAAAAAAACACCCTAAACCCACAAGTGAATGGAAATGCATATTTATATCACTGGCCCATCAAGGGTCAGGGTGTTTTGTGCGAAGGGAGGGAGAGAAATTGGTGATTAGGAATGAAGCTCTGGAATGTAAAGCTAGAAGATCTGTGGTGAAGACCGAGAAGAGGAGACTGAAGGCAAACACTGGATCTTGTACCACTTTTTCATCAGCTGCAGCAAGTAGTTGACTACACATTGGTTAGCTGACATGTCGAGGCAGAATTTTAGGTTACCTGGAAGGTAATATGGGACAGTGGTTAGGAGCCTGGGTTCTAGAACCACATTGCCTGGTTTTGAATCCCAGCTCTACCATTTATAAGCCTCGCGACTTTAGGCAAATCACTCAACTTTCCTGTGCCTCAGGTGTCTCCTCTTGTGAAATGGGAGGCAGCCCCAACCTCACAGAGTGGTTGAGAGGGTTAAATTAGTTACACACCTGAATGCGCATGGTGAGCAGTCAATGAATAGGCGTACCTGTTGTGAATGGCCATTGGTGGGGAGGTGAGGGGCAGGACTGAGTTGAGAGGGGAAACAATTAACATGAAATAGGATAACAGAGTATATGGTGGTTAGAAACTATGAAAGTCATTGGGTCCAGCTTCCTCCTTAACCAGGAAAACAAATCCTATTCCACTTTAAAATAATTAATTTGAAATCATAAATAACAATGACCATTTATTGAGTACTCACTGTGTGCCAGACAGCATGGGGAGCCCTGTGCATGCATCCTAACAATCCCATGGGGCCCTGGTACTTATTATTACCCCATGTTTATCAATGAGAAAACTGAGGCTCAAAATGTTAGGTAACTTACCCAACATCACCTAGGTCTGTCTGAATCCAGAGATTATGTTCACAACACAGCAGTTCTGTTCCCTTTGCTTTCCATTTTCTATCACATTCCTGAAGACTAAAGCTTCAGGACAGATTTCAACTGAAGGCTGCATCCCAGCACGTGCATTGGACCTGGAGTGCCAGGGTCATTGTTCTGTCAATTATTTGACTTTTTTTTTTAATAAATATGTTTATTACTATATATTTATTTTTGGTTGCACTGGATCTTCGTTGCTGCGCGCAGGCTTTCTCTAGTTGCGGCGAGCAGGGGCTACTCTTGGTTGCAGTGCGCGGGCTTCTCATTGCAGTGGCTTCTCTTGTTGCGGAGCCCCGGCTCTAGGGCACGCAGGCTTCAGTAGTTGTGGCACACAGGCTCAGTAGTTGTGGCTTGCGGGCTCTAGAGCGCAGGCTCAGTAGTTGTGGCTCACGGGCTTAGTTGCTTTGCAGCATGTGGGATCTTCCCGGACCAGGGCTCGAACCCGTGTCCCCTGCATTGGCAGGCAGATTCTTAACCACTGCGCCACCAGGGAAGTCCCTATTTGACTTTTTAAAGTGTGCTTTCCTTGGAGAACCTCTGCAAAGAGAGGACTGATGTATTGTGTTCTATGGTCCCCTTGAAGCAAATATTTAATACCCATGAATACATGCCTTATTTTGCTTTGTTCTATATAAATCCAGGCACCATATTTTGAAAAATACTTTAATTCTATTAATCTTGAGTAAATCATTTCCCAGTTCTTGGTTAGCTATTTAAAAGAAATGATAATATTAAGTAACAAAAAATTTTCCTTTGGAATCAATCCATCGTTTGATTGGATTTGATTGAAATTGTGAATAAAATGAAGAATTCATCCCTGACAACTCTCAGCCATTGCTCATCCATACATGAATGCATTTTAAATTGTTAGAGATCTTTAAGTGCTGACGAACACTTTGTTACCTTGACTTTAAATATGCGATGTGTCTTTGATCTTAGTGCTTCCTTTGGGAGTAAGTAAAATCAAGACTTCTCATTCCCTGACATGGCATCCCTTCAGATGTTAGAAGATACTTAACAGATAGTCCCCCACCCCAGGCATCTCTTCTTTAAGCTAAACACCCACATCACCTTCTATGTTAGTTTTCAGACCCCACACCAGTCTTTGATGGGTGGTTTCCACCCTTAAGAGTTTGAACAAGATCCAGGGCTGCAGGACTGACCGGATCAATACAGAACATACTGCAGCCACAGGGTCACACAAATGCAGACCCAGACAGATGGCCTCCAGCCTCCTAGCCTCACTGATGTCATGGTAAACTCCATGGTTAAATAATAAAGGCAGGGTGATAAGCAGGAGCCAACAGAAGGATTTCCCCAAACTGTTTCAGAGTGGTCCATGGTAGAGGCTTCGTGTCATTGCTGTTGTTTGTATTTCAAGTGAGAGTTCCTCATGTTGGTTCTAACAAAAAGGTCCTTGATATTCAAGATTTGTGTGGACTGTTCCTAAATTCTCAGGCACAAGTTCTAAAAATGAAAAGCTGTTCCTTCTTTTCATAAGGGGGGGGGGGGGGCATTTGTAGCTATGTTTATCACAGATCCATGTTACAAATAGACAAGGGTGCATGGAAAGGGAGATGTTTAAGGTCACATATTATCATCAGGTGGCTCCTTTTGATCTAACTCCTACATTGCTCTGCTTTGTGTCCACCCTTTTTCTCAGATGTGAAATTGTTGGGCTTTATTTTTCCACTTGTCAAATTCTCTTCAGCTTTTTAACTGCTGTGGTGAACTCTTCTTTTCCTTAAAGGCATTTGGTTATTTTTTTAAATGTTTTTGCTTTACTGAAGGTTAATGTGCTTTTTATGGTTTTATAGTTACCTTGCAGAAATCTCATTAGAAAAGCACTTTAATATATTACTTGGCAACCAGACATCTGACAGTGTTCTAGTTCATTAGTTAGGAAACCTCCCCAGGCTTGGAGGAACGGACATTCCTCTGTGAATTGGGAAGCTTTGATCACTCCAGCAGGGGCCAGGGTTTATTTTAATGCATTTGAGGGGGAAGGGGAAGAGGTACTCTAAATCTGGCAAAATAAAAATAACACTGATTAAGAAAACAGTGAAACATTCTTGAAAAAGAATTGCACTTCATTTAATATTATTCTGTGGTGTCTCCTGAGTCCTTTGAAGACAGGACTTATTTTAGAAAATGAGTCTCTTTCCGTGGCAAGAGCCTAGTTAAACAGACTCACTCCAGATCACAGATCACATTGAAATGATCCTAATGAGGGTAGACTTTTCAAAGCTATATTCATTTTACCATGAATAAATGGATTCAAGTTGTATTCGTGGGTTTTTAATTTTCAACTTTGAATTTGCAAACTATCAAATTCCTTCAAAGCTATGGTGTGCAGAGAAGGATCTGACTAATAGGATTGCTTTATTTTTAAAGAAAGATGCCCTTTAGCAAAGCACTGGGCTTTGAAGTGTGATCAGTCAAGGGTCCAACAGGCATGGATTTCCCACATGACACTGTTCCTTGTTGAGTTTCAACCAGATTTAATATCTCTCATACAAAAAAGCTACCCCGAGGGCTTCTAGGGCGTTCAAAGTAGATAATGCTATATAGTTTCAACACAGATTATACCAAATGAAGTACAAGTTCCTGAAGCACGGCAATACTTGGGTGCTGGTGACTTTTTTTTTTTTTTTTTTTTTTTTAAGGAGCTGTATCTTTTTCCTTTTAATTGAAAGACTTGAAGCAAGCTGTCTGAAAAGGTGTTTTAAAAAAAGAAAAGAGGGCTCAGTTATTAGAATGATATAAATAGGGCAGCAAGCAAATGGTCATATGAAAGGAGGGCCTCCTCCTTTATCAAGAGATAAAGGGAAGGGAATGGAGCGTTTTGGCAAGAGTGACATTGAGCCGCTGAAGTAAGATTGGAGAGGAAACTGGAGCATCCTGCGCAGTGACAGGCATAAATGAAAGAAGCATGTAGTGCTTCTCGGCTTGCCTGATTGACAAGCAGAACCCAGCTGCCAATGATGGCTCACTTTCACCTTTTAATACCTTCCAAGGCAGGTAGGAGAGAGGGAGGGACGGGCAGAAACAATAAATGGTTTAGTTCTGGGTTAGAGGTGCATTTTCCAAAGAAAATGCAGTTTGGAGATCTGCGTGCTCAGACCAGGACCCGCTGTGTGAGTCGCTGGCCTCAGTCAGGTTACTAAGTAACCCCCACACACACACACTGTGTTTCCTCATCTCTGGGCATTAGGGGTCACAGAGGCTCTCAACCAACTCCACAGCTCTGTGCTGTGGGTCAGGTAAGATAACACACTTTAGAAAGCTCTCCACAAATGGGCAGTGATGGTGGGGCAAGCTGGAGGTGGTGATATGACTGTGATGTCACATCCTGACTGACTCCAAGCCTGGCCAGTTCCTTCGCAGCCGTGCAATCTCATGGGGCTACTCAGAAGGCCCATCTTATTGCCCCTTCGGGTCCAGAGACCCTAGTTCTCAGGCAGTTCTGGCTTTCTTTATAACCAACTCCCTTCCCGCAGCAAGGGTTCACAATCCGCAGAGAAAAGCTGTTCAAGACAAGACCTCTTAAGCAGGCTCAAAGTTTTGAAAGCCACTGTGGACCTGCCTTCCTGAGTCCCCAGATATCCCCCCACGCCAAGTACAGTCGGCCCTCCGAATCCATGGGTTTTGCATCCTCAGTATACCGAGAGCCGACTGTATTCATCGCACTGCACCATTCTATGTAAGGAGCTTGAGCATCTGTGGATTGTGGTACCCGTGAGTACTCCTGGATCCAAACCCCTGCAGATACTGAGGGAGGACAGTAAGCACAGCACCAGTGTGGCTCCCTTAGACCTGTCATGATATTGACCCAGCCCAGCCCCCTCTGCTGGGCTGGGAGCCAGGACTGTGGGCCGGGGTGATGGCCCAGCATGTGCTGTTAGAGGATCCTGCCCACTGAGTGACCACCGAGGAAAAACCAAGGGAAGCTGTCTTACCTTGTGTGTGTTGGAACCCGCCAGTGTTGGAATCTGGGGTTGCTTAGTCTAAGCCTGAATGATCAAGAACCGGGGACAGTGCCAGACTGAAAGCGAACATTTGTTTGTCAGCACAGATGGAGGAAGGAAATAGGCCTGCTAAATGTAACAGCTCCAGTAGGCCTCCTACTGACTGGTCCTACTCTCCTTACCCACGCAGTACTCGCCTGATTTGATGAGACGTATATGTACTCAATAGCAGCATGGAACATAGTGTTTGAATAGAAGAGGCTTTCCAAAGGCTAGAGCAAGAAAGAGGAACATTCTTTGTAAGTTCCAAGCTAGTGTTTCATACCCCAGAGATACAAGAAATGGTGCCTTCAGTAGGACCTAGAGCTGTGCATCGATCAGCATCACTTTTGGCCAGAATATACTCCTGCTGCACCTTGTACTGATTCACACACTTCCTCCAGCTAGGTTTCACCACTGCCACATGCACAAGGACCGAGGGGCTTCCTTAACTAGGTGAGCCTGGTGTGTTTAGAGCAGAAGAAATAGCATGTAGTGAAAAACGAACACGTGCAGGGAGAGCCCATCTGCAGAAAAATTGGCCTTTTTAATTAGCAGTTTTGTTTCAATACATTCTTTAATACATTGTGTTGTACTGTTCAGCATTGATCTTCAAGATCGATCACATTTGTTTTTCAGGAGGAATCAATCTTAACCAAATAGAAAAATGCACTGAGGCCCCCCTGTGTTCGTTGCTCATTACTCCTCCCCCAAATTTGTGAGCTGGCTCAAGTCGTCTTAGGCATTCAGAAGAGAAGCATTCTTTTTTTTTTTTTTTTTTTAATGTTTTTTTTTTTTGCTACTAGGTAGAAACAAGTGATTTTTTTTTTTTAATTTTATTTATTTATTTATGGCTGTGTTGGGTCTTCGTTTCTGTGCGAGGGCTTTCTCTAGTTGTGGCAAGTGGAGGCCACTCTTCATCGCGGTGCGCGGGCCTCTCACTATCGCGGCCTCTCTTGTTGCGGAGCACAGGCTCCAGACGCGCAGGCTCAGTACTTGCGGCTCACGGGCCCAGTTGCTCCACGGCATGTGGGATCTTCCCAGACCAGGGCTCGAACCCGTGTCCCCTGCATTGGCAGGCAGATTCTCAACCACTGCGCCACCAGGGAAGCATTCTTATTTAAACTTTTGGTGATTCATTTTGCATATCTTTGAGACCGATTATGGTCTCATAGAGGTTCAGGCCCACAGTCAGAGATTGAGAAACTTCCATCATTATAAATGTGGCCTGTGGCGCCCACCTCATTTTAACTAGAGCTTAATGGAAAGGAGTGATTGGGGCCTGACTTCTGCCTCCTACAAACTAATCTTTTTCAATGGTATGCACTTCTTTCTGTCCCCCAAAGGGATTTGTTAAATGTGATTTTCAGCAGGAAGTGCGCTTTTTTTATTTGTTAGCCATAATGGAAATGCATAGATAAACAGAATCTGTGTGAATATAGTCAGATTTGGGAGTGGGGGACAGGATAGGGGAAACAAAGATAGAAAAAGCTCTGTCAAACATGAAATGAGGGGCAGGACAAGGAATAAAGACGCAGACTTAGAGAATGGACTTGAGGACACGGGGAAGGGGAAGGGTGAGCTGGGACGAAGTGAGAGAGTGGCACTGACATATATACACTACCAAATGTAAAATAGATAGATAGTAGGAAGCAGCTGCATAGCACAGGGAGATCAGCTCGTTGTTTTGTGACCACCTAGAGGGGTGGGATAGGGAGGGTTGGAGGGAGATGCAAGAGGGAGGAGATGTGGGGACATATGTATATGTATAGCTGATTCACTCTGTTATACAGCAGAAACTAACACAACATTGTAAAGCAATTAACCTCCAATAAAGATGTTAAAAAAAAAAACAAACATGAAATAAGTATCTACTTGATTTTCATTTTTGTTTAAACCAGCCTCCTCTTTATAAAATTTATTTAATAAGACAACATTTTACAGTGAGTCTGATCAGCGTTTTGAAGAGAAAACATCTTACTGTGGAAGGACTTCTAGAAGAAAGAAAGACTCACCTAAGATTCCTGCAGGAGATCTAGAGAGAACTCCTGGTGGCGGGCCTCCCAACTGTGTTTTGTGGTGAGGGACCGTAAACAACCCAGAGAGAGAGAGAGATCCCAGTAACTGGAAGTTCCCCCGTGGCCCAGCCTCTGCTTCCTGCCCAGCTTCTGCTCATTTGCCATCTTTATTCTTCTTTTCTGCTCCATCCAGCCCCACAGATGGTCCAAGAGACTCAGAGGGGCCTTCAGGCTTCTACACCAATTTGAGTTTCCCTCCTGGGCAAGTCAGCGTGTCTCATGGTAATATTCTGTCCTGAAACCATACAAGGAGAGGATATAACAGTCTTTGTCACTCCTGGGAGCACACCTGGAGGAAAGCCTGAGAGTGGTGGCCTGGAGGAAGCCCCCCGCCCTGGACCCTACTGCATGTCTGGGCAAGAGGCTCAGAACATTTCTATAGTCTTGGCTAGAAAGGCTTCCTTAGAGCTTTGGCTTTTCTCTCATGTCCTTCAGATGGATTCTGCACACCAGAATGGCAGTTGAAAAGCTTCACAGAATTAGCTTTTAATGTTAAAAACAAACAAAAAAAGCAAGTTGAGGGATGACAAGAGAAAGCACACTCCAGCTGTCAGACAACTTTGAGAGCATTAGTGGATGTTCTAAATTTAAACATAATTTGTCCCTTTCTCCTTATCCATGTAACACCCAAAGTTTCCTTTCACTTGCCTCCCCGCCTTCCACTAACCCCATTCCTGGTTTACTACATGGCGATGATAATTATGTATATGCATCCTGAAAATTTAACCCTTCATGTGCCATTTCCTCTCTTTCGATATTTTCTTTCCTTTTTTGTGGAAAATGATATAACAGAAACTTGCCATCTGTACGTTCTTCACTTTAAAAAAAAAAATTATTTATTATTTATTTATTTTTGGCTGCGTTGGGTCTTCGTTGCTGCATGCAGGCTTTCTCTAGTTGTGGTGAGCGGGGGCTACTCTTCGTTGTGGTGCGCGGGCTTCCTTTTTTGATAAACTTTAATCAAATTAAAGTCAGGAATATAAAGATTCTTCCTCAATTTTTCTTTAATTTCCCACATATCACTTATTTTCCTACTGTCTTTGCTAAATTTTAACAGTCCGGGACAGCCTCTATGATTACAAATAAAAAAATACACATCCATAAGTCCTTAAACACCATTTAAAAAAACCGAAGTGTCAATGCCAAATTTCTGATTTTAATGAAAATTCTGAACATTAAATGAGCATTGCTGCATTTACAATGCTGATTTTTAAAAGCTATCTGAAAATAAAATATAGTAAAACTATGGCTTCCCAAAGTTATGTTGATATAATCTATACAAGGCAGAATTGAAACAATAGCAAACTGCATGAAAACAGTTACATAACCCATCTTTATCCCTTCTTTTGGCATTTTATACAGCTCTACAAGGCTATCACGTTATAGTCCGTATCTTGAAAGGGATATCCTGCCATCTAGATACTTAAATTCTATCCATGTTAAGATATATCCTGAGGATATTAGTGTGTTTACCCATAGGAATGACTTTAATTTTGCATGTTAAAGCAGTACAATACACGCTTGACAAATCTCAGTGTGAAGTTCTATAGGCATATTACTTTGCCAGATAATACAAAAAAATTCACAATGCAAAACCAAGAGTAGTTATTCTCATTATTTAAAAAAAAAAAAAAAAAGCAACACTTATTTCACAATCCCTGGAACTGTAAAATAGCCATTCTTTTAATTTACAGAATTGAGGAAAGTATTTTAAATGTCAGAACACACATGCTGAATGTGATTTAGTGTATCAGCACCAAAAATCTGAAAAGTCTACAAAAATTGTTTAGATGTGCAAGGTGCATACATGAATTATATTCAGTTTGAGGGAAGAAACGGTACCCCCAAACGCACTGATATTTAAGAAATAGCTGAATAACTTTCACCTTGGTTTATAACAAAATAAAAAATACCGCTTTTAATTTTTCTTATATAAGTCATCTAAAATTTAGATCCAAAATTGAAGTGCTGCCTTTTACTGTGAATAGCAGTTTGATCGTTACATTTTTTATGTTCCAGTTTAAGACACTTCACACACAACAGATATTTAATGCCCTAAAAATATTTTAAAAACTTGAGTCATTTTGTGAACATCTGAAGTTAGATCTCTTATATTTTTATGTAGAGTTGGGTATAAAGTCATTGTGTGTCAAATAAAATTATTTTTAAATGTTATCAGTCCCAATCAGTAATTAGGACTTTTCTAAATATGTCGTCATCTTTTCAGGCAAAAATTACTATTATGAAGTTAGATGAAAGTAAATACAGAATTTCTTGGTTTACAATCCAAAATTATTGTGACATTAAAGCATGCCTCTTTCCAAACCATTTGGTCAATGCTGATGACACTTAAATAAGGAAAACTTAGGCCAGTATTGCTCTAA
Organism: Eschrichtius robustus; assembly: GCF_028021215.1. Taxonomy (NCBI): domain Eukaryota; kingdom Metazoa; phylum Chordata; class Mammalia; order Artiodactyla; family Eschrichtiidae; genus Eschrichtius; species Eschrichtius robustus. The sequence continues at coordinate 75,422,215 of NC_090827.1, forward strand.
CTATACTGACATGCTGTCCTGAATGACCTACCAAGGCTGGGGAAGGGACCTGGCCTGGTTCCTCAGCTCTGTGAAGTTGCCCCCTCCTGTCTTACTCTAAATAGCTTATACAAAATCAACTTATGCACACTGTTAACACAAAATCCAGCAAGCTACAGCCCTGATGCCACCTACATTTATATATTTACTTTTTTTTTTTTAATTTTTATTTATTTATTTATTTATTATTTATGGCTGTGTTGGGTCTTCATTTCTGTGCGTGGGCTTTCTCTGGCTGTGGCAAGCGGGGGCCACTCTTCATCGCGGTGCGCGGGCCTCTCACTATCGCGGCCTCTCTTGTTGCGGAGCACAGGCTCCAGACGCGCAGGCTCAGTAGTTGTGACTCACGGGCCTAGTTGCTCCACGGCATGTGGGATCTTTCCAGACCAGGGCTCGAACCCGTGTCCCCTGCATTAGCAGGCAGATTCTCAACCACTGCGCCACCAGGGAAGCCCTATATATTTACTTTTTACTGTGTACATTAAACAAAGAATTCTGTTGTGCTTTTCACGTATTGGATATCAGTCTTCATATTTTATTTCTAGGTTTCTTGGGAAGGGAAGAGAAAGACTAAGAAAAGAAATAGAACAGGGGAGTCAGACTGTAAAGTAACATTACACACACAACTAGCCCAATATCTTTTTAATTTAAAAGATACTATCATCAAAAGGTTATATATATATATATATATATATATATATATATATATATATATATATATATATATATATATATATATATATATATATATATATATATAAGTCTCCTCCCTAAAATCCATATTATTCCATGATAAATTTTCACAGTGACTAGTATATATATCGATATATTTTTCAAATCTGTTCAGTTATCCATTGGGTAATGGTTTTAGAATTAAAAGATGCCATTATCATCGCAGTCTGAACATTGTACCATTAGGGAGATGTGCTTAGAAATGGTTCAGTGATTTGCTCATTATGATGACTATTTACAAAGATGTCTATTTACCTTAGCAATAAATAATCCTGATACCAAAAGAGATAATGGTCATGCACACACCGAGATGGCTGCATGCTCTTAAAATATTTACATGTAGTTTTTCCGTTAGGGCTTTCCCATTAGCAAGTGAAAGTGCGCTCCCTTCAATTTTCTCCACATCAGTCTTGCTTCTGGGGAATGCATCCTTCCATTTCTACAACTTCGGGCCATCCTTCATATTTGTTTGTGTCCTTATTGTTCTTTATGTGCTGTTCAAAAGGGCTTTTTGTCTTAATGCCTTTTCCACCACAGAAGACCCAGTTGTCTGTAAAACCAAGATGAGTAATAGATGTACTCCCCAATTCAGCAATGAGCTGCCAGGCCTCATCATTGAGTTTGGTTGCTCCATCATCATATGTTCCCATTAAGACTATTGTTCCATCTTGTATGGCCTTCAGAAACTCAATAAATGAGGCCACATTTCCTCCCCACATGTCAAAATATCTGGTTTCTATTAGATCTCCTGTTTTTCCATTTACCTAGGCAACATTGATTCCTCTTCCAACATTATTCTTAACACCACTCATTAAAACATTATCCTCCAGGCAGATTTTGGGTCCTACCACATTGGCTGCTCCACTTGCCATTTTAAAAGCAAAATGCTTCTCAGGGCAAGCTTTTGAGATCCCACACTTATATCTGGGAGGTTTTGTGGAACATGCAACTGCGTCCAATGCTGACCTTGCAAATAGATTTCCTAAACTCGCATCCATTTTTATTTCAAATGCTTGAGAAATAACATAGAATGTCAGTAAAAAATACTGCCACAGCTACCATGAACTTTGCAGCACTTGCTACCTTCATGTTTGGTTTTTCAGTCTGTGGCCCTTTTCATTAAATAAGCTCTGGCCTCCCGCCTGTCTCTCCGCCTCGTGCACCCCCTTTCTGGCCTCCCCGCAGTCCGCCTTGCAGGAGGCCGACAGGAACCACTGCCGCCTCCCACTCTCTCCTCCAGGTCCTCCCCGGTGCACGGGCTTCTCCTTGCAGTGACTTCTCTTGTTGCGGAGCACAGGCTCTAGGCGCGTGGGCTTCAGTAGTTGTGGCGTGTGGGCTCAGTAGTTGTGGCATGCAGGCTAAGTAGTTGTGGCTCACAGGCTTAGTTGCTCCGTGGCATGTAGGATCTTTCCAGACCAGGGCTCGAACCCACGTCCCCTGCAGTGGCAGGCAGATTCTTAACCACTGCGCCACCAGGGAAGCCCTGTTCTTCACTTTTGACCCCAATCATGTATTAACGGATAGAAAGTATTTCAGTCTTATTTTTCTCTGCCATTGCTGATGCATTACTAGGCTCCTTTTATCTGGGCATTAGCTCATTGCTTATCTGAGTCTTCACTGGCTTCTGTTTTGCCTTGATCTCTTGGGTACGATGTCTATAGGTCTTGTCTCTATGGAGAATTAGATAGTAAACTGGCGACAGCAGTCCTTTGATTGGAGCTTAGCTTTTTCAGATGCTCAGATTTTTTTTTATTATTACTTATTTGTACTTTTCTTCATGGCTAACATTTTTCTGATTCTTTGCCTGACGGTTTTTTTTTTTTAATAAATTTATTTATTTTTGGCTGCATTGAGTCTTCGTTGCTGTGTGCGGGCTTTCTCTAGTTGTGGCGAATGGGGGCTACTCTTCGTTGCGGTGCACGGGCTTCTCATTGCGGTGGCTTCTCTTGCTGCGGAGCACGGGCTCTAGGCGCATGTCAGATGTTTTTTCAAGCATGCTTCTTCTGAAACCTCAACATATCTCCAGATCAATGATTCCCAAACTTCTGGGAATTGTAACAACCTATCCTTACGTTTGGTTTGTATGAGATCCTACCTCCCTTTTCACCCTATCAATCCTCCAGGAAGAAGAGAACAACATTTTTGTTTTTTAATGTAAAAACAAGTAAAAAATTTTTTAGTTTTGAGGGGGTTTGGGGATGACATGACACTTAGTGGTGTATTGGAAAAGGCGTTGCAAAAAAGGAATCACTGCTGTGAATCTTGGAATAAGGTCATTTTAATCTCACTCACTATTTCCTTTTTTTTTTTTAATTGAGGTAGAAAATGCATAACATGAAATCTACCCTGTTAACAAATTAAGTGTACATACAGTATTATTAAATATATGCACATTGGTATACAACAAATTTCTAGAACTTTCTCATCTTGCAGGAACATTGAACAGCAACTCTGCATCCCCCCTACATCTAGCCCCTGGCAACCACCATTCTACTTTCTGCTTTTATGAGTTTGACAACTTTAGATCCTTCATGTGAGTGAAATCATGCAACATTTGTTTTTCTGTGACTGGCTTATTTCACTTAGGTTAGTGTCCTCAAGTGTCATCCATGTTGTAGTATATGGCAGACTAATCTCACTCACTATTTCCTAAAGTGTGACTATAAGACCCTTAAGGAAAAAAAAAAAAGTCTTTTATAGTTTCTATGGGCTGTTTAAGGTTACAAATGCTCACAGTTAAGGCTTATGTTTGGGGGATCCTGCGGGGATATAAGGTCCAATTCTTTTTTATGTAGTGATGAAGTAACAAAAATTCTAGGAGAGCATGTACAAAGAACAGTCCTTGAAAATGCATATTATCATTATTGCCGTTATCTCCTTGAGATTTAGCCATAATGACCCCAAATCAATAAATGTCCATCCATGAGGACTGTACAAATGTGGGGGGTTTTGCCATAACCCTTGAGGAAAGAACTGTATGACAAAAACAAACCCTCCTTCTCCAAAAAGAGATTATGATTAATTAAGGGACAACTCTAGTTGACGGTAGAGAAAGCTCAAAGATGTTGTATTAGTTATTTACTGCTACACAATAAATTAGTCCAAAATTTGCAGCCTAAATAAAACAACAATGAATATCTATTATCTCATACAGTTTCCATGGGTCAGAAATTGGGGACTGGCTTATCTAGATAGTCTTTGGCTTGGGGGTCTCTCATGAGCTTGCAGTCAAGATGTCAGTGGGGGCTAGTCATCTGAAAGTTTGAGGTTGGAGAATCTGTTTCCAAATTGGCTCACTCACATGCCTATTGTCATGAGGACTTAGTTCCTCATCAAGCATTGCACTGCTTGAGCATCCTAACAACATGGCAACTGGCTTCTCCCAGACCAGGTGATCTAAGAAAAAGCAAGAAAGAAGCTGCAATGCCTTTAACGACCTAGTCTCAGAATTCACATATTGTCGCTTCCACCACATTCTTTTCATTAGAATGGAGTCACTAAGTCTAGCCAACATTCAAGGGGAGCAGAATTCGGCTCCACCTAAAAAGGGAGGATTTGATAAGGGGATGGGAGACCCATGAAGCAGAAGGGATGAACAGGATCTGGACCAGATACTCTAGTGATACCTGGAGACAAAGAGAAAGAGAATGTGGACACAAACTCCAATCTGTGGCTGGCATGGGGGCTAGTAGTGGGGGAGGGAACTGGGGGAACAACTGGCCAGCCAAACCAGAGAAGTGATACAGGTAAGAGTAGTGGCTTTGACCATGAGCAAGGGTGGATGCTCCAGGCCAGCCCAGGAGCTTGGCACTCCTGGAGCGGGAAGTACTTTTCCCCAAAATGGCTTTCCTTTGCTGTTGCTGAACTTGAACAGTGCTATCAGGCCTTCTTCACTAGAGATGCTTCTTCAGCTCAGCAAGGAGCTGGCTCAGAACCCAGACTCCACATGGGAGGAGGGCTAACATCTTGGTGCTGTTTGCCTCTGGAGCTGCCCCTTTGAACATGTCCACCTGTTGGCATGTTCAGAACTCCATGCCTTAAGAGTGAGCCCTTTTCTGTTTTCACTATGGAGTTTGATTCCAGGGATGGCCTCTGTGTTTTCTCCAAAGCCTCTTTCTGAGACAACTTTTGTTTACCTCCTAAATTGCCCTTCTAGCCTCCTTAGACTGAGTTGATTTGTCTTGATGGATGAATCAGATTCTTGAACTCACCCTCTTTGGCTCCAGTTCTCTTGGCAGAGAACACAGGAAGATAGTTTCTGCTTATGTGCGTGTTTGGGGAGCATTTTATTTTTTCTTTGTTTTTCTGTCTCAGCCACAACCCGTGGGCGAGCCCAGCACCTGGGACCTTGACAAGCCTCTGTGTGTGCGTGGGTTGAGGTCACATAGGGAGTTCCTCCCAGTATCGTTTGTCATGTCTCCGAATTCCAGAGCAGACTGCAGTTTCCCAAATCCCAGGCTCATGGAAATTGGGGGAATTACTTTTCTGGAGCCAGCTTTATCTTACTTGTCCATGTTCCATTCATGCAAATTGGAAATACTCCCACAACTAAACTGTGTGCCGCCCTTCTGCCTGGGAAATGCAGCTGTTCATGCTTAATGCTTTTGCTCAGCGCCTTTCTAATCTCTCAGCTTCACACTGTTTAAATGGCAGCCAGCTGATTGAGAACAGATAATGTTTTTTCTGATTATTAATAAAGTACAAGGAGGTGAATTCATACAGTTCTAGTTCCACTTCTGCCAGCATCCTGGAATGAGTGTAGGCAAATGTTGAACCAGCGCCCCCATGAGTATTTGGACAAGATGGATCTTAGGGTCCTTCTGCATCTAAAGGTCACTGGCTATATGATAATTTAAGAAAATGGAAGTATTAATAGGGTAGGATTTATTTACCACAAGAGGAGAATCTCAGTACTGTCTCCTGTCAACCATCCCACCGGAAACGGCCTGTCAGCTGGTGCTTTTCCTCTGCACGCGGAATCAGCAATTCTTCTTTCACGCTTGGAAACAGACTTTAAAGTGGACCTTTTTCACTTAAAACCTCACATAAATGTGTTTAACATGTTTAGGGAACTGGGGTTTATGCTTTGCTGATTGTTTCTTTTAAATCCATCTTTTCCAATATAACATTATTGCTTGTCAATATAGACTTGCCCTTTTGCACTTTTAAATAGTTGCCCCAAACTTCACTCTGGTTTCTCCCACTAAAAGTCTGACCCGTGAACCCCAATTTTTAAATCTTATAAACTGACTAATAAGGCAGCATTTTGCTATAGAATCAGCCTTTATCTTTTGTCTCCTGGGTTTTATCTAAATTTTTTAACGAAATTGCTACTTTTGTATAGATTTTTAACATATGATCTATGTTAATGTAAGCATAAGAATACAGCATCAGCAACTCTGGCCATTTTATTGCTCTAGTTGAGTAGCTGGGTCAGGAACATCAACAGAGTATCCCTAAACATTGGCCTGTTTGTACCTATGAACAGCTGAAGACCAATTTTTAAATAGCCACAGTAATCAAAATTTCTACCCAAATGGTAAAACATGCCCTTGTACAAACTCTGGAATAAAAGTAGTTATAACTAGCTAGCTCCCCAAAATCTTTTAAATAACAACAAAGGAAGCCAGTCTCTTGGAATGGTTCCTAAAGTCTTGCTACTTAAACCTTTACATGAAAGCACAAAACCTGGTGTATATTTTGGTAACAGCATCAGTACACTCAGCTACTCAGGTTTGTTGATCATCTACTCGGTGCCAGGCACTGGGATACAGAATAGAACTTGAGAGAAGTTGGCCTGTCCTTACCAGCATTGAGCCCACAGTCTCATGGGGGTGCGAAGACACAGTTAAAGCCCTGAGAAATTGCTGTGATGAGGGTAAATAGAGCCATACAAGAACGAGGAAGGAGGCCCTCGTTCTACTTATTGAAATATAGTTGATTTACAATGTTGGTCAATTTCTGCTGTACAGCAAAGTGACTCAGTTATACATATATATACATTCTTTTTTATATTCTTTTCTGTTATGGTTTATCTCAGGATATTGAATATTGTTCCCTGTGCTATACAGTAGGACCTTGTTGTTTATCCATTCTATATGTAATAGTTTGCATCAACTAACCCCAAGCTCCCGGTCCATCCCTCCCCTCCCCCAACCTTGGCAACCACAAGTCTGTTCTCTATGTCTGTGAGTCTGTTTCATAGATAGGTTCATTTGTGTCATATTTTAGATTCCACATATAGGTGGTATCATATGGTATTTGTCTTTCTCTTTCTGACTTACTTTGCTTAGCATGATAATCTCTAGGTCCATTCATGTAGCTGCAGATGGCATTATTTCATTCTCTTTTATGGATGAGTAATATTCCATTGTGTGTGTGTGTATATGTATATATTTATACACCATATCTTCTTTATCCATTCATATGTCGATGGACATTTAGATTGTTTCCATGTCTTGGCTGTTGTAAATAGTGCTGCAGTGAACATTGGGGTGCATCTATCTTTTCGAATTATAGTTTTCTCCAGATATATGCCCAGCAGTGGGATTGCTAGATCATATGGCAACTCTATTTTTAGTCTTTTGCAGAACCTCCATACTGTTCTCCATAGTGGCTGCACCAATTTACATTCCCACCAGCAGTGTAGGGAGGATTCCCTTTTCTCCACACCCTCTCCAGCATTTGTTATTTATAGACTTTTTTAAATGATGGCCCTTCTGACCAGTGTGAGGTGGTACCTTATTGTAGTTTTGATTTGCATTTCTCTAATAATTAGCAATGTTGAACATCTTTTCATGTGCCTTTTGGCCATTTGTATGTCTTCTTTGGAGAAATGTCTATTTAGGTCTTCTGCCCATTTTTCAGTTGGGTTATTTGTTTTTTTGTTATTGAGTTGTATGAGCTGTTCATATATTTTGGAAATTAAGCCCTTGTTGGTTGCATCATTTGCAAATATTTTCTCCCAGTTCATAGGTTGTCTTTTTGTTTTGTTTATGATTTCCTTTGCTGTGCAAAAGCTTATAAGTTTGATTAGGTCCCATTTGTTTACTTTTGCTTTTATTTCTATTGCCTTGAGATACTGACCTATGACCTAAGAAAACATTGGTACGATTTAGATCAGAGAATGTTTCGCCTATGTTCTCTTTTAGGAGTTTTATGGTATCATGTCTTATGTTTAACTCTTTAAGCCATTTTGAGTTTATTTTTGTGTATGGTGTGAGGGTTTCTTATAACTTCATTGATTTACATGTGGCTGTACAAATTACCCAACACCACTTGCTGAAGAGACTGTCCTCCCCATTGTATATTCTTGAGGAGGCCCCCATTCTAAATAAGGGGGAGGGGGATGAGGAAAGACATCAAGGGAGGTTTGTCAAACAAAAAGACAACTGAGATCTAAAGGATATCTAGGGGTTAACCAGGCAAAGATGGGGAGGAATGGGAAATGGGAGAATGTTCCAGGAAAAGGAATGACATGCCCAAAGGCTAGGGGCCAGGGAGAGCAGGACACATTTGAGGAACACTGAAGTTCATTATGGCTGGAGCTCAGAGTTCAGGAGGGACGAGGCAAGAAAGGAGGCTGGGAACATACTCAGGGCCAGATCTTATTTATTCTGGATTTTATAGTTTAAATAAATGTAGTCATTTCGAACCCTTCTCCCCTTTCTGGCAGTTAAATTTTTTCTCAAGATGAAGATGTAAATCTGAAACATATCTAAGCCCAAAGAGGAGACATTTTCACTAATAGAAGGATTGCTTGGCTCTGCCCATGAATGTTTACTAACTGTTAACATTGACTTTTAAAGTTTTCTATTAAAAAAAAAAAAAAAAAAGGGCTTCCGTGGTTGCGCAGTGGTTAAGAATCCGCCTGCCAATGCAGGGGACACAGGTTCGAGCCCTGGTCTGGGAAGATCCCCCGTGCTGTGGAACAAATAAGCCCATGCACCACAACTACTGAGCCTGCACTCTAGAGCCCGCAAGCCACAACTACTGAGCCCACACACCACAACTGCTGAAGCCTGCACGCCTAGAGTCCGTGCTCTGCAACAAGAGAAGCCACCACAATGAGAAGCCTGCGCACCACAACGAAGAGTAGCCCCCGCTCGCCGCAACTAGAGAAAGCCTGCGTGCAGCAACAAAGACCCAACACAGCCAAAAATCAATAAATAAACTTATAAAAATAAAATATCAAGTTTTCATAGGATTCCTGCCTATATAAGGTACTTTCTAAGAAGATGGCATCTTCTTAATGATTTGCAAAACAAAACATGAAGCATATTTTCAAATACTGATTTTCACATTAAACATTCATTGAAACCATTCAAATCTAACGAAAAGGCCTGGCGTTCTCAGACTGTTTTATTCTAAGATGTGGTAGGACTCTATGTGGTCGCGGTAGAGTTAACATCTGCTGAGCATTCAGTATGAGCAGGATAATTCTGACCTGTTTGGGGTTACAAGTCCAAACTGCTTACCCAGAACCCCTCAGAAAATACCCCTGAAACATTTCAGGCCGGAGTGTGAATGGTGAGCCATGACCTCTGTTTAGGATTCTCACAATTGTGTAATCTTTTCTCCAAAAGACATTAATGTTTTCATTATCTTGTTTTTCTTTTCTTCATGATAACTTGTAGACATACCTAATCTCCTTGCCTTGACACTGAAAACCGCTGCAATCTAGTCTGCCCTCCAGTTCTCAAGATTTCTTTTCCTTCTCTCCAAACCCCTCACCCTCCAACAAAACAGAGCAAGAAGGGACACTTCAGCAATACTGGGTTGTGTAGAGAGGCACCACAGGAGCCTAGGGAAAGCTCTAGGTTTGGACTCAGAAAACGTAGATTCATGTCCTGGACACACCACTCCCAGGCTTGGGGACTTTGCACAAGACACTCAACGTTAGTGAACCTCAATATCTTTATCTGTAAAATGACTTGCTTAGCTGATTGTTGGGAAAGTCAAAATGAAGTAATAGATATAAAAACTCTCTGTGGGCTGTAAACCCTAACGCCAGTATACAGCGACATCTCACCTCTTCGAGTGGGCTGACCCCCTCGCTTGGAATTTCCTTACCAACCCCACCCACTGCCTTTAACTTTGAAAGCCCTTTTCCTCTTCCATGAATTCAGTTCTGACCTACTCAGTCAGAATGCTTTTTATATTTATATCATAGGACCAGTCATACTCCTTCCATATTATAATTGATTCTGCACTTGTATTCTAGTCTACACTTTGTGGATTCTAAATCCATATCAGATAGGAGTCCAACCCCGTCATCTTTCCATTCCTCCTGTTGCCCAGCACAGCACTTAGTTTGTGGAGGACCTGAATGAATTAATCCACTCCTTGTTTTTACCTGCTTAGTGCCATACAATGCTGAAATTCGATTTAGTTAGTTTCATTGTGAGTCTTTCTCAACTTTTATACCTTTTTCCATAGGGATTTTCCCTTAAGGAGTAACTTCATCTAGGCAACAGTAGAAGTTAGTGCTCTTATTACAGGAAGTGAATATTAATGATGAATGGATGACATTTTTCTTTTGATAACCCCTAACTAATAGGAATTAAACCACTGGCCAGTCCAGTTTTTGTTTTGTTTTTTTAAATTTATTTATTTATTCGTTTGTTTGGCTGTGCTGGGTCTTAGTTGTGGCATGTGGGATCTTTAGTTGTGGCATGTGGGCTCTTAGTTGTGGCGTGCGGGATCTAGTTCCCTGACCAGGGATGGAACCCGGGGCCCCCACATTGGGAGCGAGCGCAGAGTCTTAACCACTGGACCACCAGGGAAGTCCCTGGCCAACCCAGTTTTACATCTGTTGATCAGTATGCTCCAAAAATATCTGTTCTTTAATTGTCTGAGCATGTTATGACATTGGGAAAGCTATCTAGTGCTGACACTGGAGTATTTGTGGATCTGTTATTCCTCATTATTGCTGTGTAGGTTAAAATGCTGCTTGCTTATTTTCCAAAGCATTATTCAGAACTGTCTGTGAGTGAGGTTAAGCTCTCTCAGCTGCAGAGATCATGACTGTTTTTACAGAGGCCAAGCTCCCGTGGATATGTGGGCGGAAGCAGGTTTCGTGATTACCAGCGTCATGCTTGTCCCGGGGGTCTTGTCTCAGTTTATCTATTTGAGTCTACTTTCTTCTCTTCAAGTGTCAGTTTAACTGATTTACAGGCTCAGAGACCATAATCCTTTCCCATGGACTAGATAAGTCTGGGCTGCCTTCCAGCCCTTGTTCACAGGCAGAGCAGGCATCACACCCTTGTGAACCAGCCTCATCTTTGAAGCCCCCAGCTTGCTAAAGGGGTCACACGTTTGCTAGAGAGATTCCCTGAGAATGTACCCAAAAGGCAAGGACTAAGGAGGCATAAAGCGCAGCTTCTACGTCAATTTCGGGAAAATCCTGGACATTTTCTTCCCCAAGTTTGTAAAGAACAAGTTTCCTGCTTTTATGCATATGGCTGCTCTAAAGAGGTGCCCAGTCTGAAATCCCAGCTACTGCTCTGGAAGGAAATTACTTTCCTTTACTTCAACAGAAGAATAGAATCTCCAAGGCTGGAGCTGGCAGCTGCACTAGAAGAAACACCTGCAGAGGGAAAGGACGTTTCTGTGACAGGCCGCATAGCACGCTTCACGTGCAGTTGCTCCCAGTCCTTGTAGAGATGCGGTATCTTAACCTTTAAAACCCAGTTTACTATTGAAACCATGAGAGCCCCTTTTTTTCCTGCGTTGTGAAAGGAATTAACAACTCAAGGAAAACAAATCTCAAAAAAAAGAAGAAAAGAAAAAGAACCACTAATTATAGAAAAATAATCACTGTCTGAAAATAATCAAGATGCCAAAGTAAAGCTGTCTGGTCCTATAAATACCAGTAAGAGCAGCAAAGAGCATTTTTATGCCCCCAGAGACCCTCCTTCTGGGGTAACTACTCGCCTATGAGGGAGCATAGCTTTCCTTTACCTGGTTCCCACCTTTCTTTTTTTTTGTTTTTAATTGATTTATTTTTTTTTTATTTATTTATTTTTGGCTGCATTGGGTCTTCGTTGCTGCGCACAGGCTTTCTCTGGTTACTATGAGCGGGGGCTACTCTTCGTTGCAGTGCGAGGGCTTCTCATTGTAGTGGCTTCTCTTGTTGCGGAGCTCGGGCTCTAGGCGCACAGGCTTCAGTAGTTGTGGCTCGCCGGCTCTAGAGTGCAGGCTCAGTAGTTGTGGCGCACGGGCTTAGTTGCTCCATGGCACGTGGGATCTTCCCAGACCAGGGCTCAAACCTGTGTTCCCTGCATTGGCAGGTGAATTCTTAACCACTGTGCCACCAGGGAAGTCTGGTTCCCACTTTTCATAGCTCACACCCAGCAGGGTGGGCTCCAGGTCAACCTCCACCCAACAAGAGCAAGCAAGACTTGCCTCACTAATGAAAAATACAAAACCCTTATTCAAAGTCCCCCAGTTCCTCTTAGAAAGGTCTTCCTCCCCCGTGATGAGAGACCTGCCCATTTCCCTGATTTTCAGAGCAGTGTTACTTGGCACTTCTGAGCCTCTTTGAACAATCCAGCTCTTCCAAGCTCAGATGGTCCACTGCACCCACATCTAGCACCTTCTGTAATGTGAACTTCCTCTCAGTACTCAGAAAGAATGTCTTGTTATACTGGGAACACACAGTATGTCCACAAAGCAAGTACACAGTAGCAAATGTAGTAAGTACTCAGGACGCACGCGAGAAGGATTAGCCCACGGGTAAGAGGAACGTTCTGTTCCAGTTTGAGCCTGGAGGGCAGTGCTAGAAAAGTGCAGAACATGGGAGAAGGAGCCTAAATCCTACTAGGAAGTGGGGAGGAAATCTGAGAACACTCAGCAAAGCAAAGATAAACAAAGGATGAGACTGGGGGTAAATAGCTGAGAGCTTTCAAGTCTGTGGAGATCACAGAGGAGTACAGAAAATAACCAGAGGGCACAAGTGAAGGAGGGGAAAACACTGAGAAAGAACAGGGGGAGCCGTTATGCGCGGCTGATTAATGTCTGGGGTTTTGGGCCAAGGAGGCAACTGTAACCATGAGAGCTCTAGAGACTGGGGCCTGACGGGCGAAGACATCACCGGGTAAAAATGCCAGCCAGGCACAGGCACGGCATGCCCCGCACTGTGTTCATGGTTGGGGGGGACGGAGGGGGCCGTGCCTCACACAGATCCCTTGTGTTTAATGCGGCTCCAGACCCTCGCAAAGCCGAGTTGAACGCGTCTTAGCAGAGAGGCGATCTGACTCTAAATGAGCAAAGGCAAAGGGTCCGGATTTAGTGGGCTCTTAAATGAGACACACAGACTCCAGACGGACGCAGAGCCCCATCTCTGGCACTGCCATCAAGGGTAGAAATTCCGAGGGCAGGAGGGGGGGGGGCGGGGCTGGGGATGTGAACTAAAAGCTTTATTTTAGGAAAATGGAAAACGGCACAGAAGGAGAACTACTGAGACTCTGAGAGCAGGCAACTCAAAGCTTGTGACAAAGGGGGGGAGGTCAGACATGGCCCACCGTCCCCCCCATGGAGCTAGAGCGATAATAGTAACAGTAAGAAGGTTATCGGGTATCTATACCCTTCACTCCAGCTCCTGGAACTTTCCTCTCTTCTCCTTAAATGCTTGCACCTCCCAGTGTCCTCGGCCTCTCCCTGAAAAGCCTTGGGAGCAATGTTTCTCCAAATCTGTCCTCCTCTTCTCCTCTCTTACTTTCCACCGTTGTGTTGTCTTTGTCATCTGAGCATCTCCTGCTCTGAAGTCATGTTTTAATTGAGTGGTTCTACCCGGGGAGTTGAAGAAAATTAATTCCAGTGCCAGACCCCACACCCAGACCAACGCCCAGACCAACGCGAAGCTCTGGGAATGCAGCCCAGGCCCGCGTACTAGTTAACCGCTCCCAGAGGAGCCCAGCGTGCAGCCAGGATTGGCAGCCTCTGTAAGACAGCATCCTTCTTAGAGGCCGGGTCCCGGGTGGCTGGAGCTTGCCCTGTTGTCTGGTGCCTGTTATTCCTGCAGATGCCCCTCTGCGAGATCTCTTCCAACCTGCATAACCTTCCAGAGACTGAACAAATCTCCTCTTTTTGATAATTCCTAATCTAAAAGGGTGACCCGGTACTGCACTGTCAGTCCCCACCGTCTGCTTCCAGGGTGGTCAGCCTGGCCTGAGGGATTTACTGGGCCTCCTACAATGTAAATCTCTTCCTTGGACGAAGTGGAGTTGAGGGCTTATCTAGTTCTCAGGGAGCTGAAGAACTTTAGTCTTCTACTAAAGACCCCAGGTGGGAAGGCTCCCTGGAGCCCGGGCTGTCTAGTAGACAGGGAACAGAAGTGGCCCCATGGTAGCATCTTCCCAGGGCCTCCTGGGAGCTCAGGCCTCAGCCTTCTTCAGCTTTCCAAAATGTTCCAGGCACTAGGCTTAGCAAGTCCAACCCTCCTGAAGTTGAAGGCCACTTGGCAGTCCCTCATATCCTTCCCCCTAGGGGCACGGTTCAGGAGCATCTCTTTCTTTGGACTACATCCTTTGTTAGTCAGCTCGGGGCCTATGGACAGAGACTAAGCTTTGAGGGTGGGTGAGCGTCCAGGTTCTGGACGACTTCCCCTTACAGCTCACAGCTCAATTCAGGAAACACTTCTGGTGCCTGACGATGCCAGGCACTGGGGGTGTGTAGGGAAGGCAGGGACTCAAAGATGAAGTGTCCTGGGGGAACTTGCTCTCTGGGTTTCTAGGAAGCTCAGAATCAGGTGGCAATAAGTGCCCTCCTGTGGAAACTTCCCCACCCAGTTCTGTGCTTGCAGAATAGGAAAAAGTGACCCCAAATTTTAACATGTTGGATTTAAGGTGAGTCATAGCCCAGATAGGACAGGCCCATGAAATGTGGGGAAAAAAAGTATTTCCAAGGCTCCATTAGCATGAACAAGATACACCCACATAACTAGGGAGTTTCCCTTCATAAAGGTACTCTGTAGGAAGTCAGTTCTTCCATATGCTCAAACCACATAAAAATGTAGCCCACTAATGTAACCTGTGTGGACGTCAGCCATGCCGGTGTTGTGATGGCAGTTTAGCTATTCCAGCTCCGTGGGAGCTTTGCCGGATCCGTGAGCTCCTCCCTTGGCGATGTTGCTGACACAGCCCCAGGTTAGCTCAGCCACCACAGGGCCACCAGAGTGATCTCTCCACCTTACACATCTGAACTTGGCTTTAAATCCTTCATGGATTTATTTTACCTAGTGCAGTGTTGCTCCAAGGATGACCCCGGGCCACACGTACCAGAGTCACCTGTGGGTGGGAACCTCAGCCTGGAGTCAGACCCTTGGTTATTATTCTATCATTTTGTGCTGGGTCCATACTTGTTAGGGGAAAAGAATAAGAAGACATCATCAAATAAGAGATTGGGTTTGCAAGCAACAAATTATAAGAAACAGCAACTTTCTTTTTATGTTCCATGGTCAGTTCAAACTTAGGATAATTCTGAGACATTGCAAGAGTCACAATCATAGAAACACATCTGAATACTATGATATCTACTACAGAAAAAAAAAAAGATTAATACACCTTAAGATTCTCAGTATCAAAGATTGGAGCCAAAATGGAGTGTCTCATTAACCCAGAGATAACTAGCTGTCAGCCAGGAAATGTAATTCACAGGATCTGTATATGCCGTTACCAGGGTTGCATCATACTGGACAGTCTGCTTTCAGATGAACTGCCCCTGCAGATAAGTGGCTGGTTGCTAAGCAGTGTCTTAGCTGTCTACTCCCCCGCTTTACCTGGGATGGGGTGGAGTGAGAATGGGCTGGGTGTCAGCAGCGAGCTGATGGAATTCCCTCCAGAGAAGCTGTCCATGGGAGAGCGAGCCAAAGCTGTCTTCCTTCCATATGCAGGAACCCAACCAGCCTGCCAGGGCTAAAGTGTAAACTTGACAGTGTTTACCTTGGTACCACTGGTCCCCCAGTCTGTTTCCTTTCTCTCTGTGGGGTTCGGCACCTCCTCATTGCCCAAATCCACAAATCTAAGCCCAAACTCATCCTTTCCCCCTTCTCCAATCCAAGGCCTTCCTCAGACAGACACCCTGGCTTCTGTCCGTGGTGTCGCCGCCTCCTCTTACCCAGCCCACAGCTTTTGACTCATTCTCTCTTCCCCATATCCAGTCAGTTCCCGGGTAGTGTTGGCTCTTCCTGAATAATCTCTCAAGTCTGCCTCTTTCCTTTCTGTTCCCATTGTTACCACCTTGATTTAGGCTTCTAATCCCCACCCTGTCCCAGTCCTGCTGCAAAGGCCTCCAAAGTCATCTCCTGAAATGCCACTTGAATCACATCTCTCCAACATTTAGAGACGCAATGGACCACAAAGTGTCCCCCCCACCTCCTTCCAGTGTGCTCCACACCCGAATCTCAGCTATGCTCTCCCCGAGCGGACTGGGGTGCTTGCTGTTCCACCAGCCAGCTGGTGTTTTCCTGCCTCCACACCTCTGCTCAGGCAGGTCTCTGAAGTTGAAAACCTTCCTTGAGAGAAAGTTTTACTTCAGAACTTCAGGGCCTGCTCAGATACCAGCTCCTTTTGCCAGCCACCCCAGCTCCAAATGATGTGTCATCTCCATTCTCTGAAGAAGCAATTTGTATTAGCTCCAGTCATAAGGATTTACTTTGAAATAAAAGCAGTAACTAATACTTACTGAGTGTTTACCCCATGCCAGGTACTGTGCTAATTGCTGTATCTTGTTTGATCTTTCCGAAAATCTAATGACTTAGGTATTATCCCATTTCACAGATGAATAAACTGAGAAAAGTTAAATAACTTGTTCAGTGTCACGTAACTCAGAAGTGGTAGAGCAGTCTATTACCTTCCTAGCATTTTAATCTCAGTCTATATGTGTTAAGCCTCCCCATCCCACCTCAATATATTGTATCCGAAAAAGAGGAAGCATTTCTTACATACTTTTACCCCCAGCAGTGTTTGGGAGAACCCCATCATTATAAACTTTTGGGTCTTCACTCACACTAAAATGTAAATGACCAACAGTAGCAACCATAACGAGATGACTTTGCCTTAAACAAAAACCCTGAAGTTAAATCTGGCCTATTGTGCTTAAGATTTAGTACTTTTTTCTCCTGCCCTTACTGTCCTCAGCTGATACCCATGAGACCGTGTGCCAGATTCTCATACCTAGGGTCAGCTGCTGTATCACCGCACCTCTAGAAGTTCCCGAAATGACTTGCCTTGGCAGATGGCTCTGCCCTTTAATTAGCCATACAGCTCCTGCTTCCCCTTAGTTAATATCAGGAAGTTTCCACATATTTCATCCCCTTCCCCCTCTTGGCCATAGTGCCTTCCTACTATTCTTTTCCCATTTTGTACTTTTGTTTGGTGCTTTTCCCTTCAATGTGTTATCGGAATCCAATCTGGGGATTTTTGCCAAGTTGTCTGAACTCTATCTCCATATGTGGTGTCTCACTTCGTTCCTAAACCCTCCTTTTTTGGTATGAATGCACATACTCTCTGTGAGCTATTTTAGGACCTAGCATCATTAAGAGACAAGATGAGTGTGGTTTGCAAATCTACCATAACTTGGAGAAGTCTTTATACTCGACTCTCCTAGCCATGTTAATAAGTACTCAGTGAGAGCTATAATGTGAATAATATAACACAGCATATTGCAGAAACCCTGTTTTTGATGTGAGGTTGATTGATGATCGTTTCCCTACAGCAGATCTACCCTTCTCATTGGAACTTTCTTGGCTAATATATATTTAAATTATTTTACACCCGTGATTGTATACAAATTGGTTGTTGAGTGGGCAGTAGCCAAGAAACCTTGTTTATGGCAAGAGGAAGTCAAGTGGAAGATTAAAGAAAGTCACAGTGAATAATCTTCCAGTTGATAAATAAGAAGTGACTATAGCACCACTTTGGTTAGGTACCTTGGCAAATGTGTACACTGGTATATTTTCAAGATAGTGGCTATCTTCTTAGTTCCGTATGACTAGTCATGTTATGTTCTGAATTGACTGCTGCCCTTTTTCCACTACATACAATCTGGTCTGACCCTCCTCCCAATGAACACGAAGCACATCTGATTCCAGAGTTTCTAGCTCAGTTATGACTCTATCAGGACACTGGCATCTTCAGTTAGCCCTGCTAAGGAAAGCACTAGAGAATAATGATGGACTAAGCTGTGTGGCACTAACTCTGAACTCAACAAGATTTCAGAGAAGAAATAAGTGCAAACTGGAGCTGTAAAAAAAAAAAAAGTCAAAAAGGAGATGAAACTTCAGCCTTAGAGCTCCAAATAAAGGGTAGGGCATAGATAATAGATGAGAGGAAGGAGGACATCCCAAGTAGGCAAGTGCATCAGCATAAGCAAAGGTTCTAGAAGTGGTAATAAGCATGTAATGAGAGAGTGAGCGTGAATGGTAGGAGCAGAGAATGAGTTTTGGTAGAAATAAGAAAGAAGAATGAATTCGTAGGGTAAACATGGGAGAGATCATGGGAAAGCAACAATGAAAACAAATGTGGTTGAATAGGATATCAACAAAATTGAACAAAAATTGACTGTTAAGGAGAATTTGACTTTTGACCGTTTCCCAGGTTCAATGGAGTATGTGTATTTAGCTCCAAAACGTGACCTCTCCTAACATCTTCTGTGCAGCTTTTCCAGATTAAAAAATTGGCTAACTAGGTAGCCACTGATACCTTTATAATCAAGCTCTGTTTTTTTCATCACTGGGAGAATGAACTTTGTTATGAGTCATGTACAGTGCATTTAGGTAGATGAGGTGGTGCATTGGACTGACTTGTAGGGAATGAGAGCTCCCAGAACCAGGCAGTGGAGCCTCAAAACTTCATGGATGTCAAAGATGCCATATGACTGTGCTCTAGGACACATTCATGATGGGTACATTCACTTCCAACCCAAAAAGAAAATTCTTAGACCTGCCCTGGTTTCTTCTGTATAAATGGGTAAGTGACTTGTCCAAGGTCTCTTGGCTATAAGCAGTAGACAAGGATCCAGAGCCAAGTGTTCTCTTCCCAAAAGTGCTTTGGGTATTTTTGTTTGTTTGTTTTAATGGTAACATGGTGAGGGCATCTCAGGTCATGTCTGGGGAGTGTTTTGTGCTCTGTAAGAGACTAGGAAATTGTTCACATGTTTCTTTTATATTATTCCCATGCTTTTTATAGGATAACAAATTTTAACTCTGTCCTCTCCTACAATTTTATGTAAGATCAGTTTGAATCAATTTCTCATCAAGTTCAAAATTAATTCTATTTCAGAGTCTTTTTCTCATGACATTTGCGTGTTTTGTGAGAACTGCCCTTCTTTACCTCTTCAGAATCAAATTGAAATATTCCAAATTTAAATCCATCGACAATTCTTCCTTTTCTATATCTTTAGTGATTTTTCAGACCATAGCTAATTTTAGGTTATAATTGAATAAGCAATCTGTGGTCTGTGGGTCATTTGTCTAGAATTTAATTAAGAGTGTCTGAGGGGGAGGATGTAGACTTAGGTGGGCATTCCATAGCAGAACCTGACTCCTTCCAGGTAGTTTTAAGGTGACACTGGTTCCTTAGATTGAATTTTAGTTTTCTTCCAAACTTAAAACTTTCTTCTTCCTTACACAGTTTCATTCAGGACCTGGCTCTCTTTATTTCACTTTCTCTTTCTTCTCCTTCTCCTTTACCTCCTCCCTCCCTCCCTTCTTTTTCTTCCTCTTTCTCTGCAAGGATTGATTAAAAGGAAGAGACCACCTAAGTTTACCAGGCAAGATGTACAAAAAATAAGGGAGCAAGAAAACAAACTTAGAGAGCTGAGAAAGATCGAATGAAATTGAATGAGAACTGAGTTGAGAAAGGTAAGAATGGAACATGGAGTAGCCTGGTTTGGGGACATTCATCTGAGACAGAAAGATAGGGTGAGTTGGAGGTGGGGAAAGTCTTGGGATGGACTCTCCCCACCTCAGCCACCAGGCATCACTGTGACAGCTTGGTTGCTGCCTGGGGTTGTCCACAGTGGGGAAGGGGAGGAGAGAGGCAGTGGGCAGTTAATCTGTACAGGATGTCTGCTAGACACATGTTTGTGCAGCCTGAAGTCCTTACTGGAACAAAGGCAAGGATAAATAAATAATTGAACCTATTCTGGTGTTTGTCCCTATACATTTAAATATTCGGTGACTTGTTTTAAGTGGAATCCAAACACTGTGTATGATTTAGATGGCAATGTTGTTACCCTTGGCTTGGCCTCAAGGGCTGATTTTGAGCTTTCTGCCCAAAAATGAGCTCAGAATGAACTAAAAAGTTATTTTATCCTTAAAAACAGAAATAATTCTGGATCTGCTTTGGCCTTCTTGGAAAAAAGGCAACGTGGAAAGATTTAGAAATTATTTTGGTAAAGAGTCATTTTGTCAGCTGCTCTCCTGAGGTAGAACAGAACCTTCAGGAATTGAATTGCATGGTACACGTGCAATTTGAGGTGATTTTGGCAGTGAAATTGCTTGTCAATGGAGTATGCGGGATGGTGGTTCTTTAGGGTGGGGACGGGGTGCAGTGCTGTTGGATCTGCCATCGTATCAGCCCCACATATTTTCACCATCCTTCACTTCCATACAGAACGTGTCCACTTGGTGTCTCTGTGGGTCAACATTTGTTCAAGGACATCTGAAGTAGCAAGGGTTTTTGTAAATGTGCAGCAAACTGGTCCTGATGGCCCTTCCTTTGCCTCTCCACCCCATCAACTCAACAGGGGTCAGTGAGTAATACAGATTTTTGTGGTATGCAAATCTTGTTGAATTCTAGGCATTGCCTGGTAGCAGAATTGACAAAATTATTTATGTTCTCGGGATGGTCCAAATATCGACTCAGCCCATCCACCCAAGGTGTTATATGTATTTCAAGAGTTGGGAGAGAGAAAGAGGAACTCACAGCATGATTCATCCTAATCTTGAACGCCCTGGTGATGGCTCTCATCCAGAGTAGTCCTGGGTAGGTTCAGATGTTTTTAAAGAATTTTTGCTCCTTCTGAAATGTTCTGCTTCATGGAATAAGGAGAGGATTGCAGGGAGATAAAACAGTTCTGTTCTCCATTCAGTGCTTCAGTTTTATTACATTTAATTCTAAATCATACCATGTTTGTTGGTACAGGGATAGACACATAGACCAGTGGAACAGAATAGAGAATCCAGAAAAAGACTCACACATCTATGATCAATGGATTTACCACAAAGGCACCACTTTCAGTAGGAAAAGGATGGGCTTTTCAACAAATGATGCCAAAACAATTGGTTGTCCTTTGGGGAGAGAGTGATGAACTTTGACCTCTACTTCATAGCATACACAAAAATTAATTCAAGATGGACCACAAACCTAAATGTGAAAGGTAAAACCATAAAGCTTGTAGAAGAAAACAGGAGATCTTTAGGGCCATGGGCTACGCTAAAAAAATTTAACAGGACACAAAAAGCACTAATCATAAAAGAAAATTTTGATAAATCAGACTATATTAAAACTATGAATATCTTAGTTTTGGACTTCCCTGGTGGCCTAGTGGTTAGGATTCCAGCCTTTCACTGTGGTGGCCCAGGTTCAATCCCTGGTCAGGGAAGATCCTGCAAGCCACGTAGTGTGGCCAAAAATAAATAAATAAGTAAAATAAAGAATATCTTAGTTTGGGATTTCCTTGGTGGTCCAGTGGTTAAGAATCCATCTTCCAGTGCAGGGGACGCCAGTTCGATCCCTGGTCGGGGAACTAAGATCCCACATGCCGTGGGGCGACTAGGCCCGCATGCTCTGGAGCCCATGCACCACATCTAGAGAGAAGCCTGTATGCCGCAACAAAAGATCCCGTGTGCCGCAACTAAGACCCGTCGCAGCTAAATAAATAAATAAATAAAAATTTTTTTAAAAAAAGAATATCTTAGTTTTAAAATTAGGCTGTCAGAGGAATCCATAGCATGTCTTCAAGATGTGTGACAGAAAATTAGGCTGGAGTTCTTCCGTGTGCTCTCCAGAATCTGCCCCTGGCAAAGACGGATAACTCTGCTCCCTGCTCTGCCTGTAGAGAGATGGCTGCGAGTTGAAATAAGTGGTTTGTCACAAGGCTGAGGCACAGATCTCACAGGAATCTTGCATTCCTCATGTGGTTTTGCTACGTGAGAGGCAGCTTTGTTCCCGAGCCCCTCCAATCTCTGAACACTGGTGTATTTTTCTCAGAACACTCCCTTGAGACCCTCCGAGCTTTAAGTTCATCCCACCAAGTCCGTGTGTGGGAAGGAGGACAGTCTCTCGGGGCCCTCAGAGGTGAGCCAGATCCGGTTCTGTGGTGTCCAAGCTCTTGGGGTCCCAGGGCCCTGGAGGAAGCCCGGGATGCAGTGAGGCCCAGCCCTGCCCTGCCCTGCCCTGCCCTTTGTGGGGCCTTGTGTTGGTGAGGACAGACGAGGAAGCATCGGAGACAGAGCCAGCAACACACATAAACACAGCACCACTGTGCTTACCACGTCCATGTTTGCCACAGAAAAGCCAAGACTCCTGGCCAAGATAGACGCTTCCTTTCAGACCTAGGGTTTAGAGGGAAGGAAACACGAAATATATTTAGAGCTTTCAAAACTTTGTTTTGCACATTCTTACAAAGGGGAAAAATAAAACTACCCTGAGGGATTTTTTAAAAATCAGCTTCCAATACTTTAGATGAGTGGGAAAAATCTTACATGCTGTTATCATTTCCTTTCTGTTTCAAGAAGTTAATCGTGGGCTGGAAATAGCCTGTTGCAAAAGGGGAGACTTCATGCCCTTTGAATGCTGCTTATGCCAGAAAACGTTCCAGGCCCCAAGGGGAGGTTGTCCCTTTCCCAGGACTGTGATGCAAGATGACCCTAAAGTTAGATATTTTATTCAGCTGGAAGACCCAAGGCAGTGGAGAGCTGAAATTCACAGGGAATAATTAACTCATTCTTTGAAGAAATGGCGTCGAGCTTTGGGTTCAGGCCAGGTTCGGTTCTGGAAGTAGTGCGCTGTCACCCCAGGCTCCTGGCTCTCCTTCCCTCTAACGCGGACTCTCTGAAGGCCCCTGGTGCCTGAAACCAGGCACTGTGAATTAGCAGTGGATGGGATGAGTGTCCAGCACGTTAACCAAGGAGTGGTTGTTTGTTGCCCCTCCCCCCCGAACAGAAATACTGGTATATAAAAAAGAAAAACATTAACTATTTGGGGAGTAAAATTTCACTATATTAATTGGAAAGTCGCAGATAAGCAAAACAGCTGGTAAATTAAAACTCATTTAAGCATGATTCGTGGGAGAAGAAAATTTTGTTAAGCAATATGCTTTTCTTCCTAATTGTTTTTTGACTGTCAAGATGTATGCATCACCAAAGAATAGCTTAAACTCCTGCTGGTGGCTGGGGTAAGCTAGGTCTGGTCTTTGAAATTGGCTTCAGGTCATCAACAGAGGGGATAGCCTCCTAAATATAATGAGGTATTTGCTTCCTAGTAATACTTACAGGTTACTAGCACGCTGACGGATGTTAAAGACTGCTTAAAAGGATGGTTTGACTTTGTGCCCTCTCTTATAGGTCCCTCCATCGTGACGCCCCCCAAGGATATCTGGAATGTCACTGGCGCCCAGGTGTACTTGAGCTGCGAGGTCATTGGAATCCCAACCCCTGTCCTCATCTGGAACAAGGTCAGTGGCCCAGATTTCAGAAGATACCCTCGATTGACCGGCTCCTCTTATGCTGCACAGGGTAGTAATAGCCTAAAGTCCTCGGCCAGTCCAGTGCCTGCTGTTCCTTAAACTCAGGGCCTTCCGACAGTCTTCCAGACACCTGTCCTGGATCTATCAAACAATTTTACTGACCTCCAGAATAGTCCCTGCCCTGCTTTTGTTAGCAGTCCCTGAGCAGGGAGCCTTAGGAGCTGGAAGAACTATGATGCTAAACATCCATCCCACCCTCTGAGTGTGGGTGTGGGTGTGCATATGTGAGTGTGAGCGTGTGTGCATATGTGAGCGTGAGCGTGTGTGTGTGTGCATGTGTGTCGCAGTGTAACATTGTTACAAGTTAAGATTGTGAGTTCCTTGGGCGGGTTGGCTGGGTTGTCTCTAAGCCAGGATTTCTCAGCGTCAGCACTGTTGACATTTTGATCCAGATGGTTCTTTGTTGTGGCAGCTGCCCTGTGCACAGTGAGTAGTTTTGCAGCGTCCCTGGCTTCTACCCACCTGATGCCAGCAGCAGGTGCGCATGTGCACACACACACACACACACACACACACACACAAACTGTGACAGTTAAAAATGCCTGCAGACATTATCAGATGTTCCCTGGGGGAAAAGCCACCCTAGATTGAAAAACAATGCTCTAAGTGTCAGTTTTTCCTCCACATGATGAACATGGCATAGAATTCTTGTAAAGATTACAAGTAACGCAGCTAAATCACTTGGCCCGTTGTCAGGTACATAATTAGCACTCAGGAGATGTTAGCTATTGTTCCTGAACATGTTTCCCTTTGAGGAGTGGTTATCTCGTATAGCTATCTTCATATTTGAAAGACAACATATTCTTAGTGTGTCTGTAGAAGGGAAGAGAAAACACTCGTTTGCCAGATCAAGTAATACTTCACAGTCATACTGTACATTATTTTACATTATTGCCCTTATACCTTTTGACTTAAGTTTCACAACGGTCTGTGGGGTAAATATCATCAAACTCATGCTAACAAAAGGGAAATCTAGTTTCAGTTAAAAGGCGTAACAAGAAGCCCCTTTTCAGCTGCTTTTCTTCTCCAGCAAGCTCTAAGGTGGATGATGGTCTCTCCTGATTATCTTGTGTGCTTGGTGTCTGACCAGAGGAGCAACTTCTAGAACTCCAGGAGGGATTTTGGCTCCCATTGTCAGAACTCTTTCTGTTGCAAGTTGTAGAAACTCACTTCACACTAGTTTAGGCAAAAGAGAAAAAAAAAAAGGGAGGGGGGGAAGCTTCTAGCCTCAAGGGCAGCTGGATCCAGGTACACAGTGGGGTCAGAACTCTAACTCTTGGCTCTTTGATCTCAATGTAAGGGTATCATTTTTTCCTTCTACTTCAGAAAGATTCCTCCATGCTATAGGCCACAGTGTCACTGGCAGCTCCAAGGTCACATTATAATGTTTAAAGACCCCAGAGGAAGGAAAGTGCCTCCTCTCCCTGCTGCTTTGTAGAATTCCCGCTGAAGGGCTCTGACCCAGGCTGGGTCACCTGCTAACCTCTGGGTCCCCCATGTGGCCGTCTGGCAGGAGCGGTGTCAGGGTGACTCTGAAACCTCCCTGGGGCGGGGTTGGGGGGGGGAGATGGTGGGCAGAGATGACACCAGCTGTGCTATTACTGTCCTTTACAGCCAGAACGTCTGTTCAAGGGAGGGGTGAAATTTTACCTCAGTAAACTATTTTTTGTAAAGGGGAGGTAGGAGCAGTGAAAAGCAAAAATGCAGCCGGTGGGTATGTTCCTCCTGGCCTTCAGCAAAAGCTGCTTATGCTCCTCATTGCTTATTTGGAGGTTGCTGGTTTGATCCAGGGGGTGGAGAGGTGAGGAACAACTTTTCCAAAGGATATCCATAAAAAGCTCTGTGCAGTTCTCTAGGGATACACAATGAGAAGCCGGGGTGACCCAAGCGCCCCAGGGCATGTGACCTTCAGGACCGATCTTGACAGAGTAATTTCTTCAGTCCTTGCTCTGCCTATCCCTCCAGCTAACGTACACACATACCAGGGAATAAATTAGCCTCAGGAATCTTTTCCTTTAAACTTGAGGATCCTATGGGGACAGATTCCATGGGCCTCCCTGAGGGCTTGTCAACTGGGGGAGTTCGGGGGGAGGGTGGGAATGGATGGAGTGGGAGTGGGGAGGAAGAAACAGAAAAAAAAAAATGTCTACAGACTTGCCAAAACAAACAAAAGCCCAACTGCCAGGCTCTGCTGATTTTCTTCCACCTTCATAATGTACTTTGCCACATGCATGACCTAAAGCAGTGTTTTTCAAACTGCAGACCATGACCCATCAGTGAGTCTTGAATTTAATGTAGGAATCACACGAGCATTTTCTTAAAAAATAAAAAATAGAACATAAAATGTCTTAGGTAAAGGTACATTTAGTAAAGGTATTTCCTAAAACTTTTCCTTTGTATATTCCAGATCGCAATGCAAAATATATTTCTTACTATGGACCATGTCAAAGCACTTTGAGAGTCACTGACCTAAAGAATTAAAACAGGCCATTTGTTTTCTGCCCCACTCTCCTTGTAACCAAACTGTTAAGGATACAGATTTATATTTAAGATCACCTGTCTAAGCCAATTTAAGCACAGTACTGCTTTTTGGACATAAATGAATCTTAGAATCCTCACTTGTTAAACCAAGGTTCAAAGAAGGTAGCATGTCTTTCTTGCTCAAGGATTCTTAGCAACAGCAGAACTGACAGGATGAGCCTTCTCTCCGAGACACTTCAGGCTACAGCGACAGTTCTATGGCAGGCCCAGCCTGGTGAGTGGTCCGTGCTATCCTGGCCAGGACTTACCATGTGACCTTAACAAGTTCCAAGGTTTTTTTCAGAAAATCCCTAGCCTATAAAGATTCCAAGGGAAATATTTTGAAATAGGGAAATGAACTGAAATAGCTGAATTTACCTTAACCCTGGTAAGTCAGAGGGATGCTTACAGGGAAGGTGAAACACCAGAATTCCTTCCAAACATTTAGATGTTCCTGAGATTAAGGCTTTCTATTCTTTTCCTACCTGAACATTTCTTCAGATTAGGGCTTTCATGACCTCTAAGAATATTCTTTTTTTAGTAAAAAAAAAAAAATATATATATATATATATATGTGTGTGTGTGTGTGTGTGTGTGTGTGTGTGATTGTGGTAAAAAGGAGAAACTATCCAAAGATGTATAAAGAAAGAGTTCATAATAGCCTCCCACCTCCTTCCACTCCTTGAAATAACCAATGCGAACTTCCCAGGTTTTTATCTTTCTATACCCTTATTCATGCCCAAATGTATACAAACACATATTCCCAGTGTGCGGGGTGAGGTGGGGATGTAGTGCGCAATTACTCTGAAATTGCTTTTCTCAAGAAATATTTCATGGGCATCCCTCCAGGTCTGCTTCTCAAGAACTACATAATATTCCAAGTGTGGATGTACCATAATAAACACAGCTTCTGTGTTTCCAACTTTTCATCACCTTAGATAATGCTGCCTTAAATATCTGAGTATACATATCCTACATGCAACCACCTTTTTTTCCCCTATAGGATAGATTCCCCCAAAAGATACATGACTAAGTCAAAAGATTTATTTAATTTTAGTCTTAATAGACATTGTCAGATTACTTTCTTCTTTTTTAAAAAAATTCTTTACCACCTCATTTAATAATTATGAAAATGTTAAAAAATCTGACAAGTTGGAGGCAGTGTACCTCTTAGAGCACTCCTTAGTACCCTCAATACAGTAAACATCTATTTCTTATCTACAGTGTGTTATGCACTCTGCTAATCTCACTTGTTCCTGTTTTCAAGGAATTCTGTCTGGTTTCTTTTCTTTTTAAATTGAACTATAGTTGATTTATAATGTTGTATTAATTTCTGCTGTGCAGCAAAGTGATTCAGTTATATATCTGAGTATAGCCTACATCTGCTAATCCCAACCTCCCACTCCATCATCCCTCCACCAACCCCGTCCCCCTTGGCAACCACAAGTCTGTCCTCTATGTCCGTGAGTCTGTTTCTGTTTTGTAGATAGGTTCATTTGTGTCATATTTTAGATTCCACATATAAGTGATATTATATGGTATTTGTCTTTCTCTTTCTTACTTCACTTCACATAGTATGATAATCTCTAGATCCATCCGTGTTGCTGCAAATGGCATTGTTTTGTTCTTTTCATGGCTTGAGTAGTATTCCATTGTATATATGAACCAGATCTGCTTTATCCATTCATCTGTTGACGGACATTTAGGTTGTTTCCATGTCTTGGCTATTGTGAATAGTGCTGCTATGAACACAGGGGTGCATGTATCTTTTTGAATTACAGTCTTGTCTGGGTATATGCCCAGTAGTAGGATTGCTGGATCATATGGTAATTCTATTTTTAGTTTTTTAAGGAATCTCCATACTGTTTTCCATAGTGGCTGTTATCAATTTACATTCCCACCAACAGTGTAGGAGGGTTCCCTTTTCTCCACACCCTCTCCAGCATGTTATTTGTAGACTTTTTAATGATGGCCATTCTGACTGGTGTGAGGTGGTACCTCATTGTAGTTTTGATTTGCATTTCTCTAATAATTAGCAGTGTTGAGCATGTTTTCATGTGCCTATTGGCCATTTGTATGTCTTCTTCGGAGAAATGTTTATTTAGGTCTTCTGACCATTTTTCGATTGAGTCGTTTTTTTTGTTGTTGGGTTGTATGAGCTGTTTGTATATTTTGGAAATTAAGCCCTTGTGGGTCACATTGTTTGCAAATATTTTCTCCCATTCTGTAGGGTGTCTTTTCAGGTTTTTTATAGTTTCCCTTGCTGTGCAAAGGCTTGTAAGTTTGATTAGGTCCCATTTGTTTATTTTTATTTCTATTGCCTTGGGAGACTGACCTAAGAAAACATTGGTATGAGTTATGTCAGAGAATGTTTTGCCTATGATCTCTTCTAGGAGTTTTATGGTTTGTTTTATGCTTAAGTCTTTAAGCCATTTTGAGTTTATTTTCGTGTATGGTGAGGGGGTGTGTTCTAACTTCATTGATTTACATGCGGCTGTCCAATTTTCCCAACACCACTTGCTGAAGAGACTGTCTTTTCCCCATTGTATATTCTTGCCTTTGTCGAAGATTAATTGACGGTAGGTGTTTGGGTCTATTTCTGGGCTCTCTATTCTGTTCCACTGATCCATATGTCTCTTTTCATGCCAGTACCATGCTGTTTTGATTACTATAGCTTTGCAGTATTGTCTGAAGTCTGGGAGGGTTATGCCTCCTGCTTTGTTCTTTTTCTTCAGGATTGCTTTGGCAATTCTGGGTCTTTTATGGTTCCATATAGACTTGAGGATTATTTTTTCTAGTTCTGTGAAAAATGTCATGGGTAATTTGATAGGGATCACATTAAATCTGTAGATTGCTTTGGGTCATATGGCCATTTTAACAATATTAATTCTTCCAATCCAAGAGCATGGGATATCTTTCCATTTCTTTGAATCATCTTCAGTTTCCTTTATTAATGGTTTATAGTTCTCAGCATATGTCTTCCACCTTCCTGGTCAGGTTTATGTCTAAATATTTTATTTTTGGGGGTGCAATTTTGAAAGGTATTTTTTTTTTACATTCGCTTTCTGATACTTCATTGTTAGTATAAAGAAATGCAACCGACTTCTGTATGGTATTCTTGTACCCTGCTATCTCGCTGAATTCTTTTATCAGTTCTAGTAGTTTTTGTGTGGACAGTTAGGGTTTTCTGTATACGGAATCATGTCATCTGAGTATAATGACAATTTTACCTCTTCCCTTTCAATTTGGATACCTTTTATTTCTTTTTCTTGTCTGATTGCTGTGGTGTCAGATCATTTTCTAAAGGGATTGTAGCAGTTCACACTCTCCCCAGCAATGTTTGGATGTCATTTCCCTGCATCCTCACCAGCACTGAATATTACCACTCTTTTTAGTTTTTGTTAATGATGGGTAGAAGTATCATCTCATTATTGCTTTGTTTCCTTGACTACATTGAGAATATTTTTATATTTGAAATTTCTTTTATATGAATTACCTGTTCGTAGCCTTAGTCATTTTTCTATTGGGTTGATTCTTATTATCAGTTTGTGGCTTTTTGTACATTAGAGGTACTGACCCTTTATCATGTATTACAAATATTTTTTCCTAGCCAACCAATTCTTTTGTTTACAGTGTCTGAGGAGCTTAAAATTTTAACAGTTGTGTATTCTATTTCATCATAAAATTCTGAAACTTCACCAAAAAGGCACAGCAAATATGTTCTAAGCTGCATAAATGATCCCTGCAATTCAGTGAATGCTTGAGGTTTATCAACCTGTAGCAATCAGACTAATGCATCCTGTTTCTGTAGTCATTGGCACCTTTTTCTTAGTTATTGCTTGTTGCAGCTAAAACACAACCAGAGAGGGCTGAGATGAATTCCTGGGTCTCCCTCTGATTCTTCACCTAGTTGAGGCTCTATGGTGAGCAGTGACTTCTAGGCAGTTTTTTCCACCCTACAAACTTCTAGCCCATTGCAGATCTGTAGAATTGTATTAGAAATCACTTTTCTCAGCTCTGCCTGCATCTTTTTTTCTCAAACCAAAAATGTATTTATCAACAAACTCCCCTTACATAAGTGAGGCAGTAGTTTGCTTGTATAAACATTTGCCACATAAAAATTCTTTGCACTTCTGTATGTTTCCTACATGATATAAAACTTTTTACAATATGTTAATTAAAATATGAGTTCTGTTGAATATAAACATTCATTTTCCAATCAAATACTTAACAAGAACAGTTTCTTGGCACACAGCGGGTCAGGTTAATTGGCACAGAATGCTCTTTACTGAGAGCTAGATGAGCTGAGGAACAACAGCTCAGTTGCTAAGATTCACTGTTTCAACGTGGTAGTGTTTTTCTGCTTTGGTCACATACAAAACCTTTAAAGAATTCTGAAATTCAATATATAAAGACCAGAGACATATTACTTTAGCCAATGAATCAAATTAATACTTAAAACCATTATTTAAAAAAAAAGAGAAATACCAAAACCATCATTTAAAATCATTTTTAAATAACTGTTTCAAGATCTGCACTAGTATAAACCATTTCTTCCAGCTTGGAACTTGGGAACTGAAGGAAAAAGATGCCTATTGAGTTTATCTGTTTTGTCTTTATAACATTCATATGAGAAAAACACTGAGATACCTGGTTTTCTCTAATAGTGGCAATATGGGGAAATCTCAGGGAAAAAAAGAAAAGCAAACAGGCGAAAGCCAGGCATTCCAAATCAGTAATGCTAGGTACTTTTTATAGAGTAGGAGTTTGGCCTAGATTCCACATGGTTTGCAGAGTGCCAATCCTGGTGTCATGAAGCAGAAGAATAAAGGGTGGGTTTGATGCTGAGACAACAGCTTAGTAACAGCATGTGGTGGCAGTGGGCTCACAAGTAGGAGAAGCAACTCTGATGTAAAGTGTCAAAAAAAAAAAAAAAAAATTAGATACTATGATCTAACTCAAGATTTGCTTAATTATAAAAGAAAATGAAAACTACCTATTTGAGACTGTAAATCCTTTTTTCTAATTACAAAGGTAATATCAATAAACATCAACCTAACTCTTGAAGGCTGGGATGGAATAAACAAACATTGCTTCATGTATTCTTTGATATATATTTTTAAACCCATCATTATCACAAGCCTTAAAATATTTATACTGTGACTCAGCAGTTCCACTTCTAGAAATTTATGCTAAATGTATATGTATGGAGGGGTTACAGGTAAATTTTATTCTTCTGTGAATTTTTATACATTTTCCAAAGTTTATATAATGAACACAGTTTACCTTTTTAAATGAGGGGGGAAGTAGGACAGTATTCTCTAGTGGCCTCAAGCCAAAGAAACCGAGTTTCTTCTTACTTCATCTTTCTGAATCTCATCATGACATGCACAGGGATAGCAAGTTTTGTCGTAAGAGGACGACGACAGCAGCTTGTACTTGACAGGCGTTTTTGCTCTCAGGTCTTTAGTAAATCATTTGATGAACCCTTAGCCCTCAGAACAAAGTAATGGTATTGGCTTTGGACTCAACCTGTTATTTTCCATTGATGAGGCTGTTGCAGGAAGAGTCCCAAGAGTTGAGCGCTTACACAAGGTCCCAAGTATCAAACCTAGGACTCGGTGACAGTTTATCAAAATGGCATATGGCAAACAAGACCCAACACTGAGAAGCAGAATTTACGAGGGCATGCGTTAATGATGGTAGCCAGTGGCAGGAAAGTGTGACAGTCTGTATTCCCCCAAAATGCAGAAAAATACGTTAATTCAAAATATACATGCTTAGAGGGAAACTGACAGGAAGAAGTAAAAAAAAGAATGTATATTTTACATAAGTATTCAGGAAAGGGTAATATGGAAATTGCTGGGTTTAATCCAGTTAGAAAGTCTGATGTATATACCCTGTGCAATTCTAGGAATGTTGACCACTTCCAAGTTGATGATTCAGTGCAGAGAACTCAAGACTATATCCCCCCCCACCCCCGCCTTTTTTTTTTTGCAGGTTAAAAGGGGTCACTATGGAGTTCAAAGAACAGAACTCTTGCCTGGTGACCGAGACAACCTGGCCATTCAGACCCGGGGTGGCCCAGAAAAGCATGAAGTAACTGGCTGGGTGCTGGTGAGTACCAAGAGCTAGCAAGGATTTCACTCTTAGGAACAGACACAGCAAACCAAAGGTGCCCGATGTACTGCCAGGCTCAAAGTATTCGCCTGCCATTCCACATCTCTTTAGAACAGCCTTACCACGAGCTGTTTCTCTTTCAAAGGAAACTAAAAAAAACAAACAGCTGGGGTTTATTAGGATGTTTTGGAAACCACCAAAAAATAAGTGAGAACCAACTTTTTTTTCCCCTAAGAGTTCAAAGCAAAATCCTCAAAGGGAACTAATGACCCAAGCATTATTTTAATCAATTATTGATTATTTTACTTGACCTCTGATAGCCATGGACACGCATGGATAGTACTTAGATCACATACCCTACACCAAGGTCTCCCTCAAACAAGGATATGTGCACCTATCCTGTTTTTAACCTATGCACTGTGACCTAAAGTTGTCCATGACAACTTGACCTCATAGTAGGAATCCTCCTGGCAGACCAAATATGATAACTATATAATTACTCCTAACACAAGACTTGCACTGTTTCTAGCAGTAGAAATACTTTGCTATGAAACCCCTGGTCATGTTAGGAAACTTATGAAATAATGACCTAATTGAAGCCACAGGAAAAAAGTTCACTGCCATAGAGAAACTAAAGATCCTTTTTCTTTCACAGGTATCTCCTCTTAGTAAGGAAGATGCCGGAGAATATGAGTGCCACGCATCCAATTCCCAAGGACAGGCTTCGGCATCAGCAAAAATTACAGTGGTTGATGCCTTACATGAAATACCAGTGAAAAAAGGTAGGTAATAAATCTCATAACCATTTTAAATGACAAGTGCTTTTGTTTAATAAAGGACAGAACCAAGTATGAAAGTATCAGACATAACTCTTAATGAAATTCTGTGATGTTAGGAATCCACAAGGGAAGGGCATTAAGTATGTAATCAAAATGCAGAGTGCCTGGCTCCAAAAGAGCATTCAGTGGTTGATGGAATGCTATTATTATGATGCTATTATTATGACTCAGATGCTTTCACTTTATCTCACACGTAAGAGTCAAACCTGATTGGAATGGTTTATATTTCCCATAACTTTCTATCTTCACAGCATTTTCCTTGGTGTTGTGACTATTATAGTAAATTCCCATTTAAAAGGAAATGATTGTAGACAATTCTGGTCCTTCACTTTGAGCTTTTATAAGAAAAAACCAGAAAGAGTATATTGGCAAGTACTCAATTCTGTTCTGCCTCTATCCACTTCACTGTCAAAAGCTTCCTCTTAAGCATCCACCCTGGCGGTATGAGAGTAATGCTACTTTACATTTATATAGTTCTATTAGACTAGACTGATGTCTGAATTGGTTTTTCCTTAAGCCAAAAATAACGAAATTTACTGTCAGCATTTGTCAAAACCATTCCACTGTGTGGATCACTCAGCTGTGGTACGAAAGGAAGAAATATCAAGTAAAGATGTGTTTGGTCAGATTCTCTTCAGCCAAGATGTGTAAAGTCAAGTGATGAAACAAACAGCAGTAGCTAAGAGTCATGTGTTTGAGTCTCAGCTCTGCCACTAATTATTCCACTTTAAATTCTGAATGAGAACTGGATGACAAAGGAAAGTTCCTTGGCCTCTCTGGATCTCACCTTGCTCATCTGTGAAACATGCTTCTCCCAGTTCTATAGTAAGGTCTGTCACTTACAGATAGACAAGTACAACAAGATCACCTTCCACATCTAAAATCATATGGCTCAAATTCCAAAAAGCACTCCCACCATATCATTTATAGTTACTCACACATCCTTTATCCCCACATTTTAACATCTTCATTTATTTGGAAACACTAAACTACCTCAAAATTAGAAAGTCAACCATGTCCATATATGTAACTAATTTTTATCTTTTCTTTTTAAACAGGTGAAGGTGCTGAGCTGTAAACCTGCAGAATATATTAATCTGCATAGCTAAAAGTAGTCATGGGTAACTACAACCCCTGTTCTTGCCTAATAACCAGTTTCTTTTCATCCAGTCCACTAACAAACACTTTAGTTATATTCACTGGTTTTACACCATGAAATACAAAATAAAGATAACACATCAAGACTGTCTACAAAAATTTGTCTATTTACAGAAGAAAAGCATGCATATCAAACAAAACAAATAAAATGCTTTTTCTCATAGTGCAAGTACATTTTTGTTGTTTTAAAATTTTTTTAAAAGCTATATCATAGAAACAAGACACAAAGAAAGATTTTTAAAAGAGTTTTAAACACTCATCATTCGAGGTGCAATACTCATAGACATGAGTTCCTGAAACAACAGTTTGCATGCATAAGGCATTCGCACCAAAGAGATCTGGGGGAGAGAGGAGAGAGAGAAAAAAAAAAAAGGTAATTAGCAAAGCTGTATTGAAGCGACCCCACTTCCCTACCCCAGAAAAAGCTAAAGACTTGGTACTGGAGGTGATGAACAAATGAGGCTGATAACACTCATCCTACCTTGGCCTTTGGTGGCTCTTCTCCTAAAAGGCTTTGGGTATTCTGCCCTTTCTGCCAGATATAATTTATATTCACCCTTCTCAATTAAAAGGTTTAACAAAACTCATTGTTTAAAATTCTTTGTACAAGGCCTTATTATTTCCAAAAGATTAACGGCTTAGCTTAGAGAAATTACCACACTAAAACTTAATTAAACTAGTTTTTAGAAAAACAGAATTGTTACCTTTTTCCTCATTTAAAACTAGGAATCTTAAAGAAGCATGCTATCAAAATTGTGAAAATGCCAATCTGTTCCACCACACTAAATCTGCCTGGATGATTAGGCCAACATGGTTATATCCTGAACAGATATCAACTGTCAGTAAGGTCTGTACATACCTGGGTTTTATTTCGGCAGCCCCTGCATTCATATGTATGGGTCCTGGTGTTAGCGATCGCCATTATTCCACAAAGATTGCAAACATGAACCTGATATGGATCTGATGCCTCAAACAATCTTTCCCTTAAAAACTGCGCTGCTCCGTGGGCAATCTGACAATCTCGTTCCATTTCTCCAAAACGCAGGCCACCATCACTGTCATGGAAGAAACAACAGACTATTTTGTACTGATTTTCTGTTATCAACACCACTTTGACTAATGGCAAGAATAAAGAATATTAGAAAGAAAGAGAACTAGACTCCAATTTTTCTACTCTTGCATTCTCTCTACATGGTGGGGAGGCTGAGAAGTCTACCAACTACTTGGTGTGCGTTAGAAGGTCCCCAGAGTAAACACATACGATTCTCAAGTATAGCATATACTTTTCCAAATAAAATACAATGAAGTACAAAATAAAATCTCATCAGACTATCATTTAACTTACTAGAATTCACCTCTATACTAAAAAATGAATAATAAAAAAGTCAATCTAAATAAAGCAGCTTCTCCATGAATGAGACTCCCAGGCAATCAAACCTGAAACGATAAATGCATGTTGGCAAAAGTGATGCAAAGAACAGGTGACTAGTCACAGGTTTCCCCAGCATGTAAGTGAAATGCATTGTTTTGATGGCCAGGCAAGTGGATGGTGATGGCTTCCTTAACGTTCTTAAATACATAAGATCAATGAGCTTCTAATGATATTACCAAAAACAAAACATTTGGTCAGCTTTGGAGGATTCTAGGCAACCAACGCGTCATTTTGAAAATTGGTAAATAAAAGGAAAGAATTAAGCATTTATTTTGCCTTTTAGTATATGAACCATGGCAGCAGGTTAGCAGCTGAGGAAACAAAGTTTCTCTCTATGAAAGTATTCCAGCTAATAAATGAAGGAATGATAAATTAGAATCTCATCAGTTTGCAAACCTTTAAATAATTAAAGGTTTTACGTAATGATCATTAATAGCTGCTAAAGTCATAAAAGAGACAACCAGATATTGAAAGTATACAGCACTGCCTTTGCAGTATTACTGTGAAAGAACACAAACCCTTCACCTCATCAAGGCTCTAGATCTGATTAGCTATTTACAAGAAAAATAGGAACACAGAGCCCAGGAATGCAATCAACAAAAATCCAGACTGTGAGAGAGAATTCCTTGGCAGTCCAGTGGTTAGGACTCAGCGCTTTCACTGCTAAGTGAAAATATTTTCCAAATGACCGAATATGATACTATAAAATTACATAAGTATAAAAGATACATTCAAAGTGTAAGGCCAATGGATTTTAATATAATAAAAGATTCACTTAAGTGGTTTCAAATTCTACATCACAAGTAACCTTTAAGGACGGACAACTTGGGGCTTCCCTGGTGGCACAGTGGTTGAGAATCTGCCTGCCAATGCAGGAGACACAGGCTCGAGCCCTGGTCTGGGAAGAGCCCACATGCCGCGGAGCAAACTAGGCCCGTGAGCCACAATTACTGAGCCTGCGCATCTGGAGCCTGTGCTCCGCAACAAGAGAGGCCACGATAGTGAGAGGCCCACGCACCGCGATGAAGAGTGTCCCCCACTTGCCGCAACTAGAGAAAGCTCTCGCACAGAAACGAAGACCCAACACAGCCATAAATAAATAAATTAAATAAATAAAATTAAAAAAAAAAAAAGGAAAGGACAACTTGGACTTCCCTGGTGGCACAGTAGTTAAGAATCCACCTACCAATGCAGGGGACACGAGTTCGAGCCCTGGTCTGGGAAGATCCCACATGCCGCGGACCAACTAAACCTGTGCACCACAACTACTGAGCCCACTTGCCTAGAGCCCGTGCTATGCAATAAGCCACCACAATGAGAAGCCCGCACACCACAACAAAGAGTAGCCCCCGCTCGGAGCAACTAGAGAAAGCCCGCACGCAGCAACGAAGACCCAGCGCAGCCAAAAATAAATAAATTTATTTAAAAAGAAAAAAGACAACTTGTTTTGGTGTAGCATCAAAAGAAAAAAAATTCACAATCACCTGAAAATTATTAAAATATTCTTCCCTTTCCAACCACAAATCTGTGTGAGGTCAGATTTTCCTCATATAGCAATACTTAATTATAAAAAATAAAATCCTGCAATGGGATGAATGCAGAAGCAGACACAATAAATAATCCAGCTGTCTTCTCACAAACCAGTTCATTAAAAAAGATTTGCAAAAAGGTAAACCAATGTCACTCATCACTAAATTTATTTGGAAAATATTTTTCACTTAAAAGGTTACTTATGTTAATGTGTAATGGATTTGTTATTGTTATTTTTTAAATAAAGTAATAAATATTTTAAACCTTTCTCTGTTTTAATTTCTAACGGGATAAATATCAAAAGATACAGGGACTTCCCTGGTGGCGCAGTGGTTAAGACTCTGTGCTCCCAATGCAGGGGGCCCAGGTCCAATCCCTGGCCAGGGAACTAGATCCCACAACTGAGGAGCCCACGTGCCACAACTAAGGAGCCTGCCTACTGCAACTAAGACCCAGTGCAACAACAAAAAAAGATACAACTCCCAGACAAAAGCCTTTGGGGTCCTGGAATCAAGAAATTTGAGAACCACTGCTTTACATAACAGTGATGATGATGCCGCTCTCTTACCGAGATCTACCCTCCATGGGCTGTCTATTAAGGATCTGAATAGGTCCCCGAGCACGAGAATGAATCTTATCATCCACCATGTGCTTCAAACGCTGGTAGTAAGTGGGGCCAATGAAAATTTGTGATGTGATTTTTCGACCAGTGAATCCATTGTATAGGACCTGAAACAGACAGATTTTGAAGCACAGACTTAAAAGTGTTGAACAAGTTCAAAGAATATACGTGCATATACTATATAATTCCATTTCTGTAAAAATCAAAACAGAGAAAACTACAGTGTAAAGAGAGTAGTCACCTTGGGGTGGGGGTATGACGGTAGTGACTGGAAGGGGACACAAGGGGGGCATCTAGGCATAAAAGGGTTCTGGTAATTTTCAAGACCTGGGTGCCAGTCACACAGCTGTGTTCACTTTGTGAAAATTCATCAACCTGTATGTACATTTACGGTTTTGCATGTAATTTGAAGTGTGCGGTATACTTTAATGAAAACTTTAATTTTTTAAAAAATGAAATTACACATACTCATAACAAATTGCCGATGTAAGAGCAAACACACCTCATTTCCTCTGAGATGGTAGCCATAATCAGATAAGAGATTAGAAATCTTCTGCACATTGACAGCATCATTGAATGGAGTGGCATCACCAATTTCACCCTTGTTAGCTGATACCTTTAAAAAGAAAAGTCATCTCTAAAAGGCTGCTTCCTTCTCTCTCCCTTTAGAAGTCTATACCAATACAAATATATTCAATAAAAAAAATAAAAATCCTTTCTGGAAAGGAAGATTTTGAACTTAAGATTAAGGATTAACAAATATCTATGTAATGGAAAGCTGTCATATAGTAAGGTTCATTTCATTAGCATCTTACATAAAATATAACAAACTAATTTACCTAAAAAATAAAAACAACTCAATTATAAGCCTTCAAGTAGGAAACTCTCTGTGAGACCAGATACAAAAAGAATGAGACTCCCAAGTACTTCCTACAACTCAAGGAAAACGACATTTTAATGCCCTAAAATGTGTTAAGCCATCCCATGTGTTAAGCTGTAGCTACTCTACCTTAATAAGATACTTAAAAATAGAAAAACCTCCACTGAAAGATGCATGCATAGCTAATAGTATAGCTATAAAACCATTAGGTTCACACTGAACTAACCACCATTTATAGAAAAGAACCAGTCAAAAGAATAACCATATATACAAGTAAAGACTGGATGTAGTAATAAATTTTGCAAAACTTCTCAGTCATAACTTTGCAAAGTTTGGCAAAAAAAGAGAGGCATAAACCAATTTAAAAGCAGGAAAGTTAAGTGTCACATTGGCTTTTTCCAAAGTACCCTGGCTCAAATGAAAGAAATGACCTAACGTTTCGGAAGAAACATCAATTTGGAACCTATATTTTTAAAGAAAATCTCTTACCTTCCCTTGAAGACATTCAATCAAGTGACCAATAGTCATACGAGAGGGAATGGCATGGGGATTTATGATGATATCGGGGGTGATACCTTCGCAGGTGAAAGGCATATCCTATAAAGGAATTTTTTTAAAGACACTTAAAAAAACTTAAATCTCTTAGCTAGAGAACTAGAACTAACTCCCGCTCATCTAAACTTTTCTATGTCCTAAATTCTGTTCAACGTAGTGTGTTCACCTACTTGTTCAACACTAAAATTAGGGCTTCCCTGATGGCGCAGTGGTTAAGAATCCGCCTGCCAACGCAGGGGACAAGGGTTTGAGCCCTGGTCCGGGAAGATCCCACATGCTGTGGAGCAACTAAGCCCATGCACCACAACTACTGAG
The DNA here is from genome assembly GCF_028021215.1 of Eschrichtius robustus. Taxonomy (NCBI): domain Eukaryota; kingdom Metazoa; phylum Chordata; class Mammalia; order Artiodactyla; family Eschrichtiidae; genus Eschrichtius; species Eschrichtius robustus. The sequence continues at coordinate 75,461,709 of NC_090827.1, forward strand.
CCTGCACTCTAGAGCCCATGAGCCACAACTACTGAGCCCACAGGCCACAACTACTGAAGCCTGCGTGCCTAGAGCCCATGCACCACAACGAAGAGCAGCCCCCGCTCACCACAACTAGAGAAAGCCCGCACACAGCAACGAAGACCCAATGCAGCCATAAATAAATAAATAAATAAATAAATAAATAAATAAATAAATAAATAAATAAATAAATAAAATCTAAAAAAAACCCCACTAAAATTAAAAGTCAAGCCTTTACTGCCTCTGGGCTCTTAAGTGAAAGAACATTTTGATTTAATAAAATGTTCAACAAAACTTTGGGTTAGAGGTGATAAAAGATACCTACCTCTTGTCTATACTGAATACCACAAGTACCCTTTTGACCATGTCGACTAGCAAATTTGTCTCCAATCTGTGGAATTCTAACAGAGCGTACCTGAATTCACACAAAAATAGGTTAGTTAAGTCATTCTGGTTTACTTTCTATAAATAGCAATATGACAAAGCTATACTCACCCTTATTTTACAAAATTTATATCCTTCTTGGTTGAGAGTTACCATAACCTGATCCACAATGCCCGTCTCACTAGTCCTGAGAAAAGTGCTACAGTCTCTCTTAGTATAGCGTCTATTAGTGCCCTCCAATTCATCTTCATTTTCAGGCAACGTGACTGTTTTGCCTATAATAACATCATCTCCTGATACACGAACCCCAGGAGCTATCAAACCATCATCATCCAGCTTGTCATAAATAGCATGCCTCATACCTGAGAAGAAAGAGACAGAATTTTCTGAAATGGTAATACCATAAAGAAAAGTATTTAAAATGTCCCATAATCCCCCTCCCAAAAAGATTAAAAACCAAACATATAAATCAGTTTCAAGTCAGAGAGAAGTTCACAGGAATCTCTAACACGTGTAGTAATGTGCCCTTATTCCAAATACTACAAACTATTCTGAACTCGGTAAAAAAAAGCATTGGACTGATTCAGATTCTCCATTTGCTAAGTGACTTTGGATAAGTGTGTTGCCATCTTCTGATCTCTATACTGCATAAGGAAGAGTATCTATGTCCTCTACGTACAATCTCCAACAGAAAGTTTGAATGTAATCTTCTATAATCTTAACTCCACTGAACATCAATTAACTACCACAGAGAACCACCCACAGGAAATGGAGTAATAGGAAGATACCTAAGGAAAAAAAAAATTTTACTTCATGCAATACTATTAAAAGCCAAAACTGTAGGAGAGATAACCCTTTTCCCTGAGATATCCCATCCATCCCACTTTATACAGCTTTTAAGTGTCTGTAAAAATACTAACTAGAAAATAAATTTTGAGTTTTCCAGAAGAAACAGAAAGTTCTAGGTATCCTCTCATTAGTTATTTGTTAAATACATACAAATATTGTGGCTAGACAAACACTATGGTCACACCACAATGTGAAGAGGAGAGGAAGTTCCCATGCAAATAGATAAACTGAGGGACAGGACACAGTACAAGTGAGAATGGGGCTGAGGTGTGTCCCATGAAATTACATGACCTCTCTGATTTTCTAAATCCCCTCCTCAATGCAAGACCTAGCAGAATGGAAGGACTATAGCAAGCCCACTCCTAGGTGCAAAGACTTCTGGCAAATATACCTATTTCCTTAATAGAAGCTCTAAGAATAATAAGAAAACATACTCCCACATGGCAAAAAGAAAGGTGGGCGGGCAAACCCCCAAAAATTAATCAGGAAAACCATGGTAAGCTAACTTTGAATTCCATAATTTCAATGTCAGTATTGCTTACCCTGGCAAGTTTCACGTGTAGGCTTCTCAAAAACTTCTTCTTGATCAAACCCTTTTTTAGACTCCTGTTCTTTGTATGATCGATAGAAAACAGACCTAAAAACACATGGTTCTAAAGTTAACTTCTATTTTCCTTTAATAATAGGGCTTAGAACATACCAATAAATTTTACTTAATTGACATGTGGTAATTTAAACCATGGTAATTTGAACCATGAATCTGGGACAAGAGTTAACTGTATTAAGGGTCAAAGTTAAGTCTTAAAGAGCTATTACACAGGCCACACATGTAGCATTTGACCCATAACCTTAACACAGCTGGAATTATATGTGAGACCAGGAAGGACTAATGTCACTGAGTCCAACCTCCTACCCAAAATAAGAATCCCTCCCATAATAACCCTCAGAGATGGTCACCCAGGATCTGTCCCAATATTTCTAGTGAGAAGTTTATGATATTAAGCTATAACGTACACCTCTGGTCTTAGTGCCTATCCTCTGAAAACTATACAGAAAAAAAAAATCCATCCTCTCTTCTTAACTCCCAGTTTTTTAACCAACTTTCACATAACATGGATTTGAGATTAATGTTTGACAATAAAATAATCAAACGGAAGAATAATAGAAAATAAGATTGAAAAAGAAAATATACTATAATTTTAACAGCAGTTATTGGGTTGGCCAAAAAGTTCATTCAGGTTTTTCCATAACATCTTACAGAAAAACCCAAACGAACTTTTTAGCCAACCCAATATTCATGGGTCCTAAAACTCTAGGTTTATTTTTACTTTAGACATTTCTATATTACCTAAACACAAACATTTATTTGCTTACAAATAAAGGGGGGCTCAAAATATTAGCAACTGAAAATCCTCAGATACAAGAAGCAGTGTCTTCAGTTGTTCGTGACCATCACGCAGGCCTTCTGCTTTCTGGAGTAGGGCACTGATTTTACCACACTAACCCCTATATAGGAAACCATACAACAACATGTGCCTGGCAGATATCCACAAAGTTTCATGAATGGAGGCAGAAGATTAAATAACCTAACAGAAAAATTTCTCTGCTGTCAGATCAAAATTTCTTCCGGACTGACATTCAAAACCCCCAAAAGTTTGGAAACACACAATTCGCACCTATTTTTAAAGAACTTTTTAAAAATAAAATATTAATATTTCCACCATATGTGTATTTTGACAACTTTTATAAATAGCTGACCTGAAAAAGCCTCGGTCTACAGCTGAACGATTCATGATGACAGAGTCTTCTTGATTATATCCAGTGTATGATGCAATAGCCACAATTGAGTTGATACCTGCAGTGCATTTAAGAGAAAACATTAAAGCACCATATGAGAAACAAAGAAAAATTACCCCTTTCTTTTAAATCAATTTTATTTAATCATATCTGCCTCAAATGTTTTCACCACGGTAACTGTCAAAGTCTACTCCTCCTGGAATAGCAATCTGTGAGACAACTACTCTGATGGCTAAATGTTTGATATAAGCAAGTTTTTAATATAAGCAATCTTATTTAGTTGCTGCTGCCAAAACTATTTTTGATGAGACCATAAAGATTTAGAGTATCAAGTATTGATAAACAGAATTGATAAACTTTTAGCTACACTCGTCAAGAAAAAAAGGGAGAGGGCTCAAATCAACAAAATCAGTAATGAAATAGAAGTTACAACTGACACCACAGAAATACAAAGGATCATAAGAGACTACTACAAACAACTATATGCCAATAAAATGGACAACCTAGAAGAAATGGACAAATTCTTGGAAAAGTACAATCTCCCAAGACTGAACCAGGAAGGAACAGAAAATATGAACAGACCAATCACAAGTACTGAAATTGAAACTGTGATTTAAAAACTTCGAACAAAAGTCCAGGACCAGATGGCTTCACGGGCAAAGTCTATCAAACACTGAGAGAATTAACACCTATCCTTCTGAAACTAGTCAAAAAATTGCAGAGGAAAGAACATTCCTAAACTCATTCTATGAGGCCACTATCACCCTGATACCAAAACCAGACAAAGATACCACAAAAAAAGGATCACACACCATGATCAAATGGTATTTATCCCAGGGATGCAAGGATTTTTCAATAGCCGCAAATCAATCAGTGTGATACACCACATTAACAAACTGAAGAATAAAAACCATATGGTCAACTCGATAGATGCAGAAAAAGCTTCTGACAAAATTCAACACCCATTTATGACAAAAAAATCTCCAGAAAGTGGGCATAGAGAGAACCTACCTCAACATAATAAAGGTCATATATGACAAAACCACAGCTCGCATCGTACTCAACAGTAAAAAGCTGAAAGCATTTCCTCTAAGATCAGGAACAAGACAAGGATGTCCACTCTCACCACTTTTATTCAACATAGTTCTGGAAGTCCTAGCCATTGGCAATCAGAAAAGAAAAAGAAAGAAAAGGAATCCAAATCGGAAAAGAAGGAAAGCTGTCACTGTTTGCAGATGACATGATACTATACACAGAAAATCCTGAAGATGCTACCAGAAAACTACTACAGCTCATGAATGAATTCAGTATAGTTGCAGGATAGAAAATCAATACACAGAAATCTCTTTTCTATACACTAACAACAAAAGATCAGAAAGAGAAATTAAGGAAACAACCCCAATAACCATCACATCAAAAAGAATAAGATACCTAGGAGTAAACCTACCTAAGGAGGCAAAAGACCTGTAGTCTGAAAACTATATGACACTGATGAAAGAAATCAAAAATGACACAAACAGATGGAAAGATATACCATGTTCTTGGACTGGAAGAATCAATATTGTCAAAATGACTATACCACCCAAGGCAATCTACAGATTCAATGCAATCCCTATCAAATTACCAATGGTATTTTTCACAGAACTAGAACGAAAACTTTTTAAATTTGTAATGGAAATTCAAAAGACCCCAAAGCAATCCTGAGAAAGAAAAACAGAGCTGGAGGAATCAGGCTCCCTGGCTTCAGACTACACTACAAAGCTACAGTAATCAAGACAATATGGTACTGGCACAAAAACAGAAATACAGATTAATGGAACAGGATAGAAAGCCCAGAAATAAACCCATGCACCTATGGTCAATTAATCTACGAAGGAGGCAAGAATATACAGTGGAGAAAAGACAGTCTCTTCGATAAGTGGTGCTGGGAAAACTGGACAGCTATATGTAAAACAATGAAATTAGAACATTCTCTAACACCATACACAAAAATAAACTCAGAATGGATTAAAGACCTAAATGTAAGGCCAGACACTACAAAACTCTTAGAGGAAAACATAGGCAGAACACTCTGACATAAACTGAAGCAATATCTTTTTGGATCCACCTCCTAGAGTAATGGAAATAAAAACAAATAAATGGGATCTAATTAAACTTTAAAGCTTTTGCACAGAAAAGGAAACCATAAGCAAAATGAAAAGACAATCCACAGAATGAGAGAAAATGTTTGCAAACCAAATGACTGACAAGGGATGAATTTCCAAAATATACAAACAGCTCATGCAGCTCAACATCAAAAAACAAACAACCCAATCAAAAAATGGGCAGAAGATCTAAACAGACATTTCTCCAAAGAGGACATACAGATGGCCAAAAAACACATGAAAAGATGCTCAACATCACTTATTATCAGAGAAATGCAAATTAAAGCTACAATGAGGTATCACCTCACACTGATCAGAATGGCCATCATCAAAAAATCTACAAACAACAAATGCTGAAGAGGGCATGGAGGAAAGGAAACCCTCATGCATTGCTGATGGGAATGTAAATTGATACAGCCACTGCGGAGAACAGTATGGAGATTCCTTAAAAAATGAAAAACAGAACTACCATATGACCCAGCAACCCCACTAATGGGCATATACCCAGAGAAAACCATAATTCGAAAAGACACATGCACTCCAACGTTCATTGCAGCACTATTTACAATAGCCAGGCATGGATGCAACCTAAATGTCCATTGACAGAGGAATGGATAAAGAAGATGTGGTACATATATACAATGGAATATTACTCGGCCATAAAAAAGAATGAAATAATGCCATTTGCAGCAACATGGATGGACCTAGAGATTATCATACTAAGTGAAGTAAGAAAGAGGAAGACACGTATCATATGATATTTGGAATATATGTGGAATCTAAAAAAATGATACAAATGAACTTTTTTACAAATCAGAAACAGATTCACAGACTTCAAAAACAAACTTATGGTTACCAAAGGGGAAGGGTTGGGGGGGAGGGATAAATTAGGAGTTTGGGATCAACAAGGATCTACTGTATAGCACAGGGAACTCTACTCAATATTCTGTAATAACCTATATGGGAAAAGAATCTAAAAAAGAATGGATATGTATATACGTATAACTGAATCACTTTGCTGTACCCCTGAAACTAACACAATATTGTAAATCAACTATAATATAAAATTAAAATTATATTTAAATAAAGTAACAAGTATTAAAGAAGAAAAAAGTTGAAAACTCTATAAACTAGTAGATTGCAATATAAGAAATGATCGCTGAATGTGAGTGGGGTTTCTTTTTTTTTTAAGACTTATTTATTATTTTTTTATTTTATTTTATTTTTGGCTGCATCAGGTCTTAGTTGCAGCATGCGGGGTCTTCTGTTAAGGCACGCGGACTTCTCTAGTTGTGGCGTGCAGGTTTTCTCTTCTCTAGTTGTGGTGCACCAGCTCCAGGGCGCATGGGATCTGTAGTTGTGGCGCACACGGGCTCCAGAACACGTGGGCTCTGTAGTTTTGCAGCACGTGGGCTCTAGTTGAGGCGTGCGAGCTCAGCAGACATGGCACACAGGCTTAGTTGCCCCACGGCATATGGTATCTTAGTTCCCTGACCAGGGATCGACCCCGAGTCCCCTGCACTGTAGGGCGGTTTCTTTACCACTGGACCACCAGGGAAGTCCGAGTGGGGTTTCAATGAACAATTCATATATACGTGAATCATCAGATTTTCCAAAAATTGAAACACTCAACTCTAAAGCTACAGTAACATAATATCTTGATCTAAGTATTTCAAATGTGGAGTAAAAACTATGACTACAGAATACAAAGGAACCAAAATCTGGATGACTGAATGTTTTGGTTATCTAAGTTCTGAATAAACTGTTTATATTTGCTTCCTTAAAGCTAAATTCAACTTTCAAAACACAACCCACCCTTCAAGAGGAGACACACCATTCATTTACACTTTTATGTGTACAGCAGGGATGCAAAAGTTTTCATAAGTGGAGTGCAGGTAAGGGGTGGCAGCACTGCTGGTCTGGGTCTGGGTCACTAAAGACACACTCCTCCAAGTCTCTGATTCTCAGTAATTCCCAACCCAAGGTAGGAATGGATTTGTAGAAAGAGATACACACAAAAAGCAGGCCCCCCTCCCTAACTACCACATTTGCTCCTCCTTAATAAGTACATTTCTATGGCGCGCTGTGCCATAGAAAGCTTTCCACTAGCTATTTTAAATGCACTGACCATAACATTTTAAAAAATAAATTCACACTAAAGCTTAGATTTCAAGCTTTTCTTGAAAAATCAGATCTGGCATCACTGGGTCTGCACGTACACATCACAACCACAGCTGATGCTGAATAGGGCTAACCCCAGCAAGAAGGCAAACCTCTCTTCAACTCCACCTACTCACCAATCTTGCCTAAGCCTGTAGGAATCTGAGACTGCAAGCTCTGTTGAACAGATAACACGAAACACTTTGTGCTAAATATAACCTTGAATGCTCTCTAAAGAAGGATCATAGTAACAAGAGGGCATCTGCTGTTCTGGGCACCCTGATGGGTTTGTGTATCTGTATTTGGAGCAGGAAAAACTAAAATGCTCTGCTGGGAGAGGAAGGGGAGTAAGAAATCCTCCAAGGGAAAGGCAGTGTCAAGGAAGCTGAGTCCTTCCTGGAAAGGACCAGAGATAAAGCACCCAATAGCAGGGAGCCAAGAAGAGTTTTCAGAGATCAGAAATGTCAAATAGTCTCTCCTCAGGTGTGCAATGAAAACTCCTGAAATCTAAATGATTTCCTCTAAGAAATCTTTAGTAATATCCACACTAGTCACCACTCTTTTGTGTGGATTGTCTGAGAAAACTAGAAGAATTTTAATTTTCACACAGTCAAGCTGCATAGCGCAGAAAAAGTACATAAAGATGCAGGATCCTGACGGCAGGGCAGGATCTGAAAAGAGTCGGGAATTTGCAGAAATCCCAGGGTCTTGGGAGATGTGATATGATCCTACTACTAGGGAGCCAGGAGCAGGACATATGTGACATCTGTGATACATGGAATGGGCAAGACTTCCCTAGCATGTCCTCATGTTTCTGTGCAGTGCTACCTATGCCCTCCCTCTTCTCCAGGTGACAGCCTATAGGTGCTCAACTGTCTTGGCCCTTGTGGGGCTTTCCTCCTCTCATGTGACAATCCCTGGATCGCCCACACTTGCTGTATCAACTACAGCCCAGGAGGCAACCCCCTCCATCCTACAACCTTTATCCAAGGTATCTGGGCAAGTCTGAAAGATCAGCTAAATTTAGCTAAAAGGAGTAAACTTCTGAATTATATGTCTAATATTTTCTTCTTAGCTTAAAAGCCCCAAATCAAGAAACAATGTAGTGAAGAGGAAACAGCACAAGAAAGTGAAATGGGGGGAAGGCGTACATCTGGTCTAAAAGGGAAAAAAAAGGACCAGAGTTTACATTCTGGATTTGCAAATTAAGTTGTATAACTTCAGGCAAATAACCTTTCTGATCCTGTCGCCACATCTGTAAAACAGAGATGATACAACCACCACTATCACTAATCAGCTAACATTTATTTCTCCCTTATTAACTGCTAGGCACTAAGCCATGAATTTTAAGTGGATTTAACCATTTAATCATCACAAAAGCTTTATGAGGCAGGTACTATTATTATTCTCATTTTGTAGGTGAAAAAACATCACAAAGCTTTTATCATGCTTAGAAATAATGTGTAAGGTGCCTTGGGTGGTGGTTCACACAAACTGCTCAATAAATATTAGTAACTTCAAAAAAGTATCTGTGATCTCAAAGACTATAAACATGTGAAATCTAGGATTACAACCCACCTGTCAGCCAGGCTCAAACCCTTTCAGCCATTCTGTCCCCACCTACTTCAAACCTCAGCTCAGCAGTAAGGAGGCTCTAAGTAACTTTTTTTTTTTTTTAATTTATTTTATTTATTTATTTATCTATGGCTGAGTTGGGTCTTCGTTTCTGTGCGAGGGCTTTCTCCAGTTGCGGCGAGTGGGGGCCACTCTTCATCGTGGTGCGTGGGCCTCTCACTATCGCGGCCTCTCTTGTTGCGGAGCACAGGCTCCAGACGCGCAGGCTCAGTAATTGTGGCTCACGGGCCCAGTTGCTCCGCGGCATGTGGGATCTTCCCAGACCAGGGCTCGAACCCGTGTCCCCTGCACTGGCAGGCAGATTCTCAACCACTGCACCACCAGGGAAGCCCCTAAGTATCTTGACCCACTTTAAGTCAAGGTGAACTTTTGTCACAAGGATCTTTGCTCCCAGAAGATGTCAACCAAAGAAACAGTACTCTATAGAAATAGGAATGATACTAATCCAAAGACATTCCTTAAGATAACCCTATTAGTCCCTTCCCCTTAGGGCTCAGAATTTGGCCAATGCAGCTGGCAGGTTAGGCAGGGCCAGAGCTAATAATTCAGCCACGATGGTCAGGAGATTGGTTACATCAATAGATTGAGCAAATAACTAAATATACTGGGGACAATGGGAGCCAGGTTTCTCACTGTCAGAGAATGAAATTCTAAAATAAACACTATGGTGTTGTACTGGGATGGGAGATATGGTATTGATATGAACTCATGGTTCTTTAGTATATAGAGATATAAAAATAGATAAAGGTGGGGACGGGTATATGCATACATGTATTTTCCTAGTTCCAACAGCCAAGAGGACCTAGAAATGATGACATTATAATAGCAAGGAGCACACCTAGCACCCAGATTTTGGTTTCTACACACTATTCTTTTATCCTAAAAGGAGAAATGGCCAAGTCCAAGTTTAGGGGAAGAAAAGCACAAGATGAGGCAAAATGTAAGGAAGTGCTTGAAGAACAATGAGGACCTATCAGTAGTCATCTTGAAGATACTCCCACTGGAAAATCTGGGACAACTTCAGCATCAAACAGGGAGGAATGATAAAATTAGAAGATCACCATTTGGCAATAATCACCTGCTAAACTAATGACTGAAAGTGTGACAAGGAATAGTTATTCACATCATCTCAAAGTATCTTCTCACAAAGACTTATTACTTACCTAATAAGTACAAAATAATTATAATTAATAAAAAGTGGAGAAACCTGACAAACACCATCTTAATTACATGATAAAAGTTAAAATGACTAATAATGGGACAGAGACAGCATGTGCTCCCTGATATCATGCCCTAAGAATACAGCACTGCTTCTATGCTAGTACTGCCAAAAAATTCATAACCTGAATATAAACCTTGGGGAAACAATAGTCAAACCCAAATTGAGAGACAATGTATAAAGTAACTTGACTGGACTCTTCAAAAATGTGGAGGTCATAGAGACAAGGAAAAACTAAAGAACTGTTCCAGATTAAAGAGACTAAAGACACATGCACTATCCTGGATTAGATCCTAGACCCATAACGGATATTATGAGGACAACTGGCAAAATCTGAATTGGGGACTGCTGACTAGATGGGTATCAATGTTAACCCCCTGATGTTGATGGTTGTACTGTGGAGAATGTCTTTTTTAGGAAACATACACTGAAGAATTAAAGAGTGATGTGGGACTTCCCTGGTGGTGCAGCGGTTAAGAATCCGCCTGCCAATGCAGGGGACATGGGTTCAAGCCCTGGTCCGGGAAGATACCACATGCCACGGAGCAGCTAAGCCCGTGCGCCACAATTACTGAGCCTGTGCTCTAGAGCCCGTGTGCCACAACTACTGAGCCCACATGCCACAACTACTGAAGCCTGCATGGCGAAGGGCCCGTGCTCCGCAACAAGGGAAGCCACCGCAATGAGAAGCCCACGCACCAAAACTAGAGAAAGCCCACGCACAGTAACAAAGACCCAACGCAGCCAAAAATAAATAAATAAATAAATAAATAAATAAATAATAAATAAATAAAAGAGTGATGTGGCTTCAGATCTGTAACTTAACTTTTAAATGCTTCAAGAAGAAAGAGAAAGGGAAAGAATAAGGCAAATGTGGTAAAATGTGAACTAGGAAATCTGGATGAATAGTATATAGGAGTTCTTTGTAACAGTCTTACAACTTTTCTGTAAGCTTGAGATTATCTCAAAATAAAGTTTTTTAAAATATAGATAGATAACAAGATTAAGGCATGAAGCAATAACAGAACTGAAAGGCTTGTAGTCCCTACCAGCCATGCCCTCACCACTTCGTATCAGTGCCAAAGGAACATTCTATTTCAAATCAATCCTTCACCTGTTTCTTTTCTTCTCTAGCCATAAAGAAATTATTATCTAAATGTTGAAGAAAACACAGCACTGCAAGTATAGCCCAAAGATACCAGCACATTGTAGACAACGTAACAGATTTTGTTTTTCTAGACAATAGTAACCCCTTGTGGAAGACTTTGAAAATAAATCATTCTAACCTGTGAGAATTTGCTATCAAAATGTTAGATCCCCTATTATAGTAAATAATTTAAAGCCACTATTTACTAGGCAAACTTTACTAAATAATGTTATCCACGGTCAAAGCCAAAATTCCGCTAATAATACGGTAAGACAACAACTCTGCCAAAGAACTATGCTGTCTCCTTTATATTCAACACTAATACCCTTCAGACTTCTCTGCACCATTTTACCCGTTGTCCAGTCTCATTGAGAATCTCTTCCTGCAACTTCCTGATTCTTCTCCTTATCAGCTACATCTCAAATCTCCTCTCTGGATTTCTTTGCCTGGTGCCTGAAGTTCTGACGGTCTCTGGCTTTATTCTCACTCTGAATTTTCCCTCAGCAATTTCACAGTAATCTATAATTATCATTAATATATCAAAAACTTCACAGCTCTTGATTTGACCTTCTTTCTAACCACATTTGCAACTCACTGTTGGAGGATCATTCCTGAGATGTTTTGGCAGCAACTCAAAATCAGCATGTTGAAAACTGAACTTATTATCTTACGTCTAAAACCTCTTCTTTCAATCTAAAAAAGAGTGGATATATGTATAACTGACTCACTTTGCTGTACAGCAGAAACTAACACAACATTGTAAACCAACTGTACTCCAATAAAAATTGATTTAAAAAAATAAATAAAACCTCTTCTTTCTTCTAACATGCTCCCAATATTAATAGTTATCTCTCTCTTGATCACCCAAGCCAGGAACACCAACGATATTTCCAATCCCTTTCTCCCCTCTCTTCATCATTCTACATCCAATAAGTAATCAAGTGTTAATCTTAACAAGTGTATTCCAACAGGTGTCTCACGCCCTTACGCTTTTTCATTTCTTAATAAGGACCTTACTGTTTCTCACTTGGACCACTGCCAAGAACCTCTAAGTTACCTCCCTACTTAATACCGTATCTGACTCTAATCTATCCTTTACGTGACTGCCAGAATTATACTGTAAAATAAATTTGTAACTGTATTACTTCCTTGTTCAAAAAGGCTGGATAGTTCTTCATTCTCCAAATAAAATTCAACCTGCTGTCTCCACACTATGAGACCAAGTATCACTCCCATGCATTTCCACTCAGGCCATACTAAACTGACATAAATACTGACAGTTGCCTTCATGCACCCAGGACCTTGTTCAAACCATCTCTCAAATTCAAATACCCTTTCATCAACTTTACTCTAGTCCAAAATGCTACCTCCCCCATGAAATTGGCTCTAGACTCCAACAGGAATCAATCATTTCTTTCACTCTGTGCTTCCAAAGCAATCTATACCTCCATCATAACACTTTACACATATCTACCTTTTTATTGAATTGTGCTCATGTTTTCCCACCACATTATAAATTCTAAGAGAATAGAGACTGTGTCATATGCATTTTATTAACCCTCCAAAGAACCCACAAAAGTGTCTTAAGCATGGCAGGATCTTAAAAAATGTAGAACAAAACTGAACATACCTGCTGGCAGCTCTCTAAATCGTAGGTATTCCATTGACCGTGTAGTCACAAGTGGTTTTTGAGGATAGTAGAGAACATGGGCCAATGTATCCATACGAACATGAAAGTTGGTAATATAAACCCCCATAGCCTGCTTACCCATAGCAGACTGGTATGTGTTTCTAGGGGACTAAAGGTAGAAATGAAAAGCGGAATCGGTGAAAATTTAATTACTTCTAAATAAACAGACTTTACAGGGTACTTCATAAATCAGAAATATGGTTGGTAAAGTTCCTATTCTTTCTGAAAGATAAGTGACAACCATTTGGAATAATCAATTATGGCTCTTAAGAGTCAAACACAAGAATAAGCATATTAAGTGCTGTAGTTCATCATCTTTACACTAAAAGGCTTTTCTTTCAGAAAAAACTACAGACTAATCTCTAATTTTTATTCTGCTTCCCCCAATTCCTCACAAAGCATAGTCAAAAACTGCTACCAACCTGGTTATGATCAGGAAAAGGAATAATAGATGCACAGACACCAAGAATCATTGATGGATGAATCTCACAGTGCGTGTATGTGGAACAATAAGCTACTTCTTTCTCCTGTAAATCATCTGGGGTCATTGCGAGCATCACTGTTTCTTCTTCTAGAGTATCAATATATTCTACTACCCCACTGGCCACAAGATCCTGCCAACTAAAAAAGAATTCATTTAATTTCCTTACTTCCTGAACTATTTTAATTAACTAGGCTTCCTACTTAATAAGGAGTATTCCTATATCTGTATGCATTCACATAGAAAGAGTCCCAAAATAAGTATATTATTGTTAACAGTGAAAGAAACAAGTTACTGAACAATACACATGAAGTATGGCTCTGTAACTACTGTTAGTTTGTTTTGCTCTGCTCTGATCTAAAGAACCTACTTGTGGGGCTAGGGTGAGTATATAAAAACAAAAAATAAGGTCTGGAAGAACAAATACCCCAAATGGTAACAGTATTTACTTTTGAAAAGGAGAGTGTGAACTGGGGGCTCTTATATATTTTTATTACACCTATTTTTTGAATTTTTAACAATAAAAATATATACATTCATATATCACTAATAATAAATTGTAAAAGATTCTTTTTATTAAATTTATTATTATATTGTTCATATTATGTTATACATTATTTATATCACATCGGTTATTTCTTTTTCTTTTTTTTGGCCGCACCACGCAGCATGCAGGATCCTAACTCCCCAACCAGGGATGGAACCCATGCCCCATGCAGTGAAAGCACAGAGGTTATTTCTTATTAGTAGTAGAGGTAGTCTTTACCATGTCACAAAGACTTTTACGCTTAAATAAAACCCTAAAAGTCTCTTACTTGATAACAGAAATTAAGAAAAAGCAAATGTGACTGCTAATGAGTACAGGGTTTCTTTCAGGGTCAATGAAAATATTCTGGAGTTAGACAGTGGTAATGGTTGCACAATCTTGTGACTATACTAAAAACCACCGAACTACATAGTTTAAAATGCTTAATTTTAGGGCATGTGAATTATATCTAACTTTTCTTCTAACTGCATGTTCTTACCTGTAATTGTTATATTCTCTCTCTTTCAATTGATCAATGTGTCTCTTCTTCAAAAGTAGCTTTTGTTTTTCCACAATCAGAAGTGGTCTACAAATACGGCCTGCATCTGTATAGATCCGAATCTCCCTCTCTCGAATATCTCTGATCATAGAAACCTATACATAAAAAGACGTAACAGTCTCATGAACTTTTATTTTCTCTGTATCATTAAGGCTTAGCTAAAAATACAATAGGATTAATAAATTATCAAATAAAATTAATAGATCTTAGTTTATCATTGTTCAATATACTAAAAACCTAGGTATAATTTAAAATTTTATATAGGATAAATATCTAACCTTGGTAATTATAAAGCTGAACAACATCTGGTAATAATGTCATGCAAAATAAATTAAAATGAAGAAAATATATGTTTGGTATCACAAATACTAGTATATTTCTTATTTTCTTGTTTTCCCTCTGTGGTAATTACATGTACTTCACGTGTGTAACCTTTCAGTATCCAGCCCTATATCACTCTGCCTTGATCAAGGCTTTCCCAGTAATAAGCCTGACTTCTCACAATCACCTATAAGACAAATGGTTTACAGTCTAGCTCTCTAATACAGCAGTCACTAGCCACATGTCACTACTGAGCACTTGAAATGTGGCCATTCTGAAAGGAGATATGCTGTAAGTATAAACTACTCACTGGATTTCAAAGATAGTACAAAAAAATAAAATAAAATTTATCATTAATAATTTTCCATTGATTATATGTTGAAATTGTAATATTTTTGATGTAGCAGGTCAAATAAAATATATTTAAATTATTTTCATCTATTTCTTTTTTTGGGGGGGCCATGCCGCATGGCTCACGGGATCTTAGTTTCCCGACGAGGAATTGAACCTGCATCCTCGGCAGTGAAAGCACAGAGTCCTAACCACCGGACCGCCAGGGAATTCCCTTTTTTTTACTTTTTTAACATGACTACTAGAAAAACATAAATTGCATATGTAACTTGCATTATATTTCTACTGGATAGTGCTAGAAAATACATTCCTGGAAAACATCAAAAATATTTTGGGAAAACTTACAATAAAGAACATAATATTAAAAGCACTACAGAATCTGAAGTGCCAATATAAAAAGAAATAAGTCAAGAAGTAAACAAATAAGAATCTTCAGTAAATTATCTAGATCTAATATATAATCTTAAAAGTCAACTAAGAAATGAATTGCCAATGAGTTGGGAAATGGAAAAACAGATTGGTATTTCTACACAAAAGTACTTTTAAAAAGTGAAATCACATCTGGATACTTTTATTAAAGAAATGAATGGGTGGGGAATTCCTTGGTGGTCCAGTGGTTAGGACTCCGCGCTTTCACTGCCGGGGCCCAGGTTCGATCCATGGTGGGGGAACTAAAACCACGCAAGCAACTCGATGCAGCCAAAAAAAAGAAAGAAAGAAAAGATTGGGTTTATTTAAGAACGGAAAGGTTTGGATTACTCAGTTTTAAAATGATAGTAAATCATAAAAGCTTGATCAAAAACACCAAGTTCTCCCAAACTAAAGAGTCAAAAGCCAAGAAAAAGATAAGTCCCACATTCCTAGCCCACTTCCTGTCCTTAGAAAACAATCTGAGATGAAACACTGTGTTTATGAGCAAAAACACCATGAGTGGCATTCTCAAATGCTTACCTTGAATCCTTAAGAGAATTCCTAATAGAATACAGAATATTACAATACAGTTAATAGAATATAGCTTTTATCTTAACAGGAAGACATAAACAGAGCTGCGTCTCCTCAAAGGCCAAACAGTATCTTGTGTTCCAAAGGAAATAGGTGTTCTTGAGAGGACTATTGACAGGAAAGCCTAACAGGTCCAACACAAGGGTAAAATTAGAAATGGGTAAAATGAGGACCTCTGATTATCAGAAAATATGAAGGAAAAGAAAAAGTACTAGACTCCTGAAAAATATACACAATTTTCCCACTAAGAAGCTCTCAACAACACTCTCCAATAGGAGATTAAAGAGCCTAGTCCAAGGACACAGGGTCCGTTTATAGTTTCAACAAACACTCAGTGTCAGACACTACATGTCAGGCACCATGCTCAGAACTGAAATTACAAAGTCATATTAAGACATGTTCCCTGCCTCTGAGAAGTTAATAGTTTAGTAAGTGAGGTAGGCAAATAAATCAACAGTTACTATCTGGCATAAGCATTCTGTCAGAAGTTATTTAAGGAAAATATGCCACATATAGTCACAGAGATAGATCTAAATCAGGGGCTCAGTGAAGAGCCTGCAGGCCAAATCTGCCCTCACCTGCCATCTATTTTTTTTAAATAAAGTTTTACTGATTTATGTATTGTCTATGGCTACTTTTTACTACAACAGCAGCGCTGAATACACAACAGACACTGTAAGGTAAACCAAGACTAAAATATTTAATATCTGGTCCTTTAAAGAAAATGTTTGCCAACCTCTGATCTAAATCAAACGGGGGGGTCAGGTGAAATATCCTGAAGGAGACGAAAGTTAACACTAGAGTTTTGCAGAATTGGTGAGATTTACCTAAAAAAAAGTTAACAAGCACCCTTCTCCCTATTACCCATTTTTGAGGAGGCATGGGTGACAAGGAGCACAAGCATTCCAGGTTGAGGGAATGGGCCCATGGAAAGGTAAAGAGGCCTAAAACAGCAGGAAGAATTTAATTTTATCCTAGAGAAGACAGAAAACCTAAAGGTAGCTCTCAGCAGAAACACATGGCATTAACAAAGTTCTCAATCACAAAAAACACAACCAATTTTGGTTCTTAAGCTTTCTCTTAGCCTTGCCCGCCACACTCAAGTGAAGCAGGCTGTTCCTGACTTCTTCAAGCCATGAATACGCCTGGGTCAAAATCCAGGGTTTGCCTGCTAGAGGAAGGCCTGGAGCAGCCAAACCTCGATTCTCTGCTTTGCTACATAGACAGGAGGTCAGCTTAAGTGTGTTACAGTTTCTCTCCAAACGCACTTTCACCGAGACAGACCCAAAGGTGTACATTTGGGGAAATCAAAAGCCTGAGCCCAGCCCTCAATACAGTACACTAAACGCAAAAGCCCTATTTTGGGGAGGAATAAAGCTCATACAGTATTTTGATGACTAAAAAAAAAATAAAAAAATCCATCCTAATCCCAGAGCACTTCAACGTCCACCTAAACATAAAGGAATCTAATAGAGGTGTATCACATTTCATGAATGAATCTCTGGATTCCGACAAAGGAGAAATCAGAGATATTCACTCGCTTTTTAAAACCACTGTAGTCAGCTTTACAAAAAGATTCTCAAAAGAATTTTTTACTTCAAAATGTAATTTGAATTCCAAAATATAATTTAATAACAAATTACATGTCAAAATTTTAGATGCATATATCTAAGGCATTAAAGCAAACAATACCTTATAATTAAATCTAGCTCAAAACATCATCTAGACTTTTGAAAATGTACTTTACAATTCAAAGGAAACCAGTTCAAGAAAGATACCAACACAAAGATAACTTTCACTAGTCTTTATGCCTCGTTTGGAAATCCCAGAGATCATGTCCTCTTAATTAATTAAAGACTCTTACTTCAGACACAATGATGTCCATCTGACGCCTCAATTTCCGTAG
Organism: Eschrichtius robustus; assembly: GCF_028021215.1. Lineage (NCBI taxonomy): Eukaryota > Metazoa > Chordata > Mammalia > Artiodactyla > Eschrichtiidae > Eschrichtius > Eschrichtius robustus. The sequence goes on from NC_090827.1 coordinate 75,479,901, forward strand.
AGTGTTCATAAGTTGTTCAGGATCTTTATGTATTCCAACCCAGCAGCCATTAACAAAAATCTTGGTTGCACTAAAATGCAAAACCAAAAGCATTCTGCACTTAGTAACCCTCTAATAAGCTATAACCAAAGATTAGCAAGTTTTTTAAAAAATTGTATTTATACACACTCAGCAATAGCTGCAGGAGAAATTTCTTCTAAATTTTCCATACTCCATTCTTCTAAAAATTCCAGAATTGGAGAAGGTTGAGATCCAACTGAAATATAAGCCATCAGAGCTAAATTCTTCACAAGTCCTACAGCATGGCCCTTGGAATAAATAAAGTACATATTACTCATTATGATTTAACATGCCTATCCAAATTCTTTTCCACAAACATTTTCCTCCAATTTGATTTCAGAATGTACTTACTTCCTAAGAACAAAATTATAATATCTTAGTTCTAAACTATACTACATAATTAAATAAAATTATAAGTAATTATAAGTAACAAAAAATTACTTATAAAAGTAATTATACCCTACATGATTACTGTTGGACTTTCTGTCTTGAACATAAATTCTAATGCATTACCTCTGGAGTCTCAGCAGGACACACCATTCCCCACAACGTATTATGCAACTGTCTTGGTTTTGCTAGCTTGCCATCTCTACCAATGGGAGAATTTAAACGACGCAGGTGAGAAAGAGTAGATGCAAAAGTCAGGCGGTTTAATACCTAGAAAACAATAGCAAATCTTTAAAGTTTGGGCATTTCTGTTACACTATCACGTTTTTGGCAAATACTAGAATGAGGCAAAGTCATATTTTTACATATAATCCACTCAGTGTCCAACTGCCCCCATCCCTCCTTTCTCCATCCTGCCCTGGATAATCTTATTCACCGCTGTAACTTAACTGACCCTTACAGCAGGGATGGCAAATATGACATACAGTTCTAACATACCACATAAATGTTTTGTTTACAGTCTATCTCCAACCACTAGGATGTTAGTTCCACAAGGGGGGGGGAATTTTTATTTGTTTGTTTCGTTCTCTGTTGTATCCCTGTACCTAGAACAGTACTTGGCATACATTAGGCACTCAGTAAGTCTTATACGCTACCAACTCACATTCCTTTGACCACAGCAGACATCACTAATCCATCCCAGAACTTTTCCCAGGCTGAGGCCTCTGAATCCAACACAGAGATTCAATACTTACAGAACACTAAGCAAGGTAATACTTGTAAGTAAGGTAATATTTAGAGGGATATAAAGCAAGCAACACAAGCTCAATGTACCTAATAACAAAATCACCACATTCCCCAGCCCTACAACAACCCATCCTCCTTCTTCTTCCTAAGTCTCCTATCATTGTTAATGGCATCACCCTTCCCTTTATCTCTCAATCTAGAAATCTCAAGACATTTTTGTCTCTGACTTCCTCCTTTCACATATAATAAACAATAAACATATCCTGTCAACTCTATTTTCAAACTTTCTCAAAAAACCATTCCCAATGTCACAGCAATAAACCAGCCCCCTACCTCTTACCTATACTATTGCCATCAGCTCATAAGTTCCTGTAATGTCCTCTCCAATCTACTCTCCTCAGTTACCAGAATTATTAAAACACAGATATAGATAAGTTCACATCACTCACTGACTCACTGAATTAAAAAATATTAAACAGTTCCCTGCCAACTAGAGCAGCATGACACTGAAGCTCTTCTCAATGAAGCCCCAGATGACCTTCCCCTAACAGTAGTCTCCAGAACTCCTGTACTCCATCCACATTGCCAAACACCCTCTCACCTCCACAACTCTGACCACGCTATCGCCACAGAATGGAATGCACTTCCCCATTCTGCTCTGCCTGGTGAAATGTTACCACTTCCATAGATGACATACGACCCACCTCCAGGAAGAACTGTTCTCTTCTCTCTACTCTGTGGAGTTTTCCATCATTCAACTAATCAATCACAAAGTCTTACAAAACTCACTTCCTAAATATTTCTCAAATTTGACTCCACTCTCCACCTCTACGAAACTGCTCTAGTGCAGGCCCTAATTATTTCTCACTAAGGCTGTTGCAACAATCTTTCTGCCACCAACTCTGACCTTCTCCAATCTTTCTCCACACTGCCAATTACTGTGACGCTACCGGAAAAGCAAAAACGACGTCACTCCCCTCTATGAGGTGTTCCAGCTCTCCACTCCAACCCCATCTTCCTAACTCTCCCGCTTTGATTTGAAAACCCAAGAATGCTCTAGCTCCTTCTACATACACATGCTCTTTCCTCCCTGTCCCTTTGTTCAGGATATTAAGTTTTCTCCAGTTTTCCTGTGAGCTACTGGTTCTACCCTCCTCCAAGACTTGGGCTATTTCCCAACTACCCTTCAAGATTCAGCTCAAGTGTCACCTCCTAAAGAAAACACTTCTTTTCACCCTTTCAGCCAGTGCTAAATGCCTTTCTCCAGCATTCCCACAGAGCAGGTGTGCACAGCTCTCATTTAATACTCACTGTATCATGTTGTAATATCTGTTTACATCTATGAGTATAGATGTGAACTACTGAAGACCAAGGATCATGTTTTATTCATTTCTGTATCTCCAATGTGTGACAGAGTGCCTGGCACATCTTAAGTCCCAGTACACACACTGAACTGAATTGGCAGGATGGCATTTATCATAATTCAGCTCAAGGCAGAATGAGCTGTACATGGACGAATGTTTCCTCTAATAGATGGTAAGCTCGAGGGCTGGAAGAGCATCTCATTCAACCCTGTGAACCCAGCATCACAAACACCAAGTAGACTCAACATATCCTTACTAAACTAAAAGGAACTAGAAATTTAACTGGGCTATAAGCATCCTTCCAGAATTTCTTAAGGCATCTAGGTTTCTAGGAATCAGGAGCTTAAAGTTGGTGTCTGAATGCCAAATTAATCAGGTGATGCTGGTATAGGCTAGTTTTAAAAAAAAAAAAAAGAGGGGGAAATCCCCTCCATAAAGCTAGACATATACACTGCAAGTTTTCAATCTTATATGAAAATACAAAAAATAAATAAAAATACCTAGTGAGACATTTTTGTAAAAGGTTTCCCCCATTACTCCTCCTGAGAGTAGCTATTGCAATCACTGTACATAACAACAGGCCAACATAGAGAAATCACTGTTAGAAGTATTACATTTTGCAAAAAAGGAAGCAGGTGCCCATTTATTCTCTGGGTATCAGCTTCTAATACAGAGCTTTTAAGACAGAAAAACTGGGACTTCCCTGGTGGCGCAGTGGTTGGGAGTCCACCTGCCAATGCAGGGGACACAGGTTCAATCCCTGGTCCAGGAAGATCCCACATGCCACGGAGCAACTAAGCCCGTGCGCCACAACTACTGAGCCTGTGCTCTAGAGCTTGTGAGCCACAACTACTGAGCCTGCGTGCCACAACTACTGAAGCCCACGCACCAAGAGCCTGTGCTCCGCAACAAGAGAAGCCACCACAACGAGAAGCCCACGCACCACACGAAGAGTAGCCCCCGCTCACAGCAACTAAAGAGAAAAGCCCGTGCACAGCAACGAAGACCCAACGTAGCCAAAAATAAATTAATCAATTAATTAAAAAAGAATATTTAAGGTATTAAAAAAAAAAGACAGAAAAATTTCACAAACATCAACTGTCTCATCTCCCAAGAAGCTACTCAAATTCATTAAATATCTTGATGCATGTCAAAACTTTTAAATCTCTCTTAGTAATGCTAACAGCTAATTTAAGAAAAAATTCACTTTCATAATTCAAAAGCCCCCGAATACTTTTATATCTGACCAAGAAAACAAAAAAGGCAAAACAATTTACATTCAGTGAATGAAAGATTCTATTAGTCCCATAACATTTTCTTATCAAACCTGTAAGTCACAGTTAACATCCTTACCTGAGATACTCCAGCTCTGGCTTGATGAGCTTTCTTTTGGTCACCCCAGTTCCCAGTGGCTAAAGAATATTTTAGGCCATCAGATATAATCCTTGTTTTAATTGCCAACTCCAAGTTAAAATCCTTTCCTCGATCAATGAACTTCTGGGCATAGATCCGTACTTCTTTAAGCAAATTCTTAAACATTCTGCCCAATAAAATGTTTTCAACATGTAAAGGTCTACAATATGCATCCTTAACAAGGACAATATTGCCCACAAGGGGGCGAAAAGTGGTTGAGGTAGAGGGAGGGAAGTGTTATTACTTTTTATATAAAAAGCACAGACGTACATGTGGTACATAAACATATACAAGCAAAGCAATTAGAGAAAAATAGTCAAAAGAGGCCCCTTAGTGGGGCGATAACAAAACGAGGTTGAAAAACACTAATATACAACATAATAAATAACAGAACACGTACAAAACATTGCTAATATTATTTCTGTATTAAATTGCCTACATTATTTTTACAAATAAGTTTTTCTAATTATAGAAGTATTATATGTTCATTATAGAAAATATGGAAAATATAAAAACATATCAAGAATAAGACAAAAATCACATATAACCCCAATACTGACACAACCACTGCTAATATCTTGATAGACTTCCTTCCAGCTTTTGTGTTTTTATAAACTGCAAAGCAGAACTAATAAAAATTCCAGTATCAGCACTTAGAAAATCAAGGCAATAATTCAGCTTTCTCAAATGCTTTGTAAAGGTAGAGAAAACGTAAACAAGTTATAAACTTCCTCACAATTGAAATTGTCAAATATGAAGTATCAATAGAACTAAACTGGGCAAGTGGCAAAGAATGTAGCTAACTTCATGTGTACCCAACATGGATGCCAAGATAGTTCAGCATCTCAAGTGCAATAACCAATTTAAAGTGAAATCTCTCTACTTTTAACAATATCATTCTGTAATTCCTTACCCTCTAAATAAGAATGCAAGTAGTGGTCCAGCAAGGTCCAATCTTTTGTTTCCATAGTGATCTCTGTCATCTAATTCTCTTCTACCCAAAGCTGCTAGCAGCAACCTATGAACCATGTACCTTTAAAAAAAGAAAAGAAAGAAGTAAAAAAGAAAGCACATGGTTTGGGATTTTTTTAAAACTTATACATTAAAAACATCAATTTTGACATTTTTAGCTTTAAGAAAAATTTTATCTCCACCACAGCTTGGCAAAGAACTTAAAACAATGAAATTTGACATACCCCAAGAAATAAGCTTTCTTGGTCTCACAAAAATCACTGACGCCAACATGAGGGAGCATTTCTTTCTGTAATACTTCCTTTGCATATTTAATTCTTTTCTCTTTGGTGACACCAGGCTTTGCCCCTCTTGAACCAATGAAATTTAGTGCGACATTCTGTTCTTGGATGACAAACGCTTCATCGAGAGAAGGTTTAACCTAACAGTTAATTTAAATAAAAATTATTTTCAAATTCGTATCTTTACTTTAAAATAAGGTAACTGTCACTTAATTTATGTTAAATATCCCTATGAACCTAACTGAATATGCAAATATTTTTAGAAATTCAAGGAATCACAAAATCTTAGAACTTGAAGACACCTTAGAGATCTAGGGACCTCTGAAAAAAATCCACTCATCAGCACAGACAATTATACTTTCCAGAAAAATACAAATAATTCCATTATAACAGAGCACGGTGAGTCTTGGGGATGTTTTGTTTGTTTTTTACATTTTCATGAACAGTAGCTTTAAAAAGTTCCTTTCAAATATCTAAAATCAATTTAGAGAAGTTTAACACTCAAATTAAAATTTACTAAGTCTCAAATGAATAAATGTGTCATACTGTTTTCAGCCTTGGTTTAAAAGGTTATCTTTTAAGTATCTAAATACTTATTATCTTTAAGTTTTTTTTTTTTTAAAGCATATGACTATTGCCAAAAACTTAAAGTAAAAATCTAACCAGAATCCATTTTTGTCATGTAACCATATCAATAAATACTCTAATAACTAAAATATACTCCACTTTCTTTGTGACCGATGTTTAGCCTGTATTTTACCTTATTTCTCTGTAGTCTTAAAGACTCTGGATGATTCAGGACAATTTTAAGAATATCAACTACTCCTTAGCCAAGGATCATCAATGGAAAAGACTGATAAGGAAATGCATATTTATCTAGACTCAACAATCCTTCCCACAAAAATAATAACTTTACAGTGGCAGAACCTAACAGACGGCACTGTGAAATTAACATTACCAATAATGGGACAAAATAAAATCATGTGACTCCTGATGCGATGCCCTGGAAAGCACACACAATATGATCTCTGTATTTGTCCTGCCAGAAAATGCATAAATTGAATCTAATCATGAGGAAATACCAGAAAAACCCAAATTGAAGGATATTCTACAAAATAAATGGCCTATCCTCTCCAAAAACTTCAGTGTTATGAAACACTAAGGAAAAAGACAAGGGAAGATTAAAAGAGACTAAAGAGACATAAAAACAACATGCAATACATTATCCTGGATTGGATTTTGAACCAGGAAAAAAAAGAAATGCCATTAGGACATGATCAGGACCACTGACATAAACCTAAATAAGATCTCCAAGTTAACAGTATGTACTGCACTGAAGTACCAATTTTAAAAATTGTAGTACTATGATTATGTGAGTAGATATTCTGATTCTTAGGAAATATACACTGAAGTATTTAGGAGTAAAAGGGCATGATGCCTAAAACTTACTCTCAAATGATCCAGAAATAAACAATGTGTATATATAGATAAAGAGAATCCTAAAGCAAATGCAGCAAAGGTAACAACTGCTGAAAATAGGTGTAGAGTATACAGGAGTTATTTGCAACTTTTCTATAAGTTTGAAATGATTTCAAAATAAAAAGTTTTTTTAAAAAAAGAAGATATCAACTACATTTTCCCTTTTTACTAAACTGCATCAGACTAGTATGCTTTTACGATTTTCCTTACTACTGTTTCTTCTTGCTGCTGTCAATGAACTCTGACTGCCTCTAGTTTTCATGTAGATTTTACAGAGAATTGTCAAGAAAGAAGCCAAATGGACATATATACACTACCACATGTAAAATAGAGAGCTAGTGGGAAGCAGCCGCATAGCACAGGGAGATCAGCTCGGTGCTTGGTGACCACCTAGAGGGGTGGGATAGGGAGAGTCGGAGGGAGGGAGACGCAAGAGGGAAGAGATATGGGGATGTATGTATATGTATGACTGATTCACTTTGTTATAAAGCAGAAACTAACACACCATTGTAAAGCAATTATACTCAAATAAAGATGTTAAAAAAAAAGAAAAAAAAACAAAAAGGTAAAACAGAAAATTAATTCATTAAATTCTGGTATTTATATGCCTTTAAAAAAAAAAAAAAAGAAAGAAGCCAAGGCAGGGCTGAAGGCTTTCACTACACAGTAAACAGCATGGGGTTTGCAACAGCTAAACTGATCTTCAGAGCAGCTTTCTACTATGTTCTAGGATTAGCAACAGTCAGTAACTTTAAACCTCTTGAAAAATACTATGAATACATTTTGCTTGCACATTACCATTTCCATCATCTCTGGATCTTCAAAATCATAAATAATATGCTCTAAAATATCTCTGTCAGACACAAAACCTAATGCTCTGAACACAATAATGATGGGAACTTCTTGCTTGATATATGGTAGGGTTGCCACAATGCGCTGACCAATAGCACTCTTTTTTGCACCCTAGAAAAATAAAAAATCATTAGAATATGAGAATACAGAGGTTATAGCCATATATAAACATCACAAGAACCATTTTATATACATGTTCATTGTAGGTATTTCAAAAGAGGCATGCCTCTCATATTCTAAGGAACGCCCTATGGCTGCTTTTCAAAAACCACTGCAAGAGGTTTACTTATTTGATGGATAGACTGGTCATCTGAACCTGAGAGAACTTACATTCTCTACTCTCTGTCTGCCAAGATCCTCTAGAACTGCCCCCAACTGTATTTGGAAATGATCTTTGGCTGCAGGTAGGAACACAGACCCCCCCCCCTCAAAACAATTAAAACAAACAAAACAATTCCCCCAAAGAAAACAATTAAAAATTTTGGAAGAAAGAAATAGATGAGGGGAAAATAAGAGAGAATATAGCTAGACAAATGTGGAAAAAAGCTAAGCACAGAATGAAAAATAAATACTAACTCAGAGTTGGTCTGTGACATATCTCCAAATATGAATAATATTTCAAAATTAACAAATAGCCTCTCTCACATAAGATTCTCTTTTCCAATTTCTCCCTCTTTAATTGCAACACAGACAGAAGTGAAATAAAAGTTACTACACTGCCATACAAACACCTGGTTTCTCAATTTTAATCAAATTTCTTTCCTTCAATATCAAATTCTATCTTCTCTTGGCCTCATAACCCTACATTATCATGGTCCATCTAATAACAGTTTCTGTTGTCTTCCTCCTCCTACTTCAGGCCTCCTTCCTTAGAAACCTTAACCCATCTCACGGATGTTCAGTAACAACTTTACATAAAGGACAGGCGAATCTTCATCTTGACCTTTTTCCTGTACTCTCAACCCTCCCATCCCAACTGCCATTTGGTTGTTTCAACTTAATTTTCAATTATTCCATTTGTTTCATCATAGAACTTTTTCAGAATACACAAAACATTAAAAAAGAATGCCTACACCATACATCACGCCCCCTCCAAACCTTTTGTCTAAAAATGAACTCACTAGGTTCTTTCTAAAAATCAATTCTTGGACGTTCTCTATTTTATCTAGAACCTCAGGATAGAAAGATAGAATTTTTTTTTTTCACGGCTGCCCACGTGCTGCTGATACTTATAATCACAGTGTTGGCAGCTCAGGCAGACTAGTCATCTTTTTGGGTGCACACACTTTAGGAGCCTAATAAAATACAGGAAATTCAGTGGCCGAGAATCCTAATTTCACTCCGTTGCCAGCAAGCCTCAAGGCCCAAGGCAAGTAATTTGTAAAGTTGGAAAGGTGAGGGAAGGTTTCAGATTGTTTTAAAATAGCTACTGTGGGCACTAATGGGCATGATAATGAAGCCCCTGGCAAAGATTACACAAAGCCTGGTGGATATAAGGAGTTGTGAGATACCAACTGTCCCATACTTAGCCAGGGTTGACTACAAAGCACCCCGAAAGCACACAGAGTATGGGAATGGGCAGTTGGCTACATCTTTTAGCCACAATGTCCAAGCCGACAGAATCACTAAGAACAATTGTCTGTGAATTAAAAAAAATTAAAAAGACTACACAGAGGGAGTTCCCTGGTGGTACAGTGGTTAGGACTCAACACTTTCACTGCCGAGGCCTGGGTTCAATCCCTGGTCGTGGAACTAAGATCCCGCAAGCCGAGTGGCAAGGTCAAAACAAAAAAACAAACAAAAAACCTACACAGAAATATACATGTATACTGAATTTCAACAAAATAAAGACCATACACCTTGACTGTTCACTTCATTCCCTTTAAAATGTTATCCTTTTAATTTTATTTCCCATGATTGTAAGACAAAGACCTTGTGTTTTTGCTCAGTGATTTTCAACTCTGGCTTTGCATTAGAATACTCTGGGGAATTAAAAACAACAGCAACATGGGCACCCAGGCCCAATTCCTAAATTGATTAAATGAAAATTCTGGAAAGAACCAAAGAATCTTAACTGATTCATCCTGTCAAACTTATCACTAAATCTAGATGATTTTCCTTTCTTTTGCCCTCCATAATCCAGGCCAATGCTTATCAACAAAGAATGCACATCACAATCACCTGGGGATCTTTTCCAAACACTTGTACTTGCTTGGGCCCCATTCTACCCCCATTCACAAGTAAAAACCATTTTAATTCTTTAGAACACCTATTGCACACAGGATTTTAACTTCAGGCACTTAAACCTCTCTAATGTTCAAGTTCTTCTTCTTTATAAAACTTATTAAAGTGACATTAGACTCTGCAGAACTGTTTATAAGAGCACAAAACTGGAAACCTAAACATCCATCACAAGGGAAATGGCTCAATAAATTATGCTATATCTATGCATGGAATATCACAGCTTAGAAACAATGATCAACTGCTGATCTAAACCTGTTTTTAAAAGATATCATCAATGTTCAAACAGTGTGTATAGTACGCTCCCATTTGGTTTTTTTTTTTTTAATTTTTAAATTTATTTTTGGCTGCATTGGGTCTTTATTGCTTCGAGTGGGCTTTCTCTAGTTGTGGCGAGCGGGGGCTACTCTTCATTGTGGTGCACGGGCTTCTCATTGCGGTGGCTTCTCTTGTTGCAGAGCACGGGCTCTAGGCATGCAGGGTTCAGTAGTTGCAGCATGCAGGCTCAGTAGTTGCGGTGCGTGGGCTCAGTAGTTGTGGCGCATGGGCTTAGTTGCTCTGCGGCATGTGGGATCTTCCCAGACCAGGGATCGAACCCGTGTTCCCTGCACCGGCAGGCGGATTCTTAACCACTGTGCCACCAGGGAAGCCCCCATTTGCATTTTTTAATTAAGACTATTTCTGGATGGATTCATGAGAAATTATCAAAACAAGCTGCTTCTTAGAGAAGAGATCTGGGGGTCAAAGGAAGACTAATTTTTATAGTGTACGCTTTTTTGTACTTTTTTGAACTATTTAATGTGTATATATGACTTATTTTAAAAATTTTTACAAGTAAAAATGTACATGAAATTAAATAGTTAATTACAACAAATTTCCAGTATCGTTGCAAAATTATATCAAGCAATCTGAGTAACATAATTGGCACATAGCAAACAGAGCAAACAGTCAAGAAATGCTATTATTAGATTACATTATTGTAAGTAACATGCCTATGGTAGGTGGCTTCTAAGATGGTGCCTAATGATCCCTGCCTACTACTACTGCCTTGTGTAGTCCCCCCTTGAGTATAGACTAGATGTACTGATTTGTATCTAACAAAAAGAACATGGCAAAAATGATAGGATTTATTACACAGTAGTAAGTAAATAATAAAATGCCTACCATACAACACTGATAATATGCTCCAGAAAAACTTTTTGACTAAACATGCAGCCTGGTAACTTACAAAACTAGACCAAAAGGAATAAACCCAAATAGCATATAACAGTCCATACCTGTCCTCCTCTTGCCAGCATGCTAACCCAGATAGTACTGGTGGGTCGAGAAGAATTCTCCAGACATGATCTACACTCTCCTGTGTAGGCATATTTAGAATCCTTTTTGGCAAACACATAGACTGTGTTTGTTGCCATTTTCTCTTGAGCAATCAGAACCTATATGGACAATAAAATTACAGCCATAAAACCGACAAGGTCTTTGAATTAGAAAGAACAGTGAAAGCTGCATCTTTATTAGTCTGACTGTATAGGCTCACTGAAACATCAGTTCTTGAACTTTACAAACTCCATTTTGCATAAATGCTTCACCAAAACATACAAGCTCAAACTGACCAAATTTCTAGTGTATATTATTGGGTTGACCAACCCAATATATACAACTACACAAAGTTTTGGTTTAATATAAATTCGGCTGTCACCTCCTTAATAATTCAACTGCTACTTCCAGATTATACAAAAGTTTACTTTTTGATTTCAACTTTCATGATTTAAATCTTAATCATCATTTGGTAATTAAAAAAAAATAATGCTACTATACCTTTTCGGATCCATTAATAATGAAGTAGCCACCAGGATCCAAGGGGCATTCATTTAACTCACAAAGATCACGATCTGTTAAGCCATTCAATAGGCAGTAAGTTGAACGCAACATAATTGGAATTTTTCCTATAAAAGTTTTCTGATGCTGTGTCTGAAGTTGTTCTTCGCCTTCTTTAATGACTGTTTTTGTTATATCAACATAAAGTGGAGCAGAGTACCTTTGAAAATAAAAGCAGATCACAAGTGAACAGTAAGGTGATTACTAAAACTCTCAACTAGCTAAAATTTTATTTTCTGAATCTTATTTCAGTATCAGCTGTTGGAAAATATCTTTCTTACGTGAGATTTCTTAATCTGGCCTCATTTGGCATCATCGGTGAAGGAGCACCATCTCTTTCCCAATGGGTAGGCTTGGAGAGGTAAATTTGTTCGAACTTCAGCAAGTATCTTGGCTAAAATGAAAACAAAAACAATGGAAAAATACTGCTTATATCTGTGGATTCAAGTTTCTGAAGTGAGTACCAATAAAAAAAAAAAAAAAACCTAGGCCATGTTCATTGGTTATACATGTTTGAAATGTTAACCAATATATTTGTCAGTTGTAGTTTTTATTCACTGTTACACTTTTTTGCATGCTTTAACAAATTATTACATTTTTAATTTAGAGTGTTCTAAAGACTGCTACTAAAGATCTGAGTTTTAAAGCTAAAAAAAAAAAAAAAACAAAAAACAATGGAAAAGGGTAAATAATTTTTTTCCATAAACAATTTAATGATTCCATTTTAATCAACATTAACATTTTGAGTAGAAACAGCTCTAGAAAATGCCAAAATTAATCCACTTTACTAAAACGGTGACTCTCCCAAGGCAACATCCATATTCCACAGATGTCAAGTTTTATACTTCATCACTTTCTTAAGGTGGAAGACAAAAGGAGATTTAATATATCACAAGTAAATAAAGACTAAGCTCTGAGTTCATATCAAACAACTGAAATGGATTTGCATTAATGATCTGTATAGCTGTTTCATGTGCCCTCTCCTTAGTTTAGGTCAGGTTAACAAAGTTATCAGAAAACAAAGAAAAGATAAATTCATATAATTAGAAGCGTGTTCTAAACTAATCAACAGAAGATAGAAAAAAAGTAAACCTAACTCTTCAATTAAACGTACAGAAGACATCGGTACTAGCTATGGGGCAAGATGGATGAGCTGATTTTGGACCCCTCCTTCTACACTGTCAAAGCCATTCTGACTCTGGACAATGGTGGAGATAGATTTTTTGCCAAGTACTGTGACGACAGCTACCCCGGTGTCAAGGAGCAAAAGGCCTTTGAGAAGAACACTTTCAACAAGACCTGTCAGACTGACACTGAAACTGCCCTCTTGGGAGGCCTGACAGTGGTATGCAAAAGCAGTATCGATCTCTATTTCTATACGATTGGCAGCTCATACGAAAATGAGATGATGCTCATGGCTATTCTGAACTGCCTCTTCTTCGACTCACTGAGCCAGATGTTGAGGAAAAATGTAGAAAAGCGAGCTCTGCTGGAGAACATGGAGGGGTTCTTCTTGGTTGTGGATGAAATCGTAGATTGGGGGGTGATCCTAGAGAGCAATCCCCAGCAATGGGTACAGCGGGTGGCACTAAGGGGAGATGTCCCCCTTACAGAGCAGACCAAGTCTCAGGTGCTGCAGTCAGCCAAAGAACAGATCAAGTGGTCACTCCTTCGGTGAAGACCTCACTGTTCCTGGCTCCTTACCCCCTCAAAAAATCCACATGTCTGCTATGACTTCTCATCCAGTCCCCCAACTAATGCTCTCAGGGTCATCTCGGGGATCACAGGGATCCTTAGATCTCCATCCTGTCTGTGGCTGCCTCCCCCACGAACCTGTATACACTTCCCATTCCTTCGCACTCTTTTTTGCAGTTCTGGGACTAAAGCTCTCAGCAGACTTTTGGACACAGGGCAGTGGAAGAACTTCTTCCTTTCTCAACTGGATGACGCTCCCATGCTCTCCTATCCCCCATATTTTCTCCCCCACTTCTGTGCTCTTTGGCTGCAGCTACACTTCAGATCAAAGCAGGAGAAAGAATGTGCTGAGTGTTTTCCTCCCTTTGTCTTTACCCTGCCTTCATCCCAACAGCCCATCAAGGGGAGGGAGAGTGAATTCTTTTCTACAGAATGAGTGGGGGTGGGGAGAGGCATATCATGTCTCAGCCGCAGCCCTGCATGCTGGCCTCAGTATTTTCCCCCATTCCTTCTTACTGTCCAGGACTCCAGCCTTGGAAAAAAGCTTGGGAACAGCTCATAGGCAGGGGACAGAGTGGAATAAGCAGTGATTTAAATTTTATTGGAGAGGGCCTATAACATTCTGTATTTCAGCCACAGCTGCATGTTTTACCCTGATCCTGGCTTATAGTTTCAAAACTGCTGTGGTCTGTGCGTACTCATTGTGGGAGTGTCCATCTTTTTGTCCGATACCTTAACTCTCCACCTTCACTACCTGTGGGATCTCTGCCTGGCTTGTCCTCTCTGTGTCCTGGAGCAAAGCCAGTCCCTGAACTAAAACCCCATTCTAGTCTTGGGAAGAAGAGTTTCTGCTCAGAACTGGAGACAGGGTGGAATTTATGACTTGGGCCTCTGGGATCTCTCAGTCCCCTTCTCCCCGCCTCATGCATTTCATTCTTCTGTCTTGGGTCTGAGATATCTGCTTAACCCTGTCCTCTCTCTGCCTCAGCCTTACATCCAGGCAGTAGGTCTGGTCATCTGGTCACCTCCCCTCCCTAGTTCACTGAGAGAGGTGCCTCTCTTCAGAAAACTTTTGGGATCTGGATTTCCCCAGGAAGGCAGAGGATGGAACACCCACTGTTGGGTCTCATCTCTCCCCTTGACCCGAAACTTCCCACAAAAATGTCTCAAGAGGGCTTCCCTGGTGGTGCAGTGGTTGAGAATCCGCCTGCCAATGCAGGGGACACGGGTTCGAGCCCTGGTCTGGGAAGATCCCACATGCCGCGGAGCAACTGGGCCCGTGAGCCACAACTACTGAGCCTGCACGTCTGGAGCCTGTGCTCTGCAACAAGAGAGGCCGCGATAGTGAGAGGCCCGCGCACTGCAATGAAGAGTGGCCCCCGCTTGCCGCAACTAGAGAAAGCCCTCGCACAGAAACGAAGACCCAACACAGCCAGAAAAAAAAAAAAAAAAAAAGTCACAAGAAACCTTCCTGAGACTTAGCGTTTTGCCCCACCTGCCAATTCTCCAAAACTGAAGTGCGGTGGATAACTGGGCATCCTTGGGGGGGCATTTTTGTGTAAGAGATGTATAGAGTCAGGATGACAGCCACCTTCATATACTGCTCTGTGCAAAGAGGAATTAAAAAACACACAGAAAATCCTAATTACTATTCTACATAAAGGAATGAGAATTTCCAACCCTGGCTGACTTCAGCTCAGTCCATAGTTAAGAAAGAAAGAAAGGAGAAAGAAAAGTTTTCAATTAAATGTCTATCTGCTACCCAATAAAACAAGATCCATGCGAACTTTCCAGAGCTAAATGGATAGTGGATTTCTCTCTAAATCAAATATATCAGAAAAGGAAAAGATGGGACTAAGCAGACCACTAAAGGAAAATTATTAATACCCAAGTTTCCCAAACTGGAGTAGGTAACGAGCAAAGAGAACTAGTGGTGATAATGAACCAAAAGGAATTCAGCCATCCAACTACTCATTTCCACTATTACCCTAATCTAGGACATTATTATCTGAAACTTCAGTTATTCCAAGATTTTAATCTGACTCCGGCCTCTTCCCACTCCAAGTTAACACCATTTCCAAAGTAACCTTTTAAAAATAACGCTTCGTGTACATTCTTTGACAATCTTTCCACAATGCCCCATGACATCCAATGACATCCAAAGCATGTGACAATCTGGTTCCATCTTATCTTCCACGAACACCTAACAAAAACAGATCAAACCAAAAACAATATACTGACTACTGTGGTCCCTCTATTCCAGCCACAAGCCAAAAACACAAAGTATTTTCGCTGAAATGATTAAATATCTTTTCCCTACTAAGACAAACACCCTTCACAGTCAGCTTAAGTCCCTCCCATCTTTTCCACTAAGCTCTGATAGCCAAGCTTGAGAGATCTTTTCCTTTGGTAGTACTTATTCTGGCACTATGAAGCTGCTATGTTATATTGTTATCTCTCTTGTTCTGAAAAGACCATGAAGAGAAAACGCCGTAAGTATAGGAAAGGCATTTTACACCCATTTTTCCAACACAGTGCCAGAAGGGCCAATTATTTTTGTTCTTAACAGCAAAAGTCTGTGCAGCACCTCCAACCAGAATGAGAATAATACATCAGACCTTACAAGATAAGCTACAGAAAAGAGGGACTGAACTGGCAGGAAATAATAATCTCTCCCTCTGTCTAATTCTACTTCTTCTCTACCTCATTTTTTTTTAGCTTTCTCTGTCCCTCAAGGCCCATCATGCTGCCTCTCTACTCAAAAACTAAGGACATGGGAGTTCCCTGGTGGCCTAGTGGTTAGGATTCTGGGCTTTCACTGCCGTGGCCCAGGTTCAATCCCTGATCAGGGAACTGAGGTCCTGCAAGCCAGGCGGCGCGGCCAATAAATAAATAAATAATGTTTAAAAACAAAAAACAAAAACTAGGGACAGTCATTTTTTGGACTACACACTTATTTACAATCACTCATGTAAAACTAGATTCTAAAATGATAGCCTTGCTATGATTTAACAATGCTGAAAACACGCATATGTGTAAAAAAAAAAAAAAAAGACTACAATGAACTTAGAAAAATTAAAAGAGCTAATATATTTGGGTGATTTTCCCTTATTATCTCTTATATTGATATAATAATGTATTTCATGCAACAAATAATCAAGGGAAAAAGGTCCTTTACCTATTTTTCTTTTGATTCCTTACTCTGTGAAAGAAAAAAGTGGGATTTTCTGAGGCAATATGACTATTTCTGGTTTGCTTCTCTTTGTAGTTCATCATACCTCTGAGTTTCCTCTTCCTGGCTATTAAACACATACTATCTGAATAAGAATTAGGGTTTTACATTACTTGCAAAAATGCATCTCTCCATTAGTAAGAATAAATCAGGAGCTGATTGAAACGTTCTAAGTACACTAATAAAAACACCTCCGAACTTTTTTTTTTTTAACCTTTAAGCCAGGTGAGAGAAGGACCGAAATTTCAAATCAATACCCTTATTTATGTTATTTTATTGAACCATCTTACCGGTTCTTCAACTTCTCCACTAGCATGCTGAGCTTCGGCTTGTAGGTCTATAGGTGGAGCATCTTCCACAATTCTTTGAACAGACATCTGAATAAACTCATCAAAAGAATCCAGCTGTTGTCTCACCAAGCCTTTCTCGTCAAAATAGGAACTGGGAAAATATTTGAGTTCATAATCAGTTACAACTCAGTGATGTTTTCTAGCATATTTCCCCATTTTCATTATCATCAAATTCGACAAATACTAATCATTAAATACCAACACTCTGCACCCATCACTACATAAAATACCATGAGGTATCCAAAAAAGAGGTGAGATTAGGAACACATTCTTTGTAGAACTTATTGTTAAGTTTGGGGAAGTGAGACATACTTGTGGGTAAAA
Source organism: Eschrichtius robustus (assembly GCF_028021215.1). NCBI lineage: Eukaryota > Metazoa > Chordata > Mammalia > Artiodactyla > Eschrichtiidae > Eschrichtius > Eschrichtius robustus. The sequence goes on from NC_090827.1 coordinate 75,497,176, forward strand.
GTATTAAAGCACAACATAAGAACTATAAGGAAGCCCTAATTTATAAATGTCCTTTATAGATAAATTTCATCCAACCTCTTGAAACATTTCTCAAAACTAATGAAATGCATAGTCAAAGAGAAAAATAAATGACAACATGGACAGACCAAGAGAATATCATGCTAAGTGAAAAAAGTCAGAGAAAAACAAATACCACACGATTTCACTCATACGTGGAATCTTAAAAAAAAAAAAACCCAAACCAAAACCAACCGACAAACAAAAGAAAACAAAAGCTCACAAACACAGAGAACAGATTAGTGGTTACCAGAGAGGAGGGGGTTAGTGCGTGGGTGAAATGGGTGAAGGGGGTCAAATGTATGGTGACGGATGGTAACTAGACTGTGGTGGTGATCCCTCTGTAGTGTATTCAGATGTTGAACTATAACGCCGTCCACCTAAAACTTATAAAACAAAAAAAAGCATGGAAAAAAAGATAAAAATAAGAACTTTAATTTGAATAAGAGGGAAGAAAATGATATCAATGACTAAAATATAGCATGTGTAAGAACTTCGGTTTTAGGTTAAAGATTATTCTACTTTGAATATGTTAAAGGTAAGATGAGACTAAGTCATTCAACTGAAAATACTCAGCAAATGACTGATTAAAAATGGAGCAAGGGTAAGAGATCAAAGCTATTAGTATAGACACAGAAATCAAATACTGAAGCCCTAAAGAAGGACAGAGACTCTAAAAGAGTAGACACACTGTTTGCAAGAGGAATCTCTCCCCTCACCACCACACAGGAAGAGCTGCATAGCTGGACTAAGCTCCTTGCCCTCTCTGCCTAGTAACTAACTCCCCCCATCCTCACATCAATTTTCTGAGACAACATGCGTAGCCCAACTAATCATCAGCCTCCCATTTTGGCATCATCAGATCACCTCACACGTCACTGGCCAGCCTACAGATTGGCTGGCTTTGGGTCAAGGTTCCACCCTGATTCAATCAACCATGGCCACCAAGATTAGAAGCTCTCTATGGCAGAGAACACAGTACACATTCATCCCTGTATAAGGCACAGACTCAAGAAGAGTGGAGGCAACTTCCTTCAGTAGAGACTGTGAGCTGACAGGAAAGAAATTTCTCACAACCATTTGGGTCAGCCACTGGTACATAAGCACATGGAAAGCACAATCTGTAAGGTAAACAGCAATGGTTTTTATGGACAATTTACAATGAAAAATCTTTAAAAAACTATGGACAAGTTTCATCCTCCCAGGAAGCTGAACCATAGTTACTCTCCCCAAAATCATTAGGACAGTACTTCATTAGAATGCCATCCCTTAAACACCTGAACTATTTGAATAGTTCTTATTTATGGTATCTACTACCATGACGATTGTCCAAGAGACATCTTACTGAAGTCACTATATATTAAGTAATATCACATTTACAGTGCTTGGGAAAGATCACTTGATATTAAATAGTGAAAAAACAAAATGTCATATCACAAATAACTAAAGCACCTATAATCAATTAAAATATAAAAATCAAACGGCATTTTATTCTGTAACAAATGTTAAATGCAAGGACTTGTCAAATAGCATATATAATCCTTGAGCAATTTGTCACATAAGTTGAAAACAATTTTTTTTTTGGCTAAGATCAAAATATTCTTTCTCCCTGGCAATCACAGAATATAGGCATACTCCAAATATCTGGCTAGTTATTGTTTCCTAGTAAAATGTCTCTTCGTGTTTAATACTCAAAATCATAGAAGATACAAATGTCTCAATACAAAGTGTTTATAGCCCATGTTTAATAGGAAAAATAAATACATACTTACATCCCCAAAACTCATAGTTTTAACAAAACAACATTCAGCAAAGGTTCAGTTTTATTCCATATACAACTGGTAGAATGTCAGAAGCTCAGAAGCTTGTGCTCTTTGAAAAGGGAGAGTGTCAACTGAGAGGATGTGCATCTTGGAGACGGTGGGGCTCAAACAGGCATCAAAATGTTACTATATACAAAGCACCTGTCAGTTTGGTAAGTGAGGAGACTTGTAGCATTTTATATCCTAACATAGCAGGATGTTACTTTATTACTTAAAAGTTACTTCTCTTACCTATATGTAAGGCTTCCTGCTGAGTTTTATTACAGTTTAATTACACTTAGAATTGGATGGGAATGTGGGTCGAAATACCACCTGTTATAACTTTATCCATTTAAAACAAGGAGAAAACCAAGAGGAATCAAATTAACAGCACCAGTAATGTAACAAATAGGCATCATGTGCCTCCTGATACAAAGCACTGAGAGCAGAACATCACTGTTGCTAAAAGTAATCATCTGAACCTAATCATGAGGAAACATCAGACAAACCCAAACTGAGGGGCAGTCTAAAACATAATTTGCCTATGTTCTTCAAAAATGTCAAGGTCAAAAAAAAAAAAAAAAGTGAGGCCATGGGAAGCTGTGGAGAGATGGTGAGTTTGAGAACCAAAACAAAAATAGAAAAGAGGAAGATTGAGGAACTGTTCTAGATTATAGGAGACAAAAGAATAAGTCATGAAAACAAGATGTAATATATGATCTTATGTTGGATCCAGGATAAGAAAATTTTTATTATGCTATGAACATTACTAGGACACTGGCAAAATCTGCGTAAGGTCTCTAGATTAAATAAGATTACTGTATCAATTAATTTCCTTATTTTAATAAGATTATGATTATGTAAAAGAATATTCCTAGGTAAACAACTGACTCTCAAATATTTCAGAAAAAAAAAACACGTAGATAGAGAAAGAATAAGGCAAAGAAAACACAGCATAAGGTTAACATTTAGGGAATCTGGGTGAAGTGTACATGAATTCTTTGTGTTACTTTTCTGTATATCAAAATACTTTAAAAGTTAAATAAATAAAATGACAAACCAGCTCTCATGCAGCATATTCACATAGAACATCTAATTTTCAAACACAGAATAAGCAGGAAATCCCTGTACAATTTACAGTGCCTTTTAAAACTTCTTCAGTTTGGTCTAAAAAGTTACCTAATTACAATCCAGCATGCCTCTTGCCACAAATCTGGTGTGATTTCATCATCATCCTCATCATATTGCATATCTGCAAAAAAAAAAAAAATCATTCTCACTTGCAATAAATACTACTAGCTCACATCTTACTATGATGTGAAGTAGCAAAAACACATTTACTCTTTACTAAATAAAAAACAATCACTTTATCCCACTTCTTTAGAATTTCAGTCATCACATTACTTGAACTGTAATGAAACAACATACATAGGTATATATGTACACATACATAGGTCTACGTCACATAGGTATTCTCCCAATACACAAAGAGGGCTCATGAGAAAGGTTCAGTGCAAGTCGTGTGGATCTGTAACTGTTCCATCGTCTCCAAGAAGCCCACATAATTCTCATTACTAACTATAATGATAACTAGGAGCAAGCTCATAATCCTCTGATCAATAGGCTCCTCAGAGACTGGAGTCAGAGATCAGGTTAAGAGGGAGGAGTCAGCAAAGGACTCCAATAGCTGGGCAATACCTTAAGGTGGGCTGTCTATTACAGCAACATTTCACACATGGACAGGGATGACAGGCTGTATTTCCCAAAGATGGCCACAACTATCTTCCATTTCACATGCTCTTTTATAAAGTGATCTTGACACTCCTACCATCAAGATATAGGGGGTCTATGCTTCCTCCCCTTGAATCTGGGTGGGTTTTTGACTCTCCCATAACTAAGAGAATACAGCTAAAGCAATGCTACACGATTTTAGAAGCTAGGTCAGGAAAAACAATGCAATTCCACCTTGTTTGCTGAAACACTTACTTCTGGAGCCCTGAGCTGCCATTAAGAACTCCTACTACTTAGGTGAGAAAATCTAAACAGAGGGCCCACTTACGAGATGCTGCAATCAGCAATCCTAGTCCTTGAGTTTTCCTAGGCTAGATGCCAGACACATGAGTAAACACTCCAGATCACCCAGCCCCCAGCAGTCAACACTCAGCCTTTGTGTCTTCCAGACATCAGGCAACAGACAAGCCATTCCTACTATGCCTGTCCAAATTCCTGACTCATTTATTTAATCCATGAACATATTAAATAATTTTTAAGCAGCAAAACTTTGGGGAGTTTGTGCAGCAACAGTAATTTATAAAATGGGGCATTTGAAAAATCAGTGTGCACTGGTGCTAATATTAGTCTCATCTTCTTATGCAAAAGAATAAATGTGCTGTATTTTTGTTTTTCTATATTCTGACCTATATACATAGTCTGTAAAACTTAACAACCTTGATTCAAAATTTGATACATATCCAAAATAAATTATTAATAAGTGCTTCTTGAATGGTCTGGAATTACTGACTCCTACACATGGGGGGAGAGGTAAAATAGACAAAGGTATCTAAAATGGCTTGGAGATTTCTAGCTTTGATGGCACACTAGATGTTATTATCACAGCCACCCAGGAGAAGTAGGAAGGTTGGAAAAGGAGAGGTAATAATGAAGTCAGTTTTAGTTATACTTGTAGATCATTTATCCTTTTTAACATTTTTATGTTTTCTAGCCTCTGAGAAATGAGACTATATTACCTACTCAAAAAATTAAGCTGAAAAAAATTTTTTGAATTTTTTTCTCAGGAGTTAAGAAAAAGAATACAATGATGCTAATAAATTTCTAGACGCAAAATAAAAATGAGACAGAAGTTTAAACAGTAGAGTTTAAGTTTTTGCTTCTATTTTCTCCATGAAGTAGCTGAGGGAATAAAGAGAAATGTAAGCGGTGGCCAGGAGATTGGGAGCTAGAAGAAAACGAACTTTGAAATAGCAGCTTTGGAGAACGGAAGAGGGAGCATTAAAAATATACAATGAAAATACACTACACGTGACTACGAACTCTACATGTAAAAAGAAAACAAAGACATACTGTCCCTGGTCGTTAAAATACATACCATCTAGAACTGTGTCATCTCGCGGAAAATGTAAAGGTCATCTTTTAAGATAATTTACTTAGGCATATGACAGCATGAAGGAACGCCAAACTAAACCAAACCCTGCCCCCGCGCCGCACACACACACACAAACTATATTCCTTGTCCCCGGAGTTCTTCCAGAGCCTAACACAATGCCTGGCACAGGCTGACACTCAAAAATCCAACTATTCATAAATTCATTAAATCTGGCCTTAAGGGAAATCAAGAAAGGATTCCTTTGCTTCAAAGTCGGAACAACGGAACCTGTCGCATGGTTCTGCGCGCTATTTTCAACACGGGAAGGGAGTGTCAGATTCACACAGGGGCAGACAGAGGAGAGAACAACAGTCACCCTGACCAAGATGATAAAGGCTACGTTCCCTGCACCCTCCACCTCTCAAAATCCCGGATTCGTTCGCGGCCTCGGGAGTGTGGGGAAACGACTGGGGCCATGGTGCGGCGGGCCGGGTAGGAGGCCGCAAATCCTCAATTCATCCAGCTACCCACGTTTCCCCCCCTTAGATGGGTGGCCACGGAGTGTTCTGAGTGGTCACCTACCCTCGTCCGCGTCATACATATTGGCAAACGGTTCCCGAGCGCCTAACTCTAGAAATCACACACGGAAAGGCGCGCAGCTGCTCCGACGTCCGCAGCGTGAGGCGAAATAATTTCCGTCTCCGGCGTTCCCAGAATACTCTGCGTCCCACACGAAGCTCCGCCCACAAAGACGCCAATTAAGGTCTGCGCCTGCGCGAAGGGTAGGTTAAGCTGCGTTAAGGGTTAGTATTGTGCATGCTCGATTTGTGGGCTGAAGTTTCCCGTGCCTGACAATGAGGACCGTTCCTTGCAGTTTGAGTCGGATCCAGCCATTGAAACTTTGTTTTTCAGTGTTGTTGCACAAATAAATAATGGCACCTTAAAAAAAAAAAAGTCAAGAAGATTTAATAATAAAGGGTTTCGTTGTAGCCATGCTTTATTTTTTTCGGTTCCAAAGACTTAAAAACACGAAGCTTTAAAAAATGATTTCTGTGTACATAAGCCATAGTCAAATTTTTAAAAAATGTTTAAGAAATATTATTTTTAATGTTGCACAAATAATGACACCCAAAAAAATAATAATAAAGCCAAGAAGATGTATTAATAAAAGGTTTTAATTGTGGCCATAAGTCTGCGGCACTAGATTTTCTATTTTCCAGTCCGAAAGACAAAACAACACGAAGCTTTAAAAAATGTGATTTCTTAACGGCAGCTAGTGCCAGCGGCGCGTTTTAAGAAGTCTGAAAGTGGATAAACCCTCACTCACTAGCCTATTCGGCCAACCCACCCCAGTTTAAGTGCCCGGAGCCTTTATCTCCGCTTTAAATGGGCTCTCTGACCACAGCGCCTTCATCGCGAGAACTCACGAGATTAGACGCGGGAGGAGGAGCTGAAGTGCGACGCTGAAAAATGACAGCTCTCAGGTAGTCCCGGGCTGTCGCTACTGTTTTACGCACGTCTGGGGCCACAGAGCACGCGCGAAAAGGTGACTCAGCCCCTTTGCCCACGCCCGCGTTTCTCATGCTGCCCGCGCGCCTCACTTGTAGGCTGCTGTGCAGCCTTCTGCGGGGATCCACTCCCACGATAGGGCGCCATGGCCTCCGGGAGAAGCTCCTCGAGAGGAGAGGTGCGGCCAACGCCACCTCCCGGCACCCATCCGGCCTGGGATGTGGGCTTCCCCGTGGCGCGACAGCGACTGGGGATAACCAAGGAAGGGCTGACATGGAGGAGAGTTTTCTGTTCCCCGAGTACGTCCCGGATCCGGAGCCCGCAGTGACCCTCCATGACCAGCTGCGGGAGCTGCAGCAGCGGCAGGAGGAGGAGGAGCGACGGGTGCTGCAGCGACGGGAGGAGCGGCGGCAGCAGAAACTACGCACCGGCTGGCGGGTGCACCCGGACGTGGGGCACCCGGACCCGACGGTGCCGCCCAGCGGCCTGAACTGTTCGGGTTGCGGGGCGGAGCTACACTGCCAGGACCCGGGAGTGCCCGGTTACCTGCCCAGTGAGAAGTTCCTAAGCGCGGCGGCGCAGGAGGACGGCGGGCTGGCGCAGACCGTGTGCCAGCGCTGCTGGCTGCTGGTGCATCACCGCCGCGCCCTGCACCTGCAGGTGAGTCGCGAGCAGTACCTGGAGCTGGTGACCGCCGCGCTGCGGCGGCCCGAGCCTGCCCTGGTGCTGTACATGGTGGACCTGCTTGATCTGCCCGACGCCCTGCTGCCCCACCTGCCCGCGCTGGTGGGCCCCAAGCAGCTGATCGTGCTGGGAAACAAGGTGGACCTGCTGCCCCAGGATACTCCCGGCTACCGACAGCGGCTCCGGGAGCGACTGTGGGACGACTGTGCCCGCGCCGGGCTCCTGCCGCCCCCTGGCTACCGAAGGCCACAACACCCCAGCGGGGACCGGCCACGGGACGGGGAGGAGAATGCGAATCTTTCGCCCAGGTCCCGCACGGTGCTCAGAGACGTGCGGCTCATCAGCGCCAAGACTGGCTATGGAGTCGAAGAGTTGATCTCCGCGCTCCAGCGTTCCTGGCGCTACCGCGGCGACGTCTACCTGGTTGGCGCCACCAACGCTGGCAAGTCCACTCTCTTCAACACGCTCCTGGAGTCCGATTACTGCATCGCCAAGGGCGCTGAGGCTATCGACAGAGCCACCATCTCCTCTTGGCCTGGTGAGCCTTAGGACGCCCGTCCCCTTCGTATTTTTTTTTTTAATATTTATTTAGTTATTTGGTTGTGCCTGGTCTTAATTGAGGCAGGCAGGCTCCTTAGTTGCAGCACTTGGGGTCCTTAGTTGCGGTAGGCTGGCTTCTTAGTTGTGGCATGCATGTGGGATCTAGTTCCCTGACCAGGGATCAAACCCAGGCCTCCTGCATTGGGAGCGTGGAGTCTTACCCACTGCACCACCAGGGAAGTACCCTCCTTCGTTTTCTGAGAAGCTGGAAGTCTGATCGTAGTTCAGGCACCTAGTCCTATATCCTTCCTTAATGTACACCAGGGGCTGGCTGGGGGCTTCCTTTAAAAATTCTCTACCTACTTCGGTCACATTTCTCTTTTGTGTCAGTTTAATGCTTGGAAATTCAGTATATGTTTTAGTAACTTTCCAATAGAAATAATTAGAGTACTTCTAGGTACCAGTCACTGTTCTAGGCACTGTAGATGAACCAGGGGACAAAGCAGTGTCTGCTCTCTTGGAGGTTTCCCTCGTAACTTTAGTTCTTTGTATGTTTCTCAAGAAAGTCCTTTTACTTTCTAAACCTCCCTCCACCCTTCAGTCTCACTCTTCATATCTTGAGTTTAGTCAGGAGAGTACTATACAGATTTAACATTTGAATAATTCACTAATGCAATATGATATGTGGCTTTGTTGGAAAGAAATTTCAACTTTGTGACTTTAAGAAACGTCTGTAGTAATTGCAAAATGGGTCCTTCTGTGACCTGTTTGTATCTAACAGTTGGCAAAACGAACTACTTCATTTGATCCTTTGAAACCAGCATTGAACTTTGCTAGATAAGCTGTACTTCTCTGTCAGGGACATTGGTTGACTTATACACAGAAGTGCTTTTATACCGGCTAGGAGTATGCAGAAGATGGAAAAAGATCAGGCCTATAGATTTGGCATTCAAATTCTGGTTGAGCTTGTGGGCTGATCTCTGAACCTATTGCCTCATCTGTAAAGTAAGAATAATTTTGTGGAGGGTTGTCATGAAAGTTAAGAGAAATAATCACAGTATCCAAGACACTGTAGATCCTCATAAATGTATTATTCCATTTTCTTGTACAACGTTTATAACAACATATGTATTCTTTGGTATTTCAGGTACTACATTAAACCTTCTGAAGTTTCCTATTTGTAACCCAACTCCTTACAGAATGTTTCAAAGGCAAAAAAGGCTTAAAAGAGATGCAACTGAAGCAGAAGAAGATCTCAGTCAGCAAGAACAAAATAAACTTAATCTCTTGAAAAAGCATGGTTATGTAGTAGGTAAGCATCTTCTATAGGAAAACTCTTCCTTAGGTCTATGCTAAAATTTTCTGTAGAACAACCTGAAATAGAGCTCTCTGGGGCTAGCCAGTTTTTGTGGGGAGACACTTCCTCTTTCTGGAACATAGAGGCAAGGCTACTGTTTGGAAACCCAGAATTCATTGTGTTGGGAAAATTGAGACAGTAGATACTTGGAGAAATCCGGGAAAGGAAATGCAAATAACTGCCTACCTGGCCATTGTCAGCAACAGAAGCATTTTCACTAAGATACCAGCCCCCTCCTTACACACCAGTACAAGTTGTTGACCTGTAGCAGGTTTAAATTGGATTCTCCCCCTTTCCTTGGTATCTCTTTATAACCTGTCTTTACTAAAAACAGTTTGATTCCCAGCACTCTCCCCCTTCGCCCAGTGTGCACAGCCAGCCACACATACTTGATCATTGCAAGAGTCTGACTCCCACTGCATTTAGAAATAAAGCAAAAGTATCATTGTGGTCTCACTTCCTTCCAAACACCACTGTTAGTCCTAGTAACTTCTTCGAGGCAAACATAAGAACTACCTGTCTCGAGTCAAAAGCTTTAAAGGAGTGACTACTAACTTCAGTATAACTTGTTCTAGGAAGAGTTGGAAGAACATTCTTGTATTCAGAAGAACAGAAGGATAAAGCTGCCTTTGAGTTTGATGCCGATTCACTTGCCTTTGACATGGGAAATGAACCTGTTATGATTGCAGATAAATCTACCAAACGAGTAGAATTGACCCCACAAGATGTGAAAGATGCCCACTGGTTTTATGACACCCCTGGAATTACAAAAGAAAATTGTGTAGGTATTTAATGTATTTTAGAAACATTAACTTTCAATTGCAAGAGTACTGTCTTAATTGGCAGAAAAAGAGGTATCCTTTCATTTTAGACTCAGTTCTGATTCATGCATAGAAGCGTTTCAGGGATGAATCTATATGCCATCAAGTACTGTATGCCATTTGGTAGACGTCACTGCTAACAACCTACTTCTATCCTTGTGGTTGTTACCTTAGTTAGGGAGACATTTACAGAATCCTAGATTTTGAGGTTGGAAGAAATCATAAATATCACTGCAGTCCAGCCACCTGTTCCATGCTTGAGTTCCCTCCATAACATATTCACCAGGAGGTGCATCCACCTTGAAGTAAGGAGTGACTCACCATCAGCTGAAGCAGTGTCACCTCACCTCCCAAGGTCACCCTGCTCTTTATATTGAGCCGAGCAGTGTCCCTGTAATTTGTACCTATTGTTCCCCAAAAGTGTATGGAACAAATATAATGTCTAGTTCCCTTTGCCAGACATTGAAACGTTTTAGAGTATAATATCCTCTCTCTTCCTCACTCTACCCTTTTCTTCTCTTTCATTAGTTCATCCAACAGACATGGAGCACTTACTGTGCTGACATAATCTAGACAGTTTGTCTTCATTTCCTATAGCCATTCTGAGAATAGGCTATGAACAAAGGACCCTTTCCAGAATGAATTCTAATTTGTTTTTGTTCCTGAAAGTATGACACAAAGAACTAACTTTCTTATGTAAGTGCCCTCAGATGAACCTAATTTAGAATAGGATCAACTCTACCTATCTTGCCCTTGTATATCTTTTCAGTCCAGTTGCAGGATCTCCCGGGCAACTTTGATTTTATCTTAAATTCAGCCTATATCCTACATATTTGTTATATCTCAGAACCTTTTATTCATTTGCAGTTTTTTTTTAATTTATTTATTTAATTTATTTATTTTTGGCTGGGTTGGGTCTTCATTGCTGCGTGTGGGCTTTCTCTAGTTGCGGCGAGTGGGGGCTACTCTTCGTTGCGGCGTGTGGGCTTCTCATTGCGGTGGCTTCTCTTGCTGCGGAGCATAGGCTCTAGGCATGCGGGCTTCAGTAGTTGTGGCACACGGGCTCAGTAGTTGTGGCACACGGGCTTAGTTGCTCCGCAGCATGTGGGATCTTCCCGGACCAGGGCTTGAACCCATGTCCCCTGCGTTGGCAGGCGGATTCTTAACCACTGTGCCACCAGGGAAGCCCTCATTTGCAGTTTTGATCATTATCCAAGTCATTGACTGAATCAAGTGTGTATCCAGGATACTGCCTTTCAACAGATCCACTAATCAGCTTCCTTTGAATCTGGTTAGTGACCAGGTTCTAATTCACCTAGTTATCTCTGTATATCCCTGTGAAACAACATTAGATTCTTAGATACTTTTCCTTCCTTTGCCTCATCCGAATCACTTATAGTTTCATTCTCAGAATTTGATGTACCTATATAGATCTTTTAACTTTTTTTTTTTCTCTCCTAGAATAATTGTGTCCAGTCTTTACTTCCTTAGCAATCCAGAACTTCAGAGTAACTGTACTGCTTCCTAGTAATGTTCTATGACTTTAACTTCACCAACTCATTCTTCAGTTTTAGGCTCAGTTAGGTCAGGGATAGCAGTTACTTCAGTCATGTATATCCTCTTGTCAGTTAGTCAGAAAGGCAAGACTTTGCTAACTCACAAATTCAGATTTGTTAATTTGCAGTGAGACCTTCAAGTTTTTAGATATAAGAGTTCTCTCAGGCAGTTTGATTTTCTGTCAGTTTATTGATATATTTATTTAATGCCTTGAACCAGTGTTTCCCAAACTGAACCAAGGAACTCTATTGTGAAGTATTAACGTCTCTGCTAAAAGGGTTAAAATATTTCTTTACTGCACGTGGCTTTTAATGTGCTTTTCAAGCACAAATACTGAAGAAAACTACTCACAGCCCCCTTAGGTATTCTCTTGTGAGTCTCCCTAGATATCACATATTTTGTTATCTCCTTGTTATTTTTCTTAAGAAGCAAGTTCACAAAAGATTTTTAGCCATTTTTTTACTTTCTCAAAATTTTTTAAATCAGATTTTGATTCCCTAAGTCTTACCAGAATCTTGTACCGCCTGGCTTTTCTTTTCCATTTTCTCTAGTCTATTTAGGAACTCTTCATCCTTAGAAGCCACAGGATTCATAACTTTCTCTCATTTTTTTTGCTGAGTATTTGGAGGAAATAAGGAAACCAAAGACTGGAATTTAGAAAAGCTTCTTCTAGCTCTTTACCTGCTCTAAGAATGGGGTGATCATTTTCATTTAATGCATGCATAGCTGCCACTAGGACAGAATATAGCACGTTACCTTACCTTTATCTGAAAACTACTGCTCCCTGGAAGGCTTGACGAGAGAACATATTTTCTCTCCTGGGATTGAATCATCAGTGTCTTCAGTTCACAGCAAATCTGACAGAATTCGGAGGATGCTGCTGTTTCGTATTCCTGTAAGGTTATTTTGCCATTACTCAAGATTAAGTTGTGAAACAAGAGTAAAGCCATTTATAAATTGATTCATTTAGAAAGAATATATGAATTTTATGTGCAGCAAATTCTAAAATACATACTTTGATTTATTGTGAAGCCTGGAATATATAACTTTTTATCTTACAGGTAAAGCACAATATATCAGACGTTCATTGAAAGTAATTCTCTAAAAAATCTGCCCTCTGCTTTACAGATTTTAAGTCTTCTAACAGAAAAAGAAGTAAATACTGTTTTGCCAACACATTCCATTGTTCCAAGAACTTTCGTGCTTAAACCAGGAATGGTTCTATTTTTGGGTGCCATAGGCCGCATAGATTTTCTGAAGGTAAGGAAAGTCCGTACCATTGAAAAGTGACTTTAGTATTGGGATTTACTTTAAGGAAGCAGATATACGATCAAGACTAGCAAAATGTTGATAACTAGGTCATGACTGTGGGGGTTGGTATACTATTCTTTTGTGTGTGTTTGAAAATGTCTATGATAAAAACCTGGGATAATGAAATGGGGGGAAAAAAAGTAATAAGTCTTAAAAAACTATATCTTCAATAGGCAGTCGAGTGCCCCATACAGCTTGGCATTAAGCAAAGATACTTTCCCTCTCCTGTGGTATTGTCTTATGTGGAAATCAGAGGTCATACCTTTAAGTGCAGGGTTAATATGCATTAAATAAATTCCACGCTCTTTATATTCCATGATGTGTATACTTTTATAGATGTGTTTTTGGGTTTGGTATTCATTTACATAGCATCACTCAGAGATTTTAGAGCATCTGTAGAATTGATCCCTGTTTTTACCAAAGTGAGGAGAAAAATGGAAAATGAAACATGGATATGTCCAACAACACTGAATGCAACCTGCAAGCCATTGCCTTAGCACACTTCTTGGTTTTGTGTTTGTTCATAATTTGTTGGAAATTTAGGCATACACACTTAAAACCTTATGTATTTCCATAGAGACCATAGAATGTTAACATTTTAAACCAAACTTTACACAGGGACACTTAAAGCAGACAGTATTTTCTTTTGTTTTTTATAATAGACGTTTGTTTGGTTTTTTTAAGTATCAACAAACCTATGGAAGAAATCATAGTTTTATATAAATGGGTGAAATGCAGTGCTTCTGCCATATTTTGCCCCCCCCCACCTTGTTTTTTTTTGGCTGCACTGCACGGCATTCAGGATCTTAGTTCCCCAACCAGGGATCGAACCCATGCCCCCTGCAGTAGAAGTGCAGAGCCCTAACCACTGGACCACCAGGGAATTCCCCCAATTTTTTTTTTTTTAATCATACCTTGTAATGTGCTGGTTTTGCAAGTTTTTCGTTATATAAAATAAGTTCCTTCTTCCTTTCTTAAGGGAAATCAGTCAGCTTGGTTTACAGTTGTGGCTTCCAACTTCCTTCCCGTTCACATTACTTCGTTGGACAAGGCGGACACTATATATCAGAAGCACAGGGGTCATACGTTACTCAAGGTGAGGCAACACGCTTTGATGGTTGCATAGTTAGGTTAACACACCCTGTGATAGTCCCACGGCCCTGCTAAAAAAGCCTTTGTTGGACAGAACCATCTTTGTTACACTCTCAGCTAGCTCTCCCCTGACCTTGTTCACCTTGAGGATTTTGACTATAACGTGAGGTGGGCTCCTATAGAAAAGGGATGTTGGATTGGACTGATCCTAGAATAGTGACAGAGCTGGGTTTTCTCTAGGTCATACTGTCCAATACGGTAGGCCTGTGTGCCTATTTAAATAAGTTAATTAAAATGAAATAAACTTTCAAATTTAGTTCTTCACTTGCACTAGCCACTTTTCAACTGCCCTGCGGTCACATCATTGCAGAAAGTTGTGCTGTATACTGTGAGTGAAGAGAAGTTACAGATTTTCTCACAACTGGGTGATGCTACTGGCATCTAGTATCATCCAGAGATGATGCCAAACATAATGCGATACACAAGACAGCACCTCACAACACAGAATTATCTGGTCCAAAAGGTGCGTAGTGCTGAGTTGAGAAGCCCTTGTATGAGTGGAAAAGCTCTCCTCCCAGGTTCTTAATCCCAGGCACATACAGGTTATCGTACCTCCTCTCTCCTGCTTTACTTGCTCCTTCCTTTGACCTGTTAAGCAGTGTGTTAAAATTTCTCTGATCTTTATTTTTTTTAAATATTTATTTATTAATTAATTTATTTGGCTGCGCCGGGTCTTAGTTGTGGCACTTGGGATCTTCATTGCGGCATGTGTGTGGGATCTAGTTCCCTGACCGGGGATCAAACTTGGGCCCCCTGCATTGGGAGCACAGAGTCTTAACCATTGGACCACCAGGGAAGTCCCTCTCTAATCTTTAAAAAACAAAACAAAACTCAGTGTCCCACTCATTCCTCCTCTTTACAATCAAGTTTACTCCTGCTTCTCACGTCCCATCCTCTGCAGTCCCCGTTGTGCCCTTTCTGTGCCACTGAAATTGTTCCAAGTTCACCAGAGACTGAATGGGGCCTGTTTACAGATCTTTAACCAGACATGGGTACACGCTGTTGGCTAGTGTGTAGTGTATGATAGTTAAGATCTCTGGAGCCAGGATGGGTCCAAATCCTGCTCTGCTCCACCACTTAACGAAGCTGTGTGACTTTAGGTAAGTTTCCTTTACCTCTCTCTGTTGTACCTACGCCACGAGGTTGTGGAGAAGATCAAGTGCAAGGGGACTGTTGTCACTGCTACGTAAGTATTTGTGGTGATGAAGATTATGGGACATACCTACTGCAAAAATAGCGGGTACGTCCAAGGAAGAGGTGATTTACCATTAATTAATGCTCATACAACTGAAAATAAGTCAAAACACAAAATACACACCCGCCCTTCAACAAGGATAAAACCAACCTGACTTGGGAAGTAAATGCTTCTTTCTCTCTGGATTTCCTAAGAAAGCCAGAGTGAAATTAAAACTCCATCGAAATAACTGCCCTAAAGTTAATACTCCAGAGACATGTAGGATTTGCAGGGTAGGGCTCCACCCCCATGCATCTGTGTAGTCTTCAGAGTGGACTCACTGATACTTCTCAAAGCAACACTGAGGCTTCTCTCCCGGTGTAATACAAATGGTTTCTTGGGCTGCTCTGTGGCTCATCCTTGCCTTCTGGTTTTCTTACTCACCTCCCAAGTCAAAGTCAATCCTGCCTCCTAATTACCACTGAGACCAGCCTCATAGTCCAAACTGTAATCTACTTTCTTTAGGCTGTTTTGAGATCCTTAGATATTTTCCCAGCTCCCAGTTTCACTGCCTTCTGCCCACCCTCACCCCACCACAGCTGTAGTTCTCAACCAGGGTTGACTCTTACCTCAAGGGAACATTTGACAAAGACTGGAGGCGTTTTTGGTTTTCACAACTTGGTGGATGCTGAGTAGAGGCTGCTAAAACTTGTGCAATGCACAGGACAGCCTCCCGGGACAAAGAATTATTTGGCCCAAAAGGTCAATAGTGCTGAGATTGAGAAACCCTGCACTACGCAGATTTTTCCAAAATACAAAGCAGGCCACAGTATTCCTTTATGATTCTTTTCTCTTTCCTGCTTATAATTCCTTGGTAGTTCCACATTACTGAGAGAACTCTAAACTGATAGCCTCATCACTAATGCACACACACACATAACATACTCTGCACAGTTCTCTGAACTCATTATCCTTTTTCCAATTTCTGTGTCTGTACATGATACTAACCCAGGATACCTTTCCACTGAATAACTTTAATCTATTTTTCAAATTCTGCTCTTCATTAATGTTTTCCTTGACCAAACCACGTTCATTACTTCCTTCACAATCACAGTAATTAGTAGATGCCTCTCATCACGTTTCTTACCTTGTAATTTATTTACTTGCTGTTTCCACCTTCTGATCTCCTCGGGGGTAGGGACCATATAGAACATATTGTAATAGCTATCTTTGTGTCCTTAGTGCTAAACACAGAGAGATCTGTTAATAAACAGGTAAATTATCCAGTTAATTCCAATTCATGGAAACACCTGTAAACATAGAAGCTGAATCTTACCCATTATCCATGTACCCTTGAGAGGTAATGAGGCAGGGATTAATCTCTGTGTCCAGCCAGGCCTGTAAGAACTAAGGTATTTGGAAGGATGTTGCTTTAATTGCCCAAAATTATTGTGTCTAAAGCTTTATGGAGGACAGTAAAAACTGTAAGCTAATAAAGCAAGATTCTGCTGTCTGGAGGTTACCACCAGATGGATGCCTGCATGGGGCCCTTGTCACTGGGATCTTAGGCTTCATCCATCACAAAGCTCCCGGGCTTTTCATTTGACCTAGAAGTGTGATTTGGGTTTTTTTAACAGTTGAATGTTTAAAAGGATTTTATTCTTGATACCTGTACAGTAATATCTTATCAGTGCCTTACTTAATATTAGAGTTATCAGGGGTTTAATTTGAACTTCCAAATATCTTCATCTCCTCCCAATGGAAGGTTCCAATGGGTGGAGAAGAAAGAATGGCAGGATTTCCTCCTCTTGTTGCTGAAGACATCACATTAGATGAAGGACTTGGGGAATCTGAAGCAGTGGCTGACATCAAGTTCTCCTCTGCAGGTAATTTTACACCAAGCACTTCTTTATTTTTTAATTTGGCCACACCGCACGGCACGTGGGATCTTAACCCCCTGACCAGGGATCAAACCCGCACCCCCTGTAATAGAAGCACGGAGTCTTATCAACTGGACCGCTAGGGAGGTCCCTACACCAAGCACTTTTTAAAAGGTGAATAAAGTAGCCGTACTGACTTTTAGTATATTTTTATACAGATGTGCCTTAACTGACATAAGCTGAATATTTTAAGAAATACATACTAGATTATTCATAAGATGTAAGCTACTCTGAAAATAAATCTGTACCTTTTCACAAATGCATTGTATGCTTTTAAAAAATAGAGTGAAAGACAGCAGTAGCCTCCCTTGGGTTTCCATTTTGAGCTGTGTTTGGTGTTTTTAATAAGATAGTTGCTAACACCATTTGTGTTCTGCCGTGTTCTTGCATAGGCTGGGTAGCAGTAACGCCGCAGTTCAAGGACAAACTGCACCTCCGAGGCTACACACCTCAAGGAACAGTTCTGACGGTCCGGCGCCCACTCTTGCCACATGTAGTTAACATCAAAGGAGAGCGCATCCGGAGAAGCGTGGCCTATAAAACCAAAAAGCCTCCTGCCCTTGTGTACAATCTGCAGAAAAAGAAAAAATAATAAATATATGAAGCTGACCTGTTCACATTGAACATTAATGATATAGAACATACTGTATACATTGCATTGCATTAAATATTGCTATAATAAAGCCTTCCGCCACCCTTTTTAAGCTACCAAGGACCGTGCCTCTTTTTAATGAATTGAGTTTGTAAACACAAGTTATTTTTTGGTAGGGTATGTATATGTGTGTATCTATGGTTCAAATATACCTAAAATGGGGTTCTGCTACATTCAGGTTTCTCCCGCTACCATTTTTTTGAAACCAGATGGCATTTCTAATTTGGAGTCTAGTTGAGAGAGCAGCTTAGCAGTTGTCATGTGAAAAAATGGCAGAAAATCAATTTCTCCAAAATACATTGGCTTAAATGAGATAGAAGTGAGTATGTGGCTTTGCTCCACGTAGTCATCCAAGGACCCGACTGGGGGAACGTGCCGCAGCTTCCATCTCTGGGTCTAAGGTGGTTGCTCAAGTCGTCATCCTTTCGCAATGGGAAAAAGAGAAGAGAGTGAAGAGCATGCGGCTCCCCTACTGAAAAGAAGGGGGAAGTGCTGGAAGTTGCCCACTCACAGCGTCCACTGCTCAACAGTTACACGGCCACACCCCCCATGGGGAAGCTGGAGGATGTAGAGGGAAATGGGGATTTCAGACTTGTATTACTTAAGGGAAGAAGGGGAGAATAGAAGCTGGAAAACAAGAAGTTTCCCTTACATAACCTAAAAGGGCCTGAAAATCTTAGAAAAGAATTCATATTATGTCTTTCTGGCATTCAGTTTCTTCTGCAAGGATCACAGCACTTTAACCATTTTATCAACATTTGCCTGTAAACACTGTATAACATTACATCAGTCAGAAGTCTTTACCTTTATGTATTCCTAATTGAGTAAGTGGCACTACAGCTGTGGACAATGAACTGGCCAGTCAAGTCCCAGATCCCAATGTTGAGATAAAAGCTCGTGGAGTAAGCTGGCCTGAAACGCAGATCCATGAGCTTCCTGTAGACTCAGGTTTAGCATGAACTTCTCAATAGTCCCATGTTCTCTGTCAATGTGTACACTCTAGCTCCCTTCTCACTAAGTAAGTCATTGTAGGATAAACGGTCAGTGTTTTAAAATGCAACTTGTCAAAACTCTGTAGATCTCACTTTCATTGGGTTTCCAAGTGAATACTATTGACATCCTGGGGAAGGTAGTTCTTTATGTGCATCCTTCATCCCCAGATATGAAGGGCCAGGAGCAACTTCCCAGCCCCATCCCTCATCGTGATAGTTGAGAAGTACCCCTGACGTTTCCAGACCCAACCTCTAGAGGGCGGTAGCTTCCCAAGTTGAGAAAATGATTCGTAGTCGATTTCTAGTTGATTTTGGAGAGAATGAAATACTGTTAATTTTACAAGTTAAAGTTGTGACCATTATATTTCTATGTACTGTTCATAGTTTGGAGCTTAGGCCTGAATCTTTAGATTAAATGAAGAAAATATGGTAAACTTGGCGTTTGTGGAAAAATACAGAACCCCAAAACTGATGCTGTATTTACCCTGAAAACTTCTAATGTATTTTAGAGAGTACAACATTTCTCCCTCCTTATCTTCTCTCTAGGCTTTTACACCTACTAGCAAAGATTCCATTTTTAAATGTTCATAACTTATATTCTCAGGTTTCTCTTACCTCTAAAATTCAATGGTTATGTTTTGACCGAGGCATATCTAAAAATGTTCCAATGTACCTTGCTAGCAGTTTCAAACAGTGCAATTTACTAAGTAAGTTTCAGTTTCCCTGGTTATATTAGTCTCTTTGGGTCATCATTTTCTCATCTATAAAATGAGGGAATTACACTATATATTTTTCAGTCCTAACCTTTTATGATTCTCAGCAAAAACAGGCAGGAAAGCCAGGAAAGGGTGGTTATAATAGCTCAGACAAAAAAAAAAAAAGGCCCTCCGAGCATAAGACAGTGGAGAACTGCTGCTAGAATCTGCTATTAATTTACATTCTGCCAACCTAATGCAGCCCAGGATCACTGCCGGTCTATCCAACTGATCCACAGTGGATTTGCTATAAGAAAGTTCTCTTACTGTGTTGGTTTCTAAGTCAGCTTACTGATACTTCTTAATCCATTGATCTAAGTGTGAAGACTGCCCTTCCATCACTAATCATTTACACTGTGGCAGCATGCAGGAATTAGTAAAGAGTAGAAATTAATGGCAAGGTGTCAGGACAGCCCCCTCCTGTCCACAGGACAGAGGTTGAAGTACCCCCATCTCTCTCCCCACCACCCCTGCCGTCACCTTTAAAACAGCAGCATTTTCTCCAAAGTTACAAAGTGAAGCTTAACACATTTTGTATTTTTAATTACCATAAACAGCAAGCCCTACCAATCATCAGGGCTTTACTGTGTAGTTCCCCAGAGTCTAAACGTGTTTATGATACTTGGGACACTTCCCATGACAACCAAGGAGAAGTGGAGCACAGATGCAATCCTGTGTGCTTGTGTTTCTTGATCACTCAGACGCTTTTTGCAAAATGGAAATCAAGGCTAGTTTCCTGCAGATGACTAACTTGGAGCTCCAGCTGTGCCAGACATGGCAGAGCTGTTATTCACCGAGTAGGCACCCAGCAATGAAGCTGAGGCGAGCTGTTTTGTAGATGGCCTCTGATCATCTACCCTGGCTTCCCTCCCACTTGGCTCTGTCTTATGGAGCAGTAGAATCATTTCCATTCTTTCTCAGAATGTTCCATTTTCTCTTGGCTGCTCTCTTCCTCCCCGGAGGATTGTTTTCTCTCAACTGTCAAAGAGTAGTGCTTAAACAATAAAAACAAAACTTCAGACTCATGTGAATCCAATAGATAGCACCTCTGCCTGCTCTTAATGTCTCTGTCATGTTGTCTGCCCCACTGATGCCCTGTAGTGGGTGGGAATGGCTAAAGATTAACATTTTAACATCATATAGGAATGATGCCTCACTTTTCCCCTTCATGTCAAAGACCATCGATATTCTCTCATTTAGTACAGGAGTTTCATGATCTGAATATACCTAAGAGCATACTTAATATACCCATGGCTTGGAGCCCCAGGTTCCTTTTTTGCAGAAGTTTCCTTTTGCTTCTCAAACAATTCTCAGAATTTACCTTCTGGCTAATCAACCTAGTGGAAGAATTTGGTCATAATATTCTCACTGGTGGGTGCAACAGGTATGATGCTTAATCACAGACAGTCAGTACCTCTGGCCAGGAGCATTGGTAAATCTGAGAAAACTGAGGCCACACACACACAGACACATGTGCTAGAGAACACATCATCAGGTAATTTTGGACATGAGAGACTGCCAAGATCCTTTCTAACTTTTCCGTAAGTCCCTGGAAAATAGCCAGCATTCAGTGCAGGAATGAATGAATTAGGAGAACGAGAGGACTTTTCTATTTGGGGTGTTGTTTTTTGCCTTCCCTGAAAAATAGCAATAGAGCAGACTTAAATTTGCTTAGTAGCACTGACACTTTTCTAGGGTTTCTTCCCGTCCTGCCTAAATGCAATACCTTAAGATAGTTGTATTTAAGACTATTCCTAGCTGCTATGATCACGATAGCCCACATAGCTTCTTTTAATTCCGTACATTCTTATAATAATACTAGTGGCTAGCCCTTATTTAGCACATCCAATGAGCCAGGCACTGTTTTAAGCATTTTATATATGTTAACTGTATCCTTAGAACAACCCCATGTAGGAAGTATATACTATTATTACCTGTATTTAGAGATGAAGCTGAGGTAAAAGTAATTGCCCAGGGTCACACAACTGATGAGTGACAGAGCTGTGATTCAAACAAACACAAGCTCCAGTACCCTGTGGGTTTGTTTAATTATATAGTAAAAATGACTTTTTTTTTTCCCCTTTCAATGTACAGTTCTATGGATTTTTAATATACGTATAGGTTCGTTTAACAACCATCATAATCAGGACAGAAAAGTTCCAACAGCACCCAGGTTTTTAATCACCCAACAATACTTCCTGTATTTACTAGAATCCATTACAAATCTAAAGGCAAGAACTTTTCAACCTTAGGAGGGAAATGTGTTATCTTAGAAAAGAAAAGCAAACCACTTTGAAGACCTCCAAAGAAGGTAATGACACAATTTTCTTGTAAACTCTGTTACTGACACTTCCTAATTTCCTTTGAATCCTCCCATATACAATTCCAGCCTGAGAAGAATATTTCTAAAAAAAAAAATGCCTCAGAGCTGGTGTGTGTGTGTGTGTGTCTGTGTGTCTGTGTGTGTGTGTATGTGTCTGTGTGTGTGCTGCACCCTTGCTGTCTTACTTCAGCAACGCTGCCTAAACCTAAACAAGTGTCCCACTGTGATTTCCATGCTGTCTTACCATCTCAGGCGGCTTTAAAACGAAAGTGCTTTCATAGCTGGCTGGGAATCTTTTCACATTGCTAGTGAGCTTTGCCAAGTACCACGGACAGATCACAGCATGAGTGGAGATCCCAACCCACAATCCTGATTAAGAAAATAGGAAATTACATACACAGGAAATTTGGAATGCAAACATCCAAAGAATTAGATCACTAAACTATCCTAAAATAGAATCCTATTTAAAATCCTGATCCTATTAGTGACATAGAAGAACTGGTGGTCCCTATTTATTCACAAAACCAATAGCTTCAAAAACAAAATTTGGCCCTGAACTTGTTTAAGTGGGCTTGTCTTTTGTACTTGTGTAGCACTCATCCTGTTTCCTGTTCCTTTTCACATCTTACTTTCACTAAAAGGGGATCCTGGTTGCCCACTTAAAGGCTTTTTATTAATCTCCAGTTTTCCTCAGCATTTAACATCTGGCTTAAAAAGATTTTTTTCCTGTCTTTGACTTTAAACTATGGTTAAATATTCAACAGGAAGGAAAATGAGAAAAATGGGGACTACTGTCCCTTAAAATATCGGATAAAAGATGTATTTTATTGAAGCACTAGCTAAAGAAAATGTGTTTTTCACTGGACAACTAAGGCTATTACATAAAGTAATTCTGAGGAATGTGTTGAAGATTTGCAACACAGGGACTTGACTAAGACTGTGCAATAAAAGAAAACAATGCTTAGCAGTCCCACTAACCCACAAACTCTACCATTCAGCGTGGCTTCAGTAACTTCTAGGTACAGTTACTCATTTGTCAATTGGAAATGCTTCTTTTTTAACTAGATTGAGGGCATAATTAGGTTTGTATCCACATCTGTTGCTGAGCAGCTAACCACCCCAAAACTTAGTGACTTGAAACAAGCTTCTATTTGCTCTTTAGTTGGGCAGTTTAATCTGGGCTCAGCTCAGTGGTTCTCCCACTCTGTTGGGATATGCATTTGCAGACCTCACTCCATGTCAGAAGCTTCAGCTGGGATGGCTGTAATAGGTGAGAAACCTGGACCTTTTTCCATGGGTCCCTCTCTCTACCTAGAATATCATCCTAAAGTAGGCCAGTTCAGGCTTGTTCACAAGGTCATCGTGTTCAGAAAAAGCATGAGAGTAGAAGCTGCAAGGCCTCTGGAGGCTGAAGCTCAGAGATCACGCAATGTCACTCTGCTGCATTCTATTGGTCAAAGCAAGTCACAATGGCAGCACAGACTCAAGCTGACTGGAAGGGCTGCAAAGAATCTGTGGCCACTTTCATCTACCACAAGATTTCAGCATGTTCATCACCTTGAGGAAAATGTAGTATAACATGCTATATATTCTGACCTATGTGAAGAGAATCCACTGTAAACTTATCAAATAAGAAATTTGATGCTAACTTAAATTTACCTCAGGAGTCAGATACATAGAGCAGCTACGTGACTGAGAAAAGGAGGGAACAAAAGGCTGTAGGATTTTGATTTCATCATAAATCTTTTAGGAATAGTTTTTCTTTTTTTTAACTGTGGGTGTATTACTTTCCTAAATTTAAGATGACCAAAAATTCCATTCAGATGCAAATCTAGGCTATCTCCACTCCCTTACCACATCAATGCTGAATGTTAAATGAACACGTTATCCATCATTTTGTTATTATAAGCAACACTAAATTAAACATCCTGAATATATACATCTTGTGTTAAAACAAACAAAAAAATACTTGAACATAAAGAGTGCAAGACATGATTACTATTAGCAAATCTGAAAGAAGTTCTACCTTTTTTTTAAAATTTATTTTTGTCTGCGTTGGTTCTTCGTTGCTGCATGCAGGCTTTTTAGTTGCAGCGAGTGGGCGTTATTCTTCGTTGTAGTGTGCAGGCCTCTCATTGCAGTGGCTTCTCTTGTTGCGGAGCATGGGCTCTAGGCGTGTGGGCTTCAGTAGTTGTGGCTCACGGGCTCTAGAATGCAGGCTCAGTAGTTGTGGCGCACGAGCTTAGTTGTTCCGCGGCATGTGGGATCTTCCTGGACCAGGGCTCGAACCCGTGTCCCCTGCATTGGCAGGCGGATTCTTAACCACTGCGCCACCAAGGAAGCCCTGAAAGAAGTTCTATCTTAAGAACACAAGCATAAACATAACTTGTAAGGCTGTAAGATATTATGGGTTCCCTGAATCACTCACTTCACATGGCGTCCACTCTCAAAGTACTTCCAGAGGGTCAACCAATTTTGGCAATATTTAAAGTGATAAAACCAGATATATCCATACAATAAAACATGATACGATAGTTGTAAAGAATGACAATAGTCCTAAATACTGACTAAAGATCTCAAAATTCTACTCATTGCAGAGTATCAATAATCTCAGTTATGTAAAATGCATAGAAATCAAGCATTTAACATGCATACACATATGGAGGTAAAGAGTTAATATTAACCATTAATAGTAGTTAATTCTGAAGAAACAAATGAGAGTAAGAAGACTAGTAGGAAGAGAGCTGGTCAAGATAGATTTTAACGTGTTTGAGTTTTATAAGTATGCAGTTGTACGTGCATTATGTGATCTTTAAAAAGTAATTAGAGCACAAAAAAAAAGAAATGAAAGGTGTGGTATTTCAAAAGCAGTGTAAGAATTAGGATTCTGTTCTCTAAAATTGCCCCTTCTGGTGGTATAATCTTGACCACTGGTAAATTTCCACAACTTAATCCTTAAGGCATTCCATCAAGCTTTCATAAATTTTATAGCACTGTTACGAGATAAGCAGAGAGAAATGTGATAAATCTGAGTTTCAGTCGTTCAGTGTAATAGTCTCACGAGAGTCTCATTTAGGGAGCCTGAAAGGGCACCCTCCCCCAACCCCACAGGATGAATGGGGGTAAACAAATGACTGTGAGATAACACAGAAACAAGAACCTGGGTCTATGGGGAAAGGGGAAAGAAAGCTCTTTTTGATAGAGAATATCAGTTACCATAAAAGATATAATTGACTCAAGCAAAAAATCAATATACGCTAAAATCACTGGGTTTGTTGAAGGATAAGATAATTTCGCTATATCATCCCACAGAATATTAATTACAAAGGGAAATAAATAATAACTTAGTGGAGAAATCTGGTAGACAACACATTAACCAAACAGTAAAAATTAACACAACCAATAATGGCATCATGTGCCTTCTGATGTAATGCACCAGTACTTACTATTCCTGCCAAGATGCATAACCTGAATTGAGGCATGAAGAAGCAATTAGAATAATCTAAATTAAGGAGCATTCTTTAAACAGCTTCCAACTCTTCATGTTGTGAAGGACGAACGCTAAGGAGTTATTCCAAATTAAAGGAAACTGAAGAGATGTGACAACTAAATACAATGAGGGATTAGGAACAGGGAGATTGTTAAAGATTAGTATTAAGCGATTTGGCACAATCTGAACTACACCAATCTTTAAAGTCCTGAATTTGATTTTTACAGTATGATTGTACAAGAGAATGCCCTTATCCTTAGGAGATACAAATTGAAGTATTCAGAGATGAAGGGGTATGCCTACAACTTAATTTCTGGGGGTCCACCACGTAAGACACACATAATATAGAGAAGGCAAATGTGAGTGGTAGATCCAAGGGGTACACAAGATTTCAGGGTACCATTCCTCCAACTTCTCTGTAAGTTTAAACATTTCTGTTTCTTAAAGTCGCTTTCTCAAGACTTGCTATTTCCTGCTACTTGAGTGAACTCTCCTCCTTGCCTTGTTAATGCATCCAGACAATAACGAAGTCTATGAACCGAGATTTCTGTATTACCAGAATTTTTAAATTACAGTAAAATGACCATTGTATATTAATTAGTTGAAATCAAGGAGAAGCACACACACAGAAAAACACCACACACACAATCCTTGGCCTGGGCAATCAACTATTTGCCCTTCTAAGGGCCAGATATTGTTTTAGGTACTTGAGTAAAGCAGTGAATACAAAAGCATTCTGACTCTAGTGGAGATTACAATATCATCTGACACAAAAGCCCACATACTACTTTAACATTAAAAGCTATTTTGCAAGACATGGAAGAGAAGCAGGTGGCTTATACAACTTAATTAATGCCAAATAGAGGAAGCACTTTATATATTTAAGGATACTTACTTGCTTTGTTATCTAGTGGAAAAGGTCTTAATACTAAAACTACATGCCAAGCACTAGGCTAAGTGCTTAATAAGCACTTAACACTCGGGAATTCCCTGGCGGTCCAGTGGTTCGCACTCGGTGCTTCCAATGCCATTGCCCAGGTTCAATCCCTGATCGGGGAACTAAGATCCCATAAGCCATGCAGCACAGCCAAAAAAAATATTTAAAAAACCAACAAAAGCATTTAACACTCAAAAGCCACTCTATGGATAGAAATACCATATGCCCCCATTTTCTGGATGAAGAAACAGGTTCAGTAAAGTTAAAAATGATTTGCCCAATTACAGTAGTAAGAGGCCCATCGTGAACCAGCTCTAATTGCAAGGCCAACCAAGCATTTAGTACAGCAAGCATCAAAATCCTTTAAAAAGGCATTTTGTGACACTGAAACTTCCCCTGATTACCAGAGATCAGTACATTATCCTTAGCATCTTCACCAACCTGCCCTTACAGAGCTGAGGATGAGACCTCTGAAGTACTCTTGGAGGGGAGCTCATACTACCGTACCGTTAACTCTGCCTACAAACTAGGGTCAAGCCCTTAGTGAGACTATGAGCAGAATACAAGCATGGCCAAAGGGTAAACGTAAAATGGATGACTGAGAAAGGAGTAGCAAAGGACTGGAGAAACACACTTGTAACCAAACACACTTGTAACTTGAAGGTAACAAACCAAGTCACACATCAATAACATATATTCGTGATAAATTCCCCATATATCCTTAGGCAGAAATTTTCATACTTCTTGTTATCGATTCCACCATGCCGATAAAATAAATGCTTGGAAATTCATTTTGCTTTTCGCTGATAAAAGAGTCTTGCAGGAGGGGAAAGAGGGTGAATCACTCATCAATTCAACAAGAAATATGCATTCTTTCCTGACTCACGATCTTCTAGGTCACTTGCTGCACCAGGACAGAATGCAATTCAGTTGTTCTGATGTTTCTCCAACTCACTCTCCCTTTTCTCTCAAGTCCACAAATATCTAAGCCTTAGCACAACTGTTTATTTCCATTAACAAAGGAAGCAAAACCTTACTACAATATGGCTTATCACTTTCCCTTGGATTTCATTTTCATCTCAGACTTCCATTAGTAGAGTAAAATCCTTAAAATACTGCCCTAGCATTCAGTGACCATTCAATGTAACTTAATCTTACTTTCCCTTCAATGCATCTTTTTCCAATTATGCGTGAAAATTTACTGATACCAGGCCTGCTACTGAGAATGGACATGTATATTATAACTGTTAAGGGGACCTGTGGTTTGGAAAAAATTACCACATAAAACTTCCTATAAAATTGTCTTCAGGTTGTTTCTCCCCTACCTCCACATCCACATTCCCAGAATGCAGATTATAGGAAGAGAGGATTTGGACTGCTACCCACTGGATTGTTTACCCCAAATAAAGACTTCCACAACCTTTCTCCTTACCTAGGTTATCAGGGGGAAAATATTTTGAGAATTATTAATACACTTGCAGTTCCGGCCAAATAAATTTGGCTTCCTTGACATTTGATGTACCAAAAATAAACAACGGCATAAAATGCTTTTTAAAACTTTATTTCAACATTAACTATGCATACAGAAATACACTCATATGGGTTAATAGAATGCAATTTAACTTATCCTACACAATTTGGACCAAAAACCTGGTACATGGTTTGCTTCCAAAAAAAAAAAAAAACAACAGGGATTTGCAATCTGGTTTATTTTTCATCTATTACAAATGTATATATATATAAAAAAGATACTCCATCAAATGCTGCTAAAGCAAACAGCAAGATCCTTGAGAAATTAACCTTTGGTTTGTCTCTGAAAAGTAACAGGTATTGCACTGTAAAACTTTACAAAACTGGTGCAACAAAACATTGTTGTAATGTTTCAATGACAGTTCACAAAGTTCAATAACTAATGGATGTTGATGAGGGTGAGGAGAGCCTATGTATACATGTGAAAATATAAAAGGTATCCCATCTAGTTAATATTGCATGTAGATCCCGAATCAACTCAAACCAAGATTCAGATAATTTCTTAAATCTGAATTAACACTATCAGTCCAGTTCATCTGCTGAGGTCAAAAGGAAACTCTGCACAGTAGCTGTTTTCCTGATTTGTGCAAAAAAGAAAATTAAGTTTCTTCCCCAGCATTTTAGTCCAGAACTACAGCAAAGTATTTCATCCATTGTCAACATTCATGGGGTGAGAGGCAATGAGGTTACTTAGGCTTAAATCTGAATTAGCACTCAGATGCAAGAGTCCCCAAAGTTAAGGACCACACGACTTTAGAAGTGACTCTAAAAAATAAAATGGCCCTTCCTGGAAGACTACAGCAAAACATCTAGCAATAGTTATAAGAAGTCTTATCAAAAAAATGTAGCCCTTTGTGAATTACACCTCAATCGAAAAAAAAAGAGCCCCAAAGAAGCAGCTCTGAAAAGAGGAAAAAAATATAACTTAAAATATCTTGAAAAGCAATGTGAATATAGGTGCAGAAGATAGTTAAAAGAGATCTATTTTTACAAGGCTACCTAGGATTAGGCTTATAATGTATTCTAAGTATTTCAACTTTCACTCTAATACTAAACATCAATTTATAAACAAGATGTTCACTTTTTATTGTTATAAAAAGGGAAAAGTCTAGCTTCAATCCTATCCAGTGGAGGGGAAACTGAGAAAACAAAAAGATTCAAACAGTCTCATGCAAACAGCACATTTTTCAAATGGAAGAACTCCGAACTAGACCAGAAGTTCATATTACTAATATACTTTTCAATGAAACAATTTTTAATAAGAACAAATACATGGCATTAAGGTTCAGAACCTAATATAGGCCTGACAATCAAGTCCTTGTTTTCTGGAGGAAAGGCCTCAAGTTCATTCAATTTCCAGTAACAATGTTTTCACAGATCACTTTAATAATAAGGGGTTTTAATTTCATTCACATTTTTGTTTTTGGAATTCTAGTTTTAAATCTAAATAAGAAAATTAGTCCAATTCCCCAGAAGTCATATTTTTTTCTTTTGAAGTGTCAAAGAATCCACAAAACCTCTTGCCCAAACTGATTCCCAATCTCCAATTTGAACTTAACACGAATATTTTCATATGTACTGTAAAAGGTAACTTTTTAACATAAAATGTATCCATGAATATTAAATCTAGTTGTTAGAAAGGTTTAACTAGCTTTATAATTTAAGTTTTAAAACATAAATATTTGCAGATTGATCTGTTTGACAATGATTGTCAGAGCTGAGAATTCACCTAGAATTCAACATCATTTACAAATCCTCATCATGCACACAAAACACACACCAGTAACAAACAACTTACTCATGTCTTGAGAAAACCTTCTGCTTCTTTAAATCTTTGGCCTCCCAGCCAATTCCAAGGTTCAAATGTCTTTTACCTTAAATTTCACTCTCAGGTTAATAAGTTTTCTACCCACACTTTAATACTTTTCCTAATCTTTCACATGTTGCATTGCCAAACTCTGAAACCTGCCTCAGAGATCACCAGACAAAAGAAAATAAATGAAATATAAAGAGGTTACTTCAGAATAGAACATGCGAGGATCAGAATCAAAGTTCCCTACTGGGATCATATTTTATTTTACTGTAATGAATAACTTATCAGCAAGGAAAAAAACCTACGTTAGAGTCTTTCATATTCTTTGGTGACTGGCCAAAGAACCTACTAACAAATATGGGGTACATACCCTTTTCCATACAAAGCGGTCCTGTAGGAACACCAGAATAGCTTCTATTCATTTGAGGCCTCACCTGTAGAAAAAGGCTGTCCCGGGAAAGCCAGGACATCCCTGAGAAAGTATGATTTTTTAATCTGGACTGAACTTAACTTTCACCAGGCCTTTTTCATTGAATTCACAGGAAGTAGCAGCTGGTCTACCAGCACTCATACTACCTTTCTCATCCTAGGTTTTCCACATAATTGCTATGGCTTTGGAATCTCACAAACTGATATCCTGTATAAATTGAAGGAGTAATTATGCCTCCCAATTCCAGATTGGCAGCTTCCAAATAAAAATTACAGTTCTTTATTCAGCGGAGTAGCCATATAAACACCAACCATCTATGAGAAGAGGTTTTCCTCTAAGATACGATTTAACACCGTACATTTAGGAAGTAAATCTACTAAAACAGACCAAAAGTTTACTTACGGTTGGTACTTGAGATAAAAATCCATTCAGTATAGAGCCTAGTGGTTTATTTATTGTAAAGTTCAAACTGAGAGCTGTGATTCACCACATCAATTTAAAATAAATAACTTATATGAAATACAGATTCTGGCATAGATATAAGATGTTAAAATCAAAATCAATGGACTGAACCTGCATCTTTCATTTGCTCACAAATTTGAACAGACTAATATTCTGCAAAAAAGACAATTGCAGCAGGGGAAAAGAAAACTGCTCTTTTGCAAACAAGACTTAAGCATCCCTCCAAAGAGGTCAAAATAAACATGCATATATAGATATAAAGTGTTACAACACAAATGCTATTTCTAGAAAAAATTTAACTGCATAGGTTAAAAACAACAATGTGCAACATCTTACGGCATTAAAGCACCGAAAAAAAAAAACAACCCACCAAAACCACTTTTTATGACGATTGACATACACAAAACACATATACTGATCAAAACTCAGGAAGTAAATACTTGGACTGATATAACGTCCATTGTTGGGAGAATTTCTCTTCAATTTAAATGTCTCTTCTCATCTCTAAAACAATTTTAAAGTGCTAACTTTATATAAAGCAGGCAAATTCTTCAAGTAATTTGCTATTTAAGTATGCTAATTTTTACAGAGCTAAACAAGGAACTAAGAATAAACTAAAGTGAAACAGGAAGAGAGACATGAGGAAAAAACTCACAAGTTATAGCTGAACAAATCGATAGAACGCTCTAATACCACCTTGGCCTTCTGGGTTCAATTAAAAGCAAAAGCCAATAGATTTAGATGTCTGCTGGTTTATTACACTAACTCCCTTGGATTTGCTAAAATGTGTACATCAATAGGTACACGGATTCCTAAGGAAAAGAATGCCACTTAAAAATCAAGATTGGATACTAATTAAAGCAATTTTAAAAACAAAAGTTTGTCTACTACTACAAATGAATACAAAATGTCAGAGACCTTACAAACTAAGAACTGAAGCCTTGCCCAAAGTTTAATTACTCCTGCCCTTGAGCTGCCTCTTCAAGGAAGTATACATTAACCAAATGGCGATTGAGGTGTTTGCTGTAATCTTTTTCCTTTCTAAAAGAACGATCACAGAAGATACAAACAAAATCTCCCTCGGCCACTTTGACTGCCAAGGCTTCCTTTCCATTTTTTCTACTAGTCTCTTGTGGAACTGGCCGAGCCCCATTCAATCCAGAATCATCACTATCCTCTGACATGTTGTCACTTAGGTCACTTCCATCATGACTGTGGATGCCTTCGTCTTCATCCATTTCCTGAGACTCATTTACTGCCACGGTGACGGGAGGTGATGCCACAGTAGCTGTGGACACTGCTTCACATTTTTCTAGCGGTAGAGGAAGAAGTGGTGGTGAAGTTGGTTCTTCAACTGCCGAGTCTCTGCCGGGGGGATTCTCTGTTTTCTTCTCATCAGTGTCCCTCTTCATTTCACAAAGCATAGTGTCAGCCTGATGTTTACCATCTAAAGTTTCACCCTCTGGCATATTCAAGTTTTGTTCAGAGGATGAAATATTGGCAGATGCCTTGGTAACAGCAGCAAGACCAGCTAGACTCTGATCTGCCTCTTCTGCTTCCACTTTTTGAAGAGGAGCTTCTTTATGTCCTTCGCCTGCAGGGACTAATTTTTGGTCTTCTGACTCTTCCTCTTTTAGGTTTTCCTTTGGCAGAGGTGGTGATGGTGGTAAGAGATCCTGTGCACTGGCACTTTCATTTAGAAGCTGCCTGTCTTTAACAGGCACTAAGCCAACTTCAATAAGGACTTGCTCCTTCTGCGCCATTTCACTCTGCATGTTGGGCTCTTCCTTCCCATTATGTTTCTGAGGAGACCTTTTGGGCATCGGCTCCATGGGGGGAGGAGGCTCCACATGAACAGGCCCCTTCTGAACAACCTCGACCTCAGCATGCCCCACGGCGGGGAGAGGAGGAGGAGGAGGAGGAGATGGGGGAGGAGGAGGAGGAGGCGGCGGCTCCGTCTGAGCAACCTCGACCTCAGCGTGCCCCACGGCGGGGAGAGGAGGAGGAGGAGGAGATGGGGGGGCAGCGGGAGGCGGCTCCGTCTGAACAGGTCCCACCTCAGCGGACTCCATGGGAGGAGGAGGCGCTATCTGAGCGGGCCTCCTCTGAGCAGGCTTGCTGCTTTTTTTACATGGTTTACTTCTCAGAGTTTTCTTCTTTGCACTGTTTTTCATGCAAATACTTTGCTTTTTATTCTCCTCTACTTTGCTGTCACCCTTTGGCACTTCCTGACTATTTCTGGATTTGCTTTCTGCCTTCTTTTTCTTTTTTGTCACAGGTTCCTCATCATTAACAGGTTCTTGTAAGGAACGGGCTTCAGCTTCTGTCTTCCTTTTGCTTTTCTTGCTTTTACAGCTTTTTTCTGAATTATTTCCTGGGTGCACATCCATTTCTTTAGCTTCCATTGCCAATTTGCGAGTTCTGGTAGTCACTTGGCTTGAGGCATTACTACAAGGCTTTTTCTCTTTTGAAACATTATCTTTTTTCTCCACTTTGACAGACCTCTCGTTTTTCTTCCCAGTCACATCCCCCTTCATTTTTGTCTGCTCTGTTTCTGTTTTCTCATTGGTGATTTTGTTATCAGGCAAGTCAGCCTCTCGCTTTTTGGTTTTCTTTAGTTTCACTTTTGAGACATCCATGGTCTTATTAGGACAAGTAGGATGCTTAGATTTGAAATGATACTGCAGATTACACTTCTTGGAAGCTGCGTAGTCGCATACAGGGCAGTTGAACTGCCGTGGATTAACATGTAGCTCCACGTGTTTTTTGAAGTTACTTCTATCTGCTGTTTTGTAGTCACAGTGTGGGCAGTTAAGAGGTTTAGGCCCATTGTGAACCTGTCTTGCGTGACGGGTTACTTCATGTTGATTAGAGGCCACATAACTGCACTGGTCACACTTAAATGGCTTCTCACCTGAAGGTAAACAAGAGATGTTGCAGAAGGCATACATTAAGAAATGAATTCAAGATTTACTCAAGCATACTTATAAGGAACTGGATATATGTAAAAAAACAAACAAACAAAAAACCACCAAAACTATTTCTTGAAGACTTTATCATGCAAATTACATTTACCATATTTATTTGTATATCCTTCCTCTATCCCTTGACATTGATTCTCATAACAAATGGGAGAATAATTATCTCAGTTAATCACCATCTTCTAAAAAGTTCATCAAGCTAGGGCTCTCAAGCACTAATAAAGGACACAGATTCATCAAGAAATACACAATTACTGGAAAAGTGACTTGGGCTCTTGATGTTAATTTTGGGGCAAGGGCACTCAAAGAGATAAGATAATTTTAAACTTTTTATGTTTAGTTAAAACAAATGTATAATGGAATAGAACATAAAAATCCCATACATTTCAGATAAACCTTGAGGCTTCAAAAGAAATACTATACACTCTAGGCTACACTCCCAGACCTTCCGTGTGAAAGTTTTAAAAGAATGCTTTGGCTTCAGGGAGCAAAAGGATTTTTCTTTAAATTTAACCCTTTTGTGCATCGTGGCAACAGCCGAGTCAAGTTTCTCTTAGCAAACTTTTTCACTGCTGGAGTTTCTAGTCTACAGCAAAAATATAACAAGTCAGAAATCGTTTCTTGATTTTCTCCCACCTTCTTCTAAAGAATGGGCAAAGAAACTAGGTAAATGAAAAGAGGCATACAAATATATATGGTATATAAAACTAGCAAAGAAAGTAATAATCACAGGTACATACAAGACCAGAAGCCCACCCCCAACCCCCAAATTAAAGGCATTAAGATTAACTCATTCTACCTGAATACATACCCATCTAGATCACACTCTAGCAAATATTACCAAATGGTATCCATACCCCACTGGTCCAATGGAATGCATAGCAGAAAAATGGAAATTGACATTTATGAAAATTCATCTCTCAAACATTCTCAAATTTACATCAAATCTTATTTAATTTTTTCATAAAGCAAAACTACTCAGACATGAAGTAAAACCATGTAGATGGTAAGCTTTACATGATTAAAAAATGTCCGATGATAGACTACTCGATCACAAAAACAAAAACTTATCCACGTATGTCAGATTGTAAACGCAGCTAACTGGACAACTCTTCCCCACATTAGTCCACTAACAGATTCATAAATAGAGGCTTCTAACAACATGCTAAATTACTCTATACTTCGCCCCATCTTGTCCTCTCCATTGAATGACTTTAATGGAGACAAACGTTTATTTAACATATATAGATACAGAATGAGGAAAAGATATGTGACATAACGGTTAAGAACTTGTTCTACAGTAAAAATACGTGGGGAGAACAAATATGGGCTCTGCAACTTACTGTGAAGTCTTGAGCAAGGTACTGAAAACTCTCTAAGGCTCAATTTCCTCATCTGTAAAGTATTCTTAAGTGTTGTGAGCTATAAATAATCTAATCCACATAGAGCTCTTAGCAAAGCACAGATAGCCAAGCAGTCAATACACATTACCTGTAAGTCATCACTTTTGGAATGAACTGGTAAGTTTTAGAATAGGTAAACAAAAGGGAAGATTTCATGTGCTTATCCTGCCTTAGTACATAAACCCTACTTTTGAGTAAACAAACAGCTGATAAATGGAGTTGATCTCCTCAGGAAAATATTTGTGCTCTTAAAAGAATTATAAAGAAAATGTCATCATTTTATAAGCCCTAATGAATGAGAGTATTTTCACAGCCAGCATCAAACAAGATGCAAGCCTCCACCTGTGAAACGGTCAGAGAATGGGAGTTCCTAGGACTCTGAATAAAACTGTGACATGATTTATTTGATTCATTCACCCCACCCCCATTTTTGCTTTATTGCCATCAAATCTTTCTTGTATTGGAAAATCAATTCATCAAGTTTAGCTTATTAATACCTAGCTGAATGAAAATTCTTTTGCCCTGTACCAACAGTTTTAACTTAATTCCCTTTTCCAGTTCTAGTAAAATTTACCTGCTTTTCATCTTTATAAATGTCAGATGTCTGTTTAATTCTTCCCACATTAATTTATAGATGTAAGGCAAATTCAAAAAGGGAGTTTTATAAGCTTTACACATTCTTATCAAGAAGAGCCCAGAAAGAGTAACAAGGGAAATTTTAATTAGTGAGTAACAGGGGCATACTACTCAGCAATAAATATGGAGTTCTGAAAATGCAGCATGAAATCAATCTCAAAAATATTTTACAGAAAGATGTTACATTTTTTAACATAAGTCAGAGTATCAGTTGAGGGGAGACTATGGGAGTACTGACTAGAAAGGGTAAGGAGGGAACTTTTCTGAAGGTGGTAAAACATTTCATGTCTCCACCTAGATGGTAGTCAAACAAGAGAAAACATACATAAAGTCACTGCCCCATATACCTAAGATGCGTGCATTTTCGTATGTGTAAATTAAACCTTAATAAAAATTATTAAAAAATTATTCTAGGGACTTCCCTGGCAGTCCAGTGCTTAAGACTCTGAGCTCCCAATGCAAGGGGCACGGGTTCGATCCCTGGTCGGGGGAACTAAGATCTTACATGCTGCCTGGCGTGGCCAAAAAAAAAAAAAAAAATCTAAAATTCATAAAAAGACTCTCAAACCATAAAATGTGTCAAATGACACAACTATTAAATAGTGCCTCCACGGAATTCCCTGCTGGTCCAGCAGTTAGGACTCTGCACTTCCACTGCAGGGGGTACATGTTCAATCCCTGGTTGGGGAACTAAGATCCTGAAAGCTGCGCAGCCAAAAAAAAAAAGTGCCTCCATAGTAACCATCAAGTATTCGGTGAGAGGAAAATAATTTTTGCTGAAGAAAGTATTTTTTTCATCTTAAAAAGAGTTATCCTGAGAAGATAAACAAAACTGATAAACCATTAGCCAGACTCATCAAGAAAAAAAGGGAAAAGAATCAGGCTTCCCTGGTGGCGCAGTGGTTGAGAGTCTGCCTGCCAATGCAGGGGACACGGGTTCGAGCCCTGGTCTGGGAAAATCCCACATGCCACGGAGCAACTAGGCCCATGAGCCACAGCTACTGAGCCTGCGCATCTGGAGCTTGTGCTCCGCCACAAGAGAGGCCGCGACAGTGAGAGGCCCGCGCACCACGATGAAGAGTGGCCCCCGCTCGCCGCAACTAGAGGAAGCCCTCGCATAAAAAACAAAGACCCAACACAGCCAAAAATAAATAAATAAATAAATTAAAAAAAAATTTTTTTAAAAAAGGGAAAAGAATCAAATCAATAGAATTAGAAAAGAAAAAGGAGAAGTAACAACTGACACTGCAGAAATACAAAGGATCATGAGAGATGACTACAAGCAACTATATGCCAATAAAATGGACCACCTGGAAGAAATGGACAAATTCTTAGAAAAGCACACCCTTCCGAGACTGAACCAGGAAGAAATAAAAAATATAAACAGACCAATCACAAGCACTGAAATTGAGACTGAGATTAAAAATCTTCCAACAAACAAAAGCCCAGGACCAGATGGCTTCACAGGCAAATTCCGTCAAACATTTAGAGAAGAGCTAACACCTATCCTTCTCAAACCCTTCCAAAATACAGCAGAGGGAGGAACACTACCAAACTCATTCTACGAGGCCACCATCACCCTGATACCAAAACCAGACAAAGATGTCACAAAGAAAGAAAACTACAGGCCAATATCACTGATGAACAGAGTTACAAAAATCCTCAACAAAATACTAGCAAACAGAATCCAACAGCATGTTAAAAGGATCATACACCATGATCAAGTGGGGTTTATCCCAGGAATGCAAGGATTCTTCAATATACCCAAAATCAATCAATGTGATACACCATATTAACAAACTGAAGGAGAAAAACCATATGATCATCTCAATAGATGCAGAAAAAGCTTTCAACAAAATTCAACACCAATTTATGATAAAAACCCTCCAGAAAGTAGGCACAGAGGGAACTTACCTCAACATAATAAAGGCTATATATGACAAACCCCCAGCCAACATCATTCTCAATGGTGAAAAAATAAAACCATTTCCTCTAACATCAGGAACAAGACAAGGTTCTACACTCTCACCAGTATTATTCAACAGTTTTGGAAGTTTTAGCCACAGCAATCAGAGAAGAAAAAGAAATAAAAGG
This sequence comes from Eschrichtius robustus, assembly GCF_028021215.1. NCBI lineage: Eukaryota > Metazoa > Chordata > Mammalia > Artiodactyla > Eschrichtiidae > Eschrichtius > Eschrichtius robustus. The sequence continues at coordinate 75,534,681 of NC_090827.1, forward strand.
AATCCAAATTGGAAAATAAGAAGTAAAGCTGTCACTCTTTGCAGATGACATGATACTATACATAGAGAATCCTAAAGATGCTACCAGAAAACTACTAGAGCTAATCAATGAATTTGGTAAAGTAGCAGGATACAAAATTAATGCACAGAAATCTCTTGCATTCCTATACACTAATGATGAAAAATCTGAAAGAGAAATGAAGGAAACACTCCCATTTACCACTGCAACAAAAAAAATATAATACCTAGGAATAAACCTACCTAAGGAGACAAAAGACCTGTATGCACAAAACTATAAGACACTGATGAAAGAAATTAAAGAGGATACAAACAGATGGAGAGATATACAATGTTCTTGGATTGGAAGAATCAGCATTGTGAAAATGACTCTACTACCCAAAGCAATCTACAGATTCAATGCAATCCCTATCAAACTACCACTGGCATTTTTCACAGAACTAGAACAAAAATTTCACAATTTGTATGGAAACACAAAAGACCCTGAATAGCCAAAGCAATCTTGAGAAAGAAAAACGGAGCTGGAGGAATCAGGCTTCCTGACTTCAGACTATACTACAAAGCTACAGTAATCAAGATAGTATGGTACTGGCACAAAAACAGAAATATAGATCAATGGAACAGGATAGAAAGCCCAGAGATAAACCCAAGCACATATGGTCACCTTATTTTTGATAAAGGAGGCAAGAATATACAATGGAGAAAAGACAGCCTCTTCAATAAGAGGTGCTGGGAAAACTGACAGCTACATGTAAAAGAATGAAATTAGAACACTCCCTAACACCATACACAAAAATAAACTCAAAATGGATTAAAGACCTAAATGTAAGACCAGACACTATAAAACTCTTAGAGGAAAACATAGGCAGAATGCCCTATGACATAAATCACAGCAAGATCCTTTTTGACCCACCTCCTAGAGAAATGGAAATAAAAACAAAAATAAACAAATGGGACCTAATGAAACTTAAAAGCTTTTACACAGCAAAGGAAACCATAAACAAGACGAAAAGACAACCCTCAGAATGGGAGAAAATATTTGCAAACAAAGCAACTGACAAAGGATTATTCTCCAAAATTTACAAGCAGCTCATGCAGCTCAACATCAAAAAAACAAACACCCCAAACCAAAAATGGACAGAAGACCTAAATAGACATTTCTCCAAAGAAGATATACAGATCACCAACAAACACATGAAAGGATGCTCAACATCACTAATCATTAGACAAACGCAAATCAAAACTACAATGAAGTATCACCTCACAGAATGGCCATCATCAAAAAATCTACAAACAATAAATGCTGGAGAGGGTGTGGAGAAAAGGGAACCCTCTTGCACTGCTGCTGGGAATGTAAATTGATACAGCCACTATGGAGAACAGTATGGAGATTCCTTAAAAAACTAAAAATAGGGCTTCCCTGGTGGTGCAGTGGTTAAGAATCCGCCTGCCAATGCAGGGGACATGGGTTTGAGTCCTGGTCCGGGAAGATCTCACATGCCACAGAGGAACTAAGTCTGTGCTCCAGAACTACTGAGCCTGCGCTCTAAAGCCCGCAAGCCACAACTACTGAAGCCCGTGTGCCTAGAGCCCATGCTCCGCAACAAGAGAAGCCACCGCAATGAGAAGCCTGCTCACCGCAACGAAGAGTAACCCCCGCTCACCGCAACTAGAGAAAGCCCGCGTGCAGCAACAAAGACCCAATACAGCCAAAAAGAAATAAATAAAATAAATAAATAAAAAGTTAAAGGAAAAAAAACTAAAAATAGAACTACCATACGACCCAGCAATCCCACTACTGGGAATATACCCTGAGAAGACCATAATTCAAAAAGAGTCATGTACCACAATGTTCATTGCAGCTCTATTTACAACAGACAGGACATGGAAGCAACCTAAGTGTCTATCGACAGATGAATGGATAGAGAAGATGTGGCACATACATACAATGGAATATTATTCAGCCATAGAAAGAAATGAAATTGAGTTATTTGTAGTAAGGTGGATGGACCTAGAGTCTGTCATACAGAGTGAAATGTCAGAAAGAGAATAACAAATACCATATGCTAACATATATATATAGAATCTAAAAAAAAAAAAAAAAGGTTCTGAAGAACCTAGCGGCAGGACAGGAATAAAGACGCAGACGTAGAGAATGGACTTGAGGACACAGGGAAGGGGAAGGGTAAGCTGGGACGAAGTGAGAGAGTGGCATGGACATATATACACTACCAAATGTAAAATCAATAGCTAGTGGGAAGCAGCCACATAGCATAGGGAAATCAGCTCGGTGCTTTGTGACCACCTAGAGGGGTAGGATAGGGAGGGTGGGAGGGAGACACAAGACAGAGGAGATATGGGGATATATGTATATGTATGGCTGACTCACTTTGTTATAAAGCAGAAACTAACACACTGTTGTAGAGCAATTATACTCCAATAAAGATGTTAAAAAAAAAGAGCAGTCCGTGAAAAAACTTAGTAAGATGTCAATTCCCTTTAACAAACATTCACTGTGCTCACAATGGGAAATGAATTCCTACGTTAGCAGGATGCGGGAACTATCCAGTGTGATACCTACAAAAATATTACAAAGGCAGATACAAACTGGATGTATTTCCTCCAGTATGAAATATTTCATCCAAGATGAAATGGTAACATATCTACTAAGAAAAGGGAAGGAAGAGTTGTGGATCAGGTCAATATCTCTAGGACCACCCAAGGGTCAGTGTGGCCAAAATGAAATAATTATCCATTCAAGAGCACGTATGCTAATATTGACTTTTTAACTTTGTCATCTATATACCTTCATAATGGGGACCAATTCTGGATGGTGACCATGATTATTTCAGTTCTAGAGTGGATAAATCTCTCACTTGTTATAGTCCTGTATTTTATTTATTATAGGTTAATAAATTGGGATCCTGGATTATCAATCATTCCTTAAAGTTTGGCTTTTGTTAATCAATCCTCAGAAACCTTATCAACTCTCAAGAGAACAAACCCAAATTTCAGGGAAGCAGCTAAGTAGGAATCCCTGGAACCCAGCAACCACACACTGAAATTATTAAAAGTATATAAATATCCAAATTATATTAAAAATAAATCATAAATAATGACCCAGTTCCAGGTCTAGAAGAACTTCTTTATAATGGTAGTTTACTAAAAATGATAGAAAAATTCCGATTTCTTACCAACCTGAATGAGTACGCATATGTCTGGTTAGATGAGTTTTCTGAGAACTTGAATAAGGACAAAGCTCACATTTATACGGACGTTCTCCTACAAAAATATAATGATTAATGTTCAAATAATAAAATAAGGCAAATACAATTCTCACTAACAATACATACGTTATTCAATACTAAGCATTTTTTAACTAGAATTTTTTCTCCCTATTCCTGGCAAAATGGCCAATTTCTATCATTTATTGGAACAGTAAATGATTTAATTCAGAATACACATAACTACATTATTTCTGCTTTGCTGAAGAAAAAGTATCATTGGCTTTCTGAATTCTGACAGCCCTTTTAATTTTCACAGTAATGCTACATGTGTAATAGCAAATATTAAGAACTGAAAAATTATCTTGATCAGGTATCAAGCAACTTTTTAAAATCAGAATTATCCTTAAAAAAAAAAACATGTACCCAAATTTTCTGATGCTATGGCTTGGGTAATTTTTTGGATCCTTGTAAATGATAAATCTACCATTTTAAATTGTTAGCTTAAAGCAATAACATTTTTGAGTGGGGAGGCTATTGTTTTAAGCTAAAAATTTCAAGTGGTAAATAGAAGTTTTATAGAAGACTCAGGTCAATTTTTTTTTTTTCTTTTTTAAATTTATGTATTTTTTGGCTGCGTTGGGTCTTCGTTGCTGCGTGTGGGCTTTCTCTAGTTGCGGCGAGCAGGAGCTACTCTTTGTTGTGGTGCACAGGCTTCTCATTACGGTGGCTTCTCTTGTTGCGGAGCACTGGCTCTAGGCATGCAGGCTTCAGTAGTTGTGGCTCACGGGCTCTAGCACACAGGCTCAGTAGTTGTGGTTCACGGGCTTAGTTGCTCTGCGGCATGTGGGATCTTCCCGGACCAGGGCTCATACCCATGTCCCCTATATTGACAGGTGGATTCTTAACCACTGTGCCACCAGGGAAGTCCCAGACTCAGATCAGTTTTAAATTATACTCATAAAGCCACAGGGACAGCGACCAGCTGACAATAAGAGACCAGTGATTTACTACTAAAGAATTTAAGACTCAAAGGCAGAAAATGTGTGTTTTTTGGACATGGGTTGCCGACCACAAAATATACTGAAAAAAACACCTTGACAATCTGTTTTTGTCTATTTTTTGGCCACAAGATAATAAGTATGACTTCAGGCAAGCCTCCTCATCTATAACAGTAACACTACCTTCATTTTCTAGAATTGTGAGAATTTAAGATAATACATGTAGAGCATTCAACCCGTGCCTGGCACGTAAAGCCCTCAATAAACACCATTTATTATCTTCTCTATATTATACTTTACAGTAATAGATGTATTTAATAACATGGGACAAGGAAAGGAATAGACAGTGAAAAAAAAAAAAAGAATGTGGTGATAAGTGTGAAATGTGTTCCTAATAACTGTTCAGCTGTTATTAGCTGGTACTATAGATTAGACATAAATAGCTCATGGTAACAGAATGCCTACTTTAGCCTGGATGAATTTTAAGATAGCTTAAAAAATGTTGAATGTATTTTTGTAAAAAAAGATACATAATTGGCCAATAAGCACATGAAAAGATGCACAGTATCATTAGCCACGAGAGAAACTAAATCAAAACCACAGTGAGATGAAGATTTCACACCCACCAAGATGGCTATAATCAAAATAACAGATGTTAACATTTATTTGTTAGGTTGTGGAGAATTTGGAACCCTGATACAGTGCTTGTGCGACTGTACAACAGTGCAGCCACTCTGGAAAACAGTTTGCCAGTCCCTCAAATGATTAAACATAATTACCATATGGCCTAGCAATTCCACTTCTAGGTGTATATTTACCCAAGAGAAATAAAAACATATGTCTACACAAAAACTTGTATATGAATGGTCACAGCAGCATTACTCATAATATCCAAAAAGTGGAAATAATCCAAAAATCCATTAACTGATGAATAGATAAACAAAATGTTGCTTACCCATACAAGAGAGTATTATCTGGCAGTAAAAGGAAAACAAGTACTGTACATAGGACATGGATGAACCTTGAAGACATTATACTACGTGGAAGTAGGTAGCCACTGAGGGCCACATATTAGATGATTCCATTGATATGAAATGTTCAGAACAGGCCAATCTACAGTGAATTGTATGGTACATCAATTGTGTATCAGTCAAGCTGTTACCAAAAGAAGTTAACAGAAAAAAAATTTGATACCCTTACAGATTAACATGAAGGATCAACTAAGGATAATTTACTTTTAAATTCTTCGTAATGAAACAAATTGCTTCTGCCTGTGCAACTCACCAAAATAGGCATAAATACTCTAGAAGCGCTAGTAATTTATCAGTCACACATATGGGCAAAAACGTCATCTTTTAAAGTAGAATTTGTGAGGACTTCCCTGGTGGCGCAGTGGTTAAGAATCCACCTGCCAATGCAGGGGACACGGGTTTGAGCCCTTGTCCAGGAAAATCCCACATGCAGCAGAGCAACTAAGCCCGTGCACCACAACTGCTGAGCCTGCGCTCTGGAGCCCGAGAGCCACAACTACTGAGCCTGCACACCACAACTACTGAAGCCCGTGTGCCTAGAGCCCGTGCTCCACAACAAGAGAAGCCACCACAATGAGAAGCCCACACACCACAACAAAGAGTAGCCCCCGCTCGCTGCAACTAGAGAAAGCCCGCACGCAGCAACGAAGACCCAATGCAGCCAAAATATAAATAAATAAATACGTTTAAAAAACAAAAAATGAATGCACTATAGTAAAATTTGTGAACTGGTTAGATATCAAAACCACAAAATGAAAACTCTTTTGATTGAAGACTCAAATGGAAATCCTCAGCCCCCTACCGTGATGATTATCTATAAAAAGAGACTCAGAAGTTTGAATCTTGGTTGTATGTGACCATGGGCACATCACTTTAGGCTATCAAGCCTGAAGTTCTCCCTCAGTAAACACCCAGTTTTCCTCAGTAAATTGTTCTGAAGATTAGCAGAGAGTAGAAGAAAGCACCTAACACTGAGCACTCAATACAGGAACATAAGACACCCACTAAGTGAACCTGAAAAGTAGGCTACCTAAGTGAGAAATAAGAAACAAGTGATTCCTGCTGATGATCACTTCTTATCTCCTCTGCTCTTCAGCACTAGATGAATTAATTTTTGCATAAATACAATTTTCAGAACCATGCGTTTAATACCACTGATACTCTCAGAATTTACATAATCAAAATACTATCCTTCTATTTATACACCAACAAATTGTTTTGAAATTTTTTTCTTTTAAAAAACCACAAATTAGGTAATACTGGGGGAAAAAGCTTTTTAAAAGTATTAAGACAGGGACTTCCCTCCTGGTGCAGTGGTTAAGAATCCACCTTCCAATGCAGGGACGTGGGTTCAATCCCTGGTCCGGGAACTAAGATCCCACATACCACAGGGCAACTGAGCCTGAGCTCCACCAACTAATGAGCCCGTGTACCACAACTGCAGAGCCCACGCGCTCTGGAGCCCCTGCACCACAACTAGAGAGAAGCCCACACACCGCAATGAAAGATCCCACATGCCACAACTAAGACCCAACACAGCCAAAAAGAAAATAAATAAATAAATAAATATTTTTTTTTAAAAAATGTATTAAGGCCAGGACTTCCCTGGTGTTGCAGTGGTTAAGAATCCGGCTGCCAATGCAGGGGATACAGGTTCGATCCCTGGTCCAGGAAGATCCCACGTGCCACGGAGCAACTAAGCCTGTGCGCCACAAATACTGAGTCTGCACTCTAGAGCCCACGAGCCACAACTACTATGCCTGCGTGCTGCAACTACTGAAGTCCGCGCGCCTAGAGCATGTGCTCCGCAACAAGAGAAGCCACCGCAATGAGAAGCCCGCGCACCGCAGTTAAGAGTAGCCCCCGCTTACCACGACTAAAGAAAGCCCATGTGCAGCAACCAAGACCCAATGCAGCCAAAAAATTTTTTAATTAATTTAAAAAACGCATAAATAAAAAAATTTTTTAAATAAAAAATGTATTAAGACCAAATAAGTTTAACACTAAAATGAAATGAGATATGTACAACCAATGTTAGCTATGTAAGTCATAACCTTATTGTGGAAATAGCAACTTTAATGTGGAGAAAAAGTTCAGTAATGAATGATGAAGTATATAAAATACAGCCATTAAAATTAGTCACCTAGACCGTAATTAAGTGAAAAGAAACCACTATAAGAAAAAAAATTAAGAAATGGCAAAAAGTAGAGATCCTATTTAAAAAAAAAAGTATACATAAAAAATTGGAAATATAAAACAAAACTGAAATTTTCCCAGTTCTCTCCATTTTCCTTTTTTTTTTAAATTCTAAAAATTCCTTAGGGCTTCCCTGGTGGTGCAGTGGTTCAGAATCTGCCTGCCAATGCAGGGGACATGGGTTCAAGCCCTGGTCTGGGAAGATCCCACATGCCACGGAGCAACTAGGCCCGTGAGCCACAACTACTGAGCCTGCGCGTCTGGAGCCTGTGCTCCGCAACAAGAGAGGCCGTGATAGTGAGAGGCCCGTGCACTGCGATGAAGAGTGGCCCTGGCTTGCCACAACTAGAAGCCCTCGCACAGAAACGAAGACCCAACACAGCCATAAATAAATAAATAAATAAATTAAAAAAAAAAAAAAAATGAGACCCCTTAATGAAAGTCAATTTAAAAGTGAATAATTAAGGGGTGTTGGGGAGAAATGGGGAGCAACCACTGAGAGGGGTTTCCTTTTGGGGTGAAGATGTCCTAAAATTGACTGTGGTGTTGGCTGCACAAGTCTGTGAACACACTAAAACCAATGCATTCTAACTTTCAATGGATGAATTGTGTGGGAGTGGAGTACATCTCAATAAAGCTGTTATTGAAAAAAATGAATTGCCAAATATGACAAAATATTAATAACTGTTGAGTATAGGGGATGGGGACCCATGGGTGCAGTGGGGCATTCTCTTTACTTCTGAGATGTTTGAAATTTTTCACATTTTTAAAGTGTTTCATTTGGGGGGTAGAGTACACTTATAAACAAGATAGGTCCTCTTACCTGTATGAGTTCGAACATGCTGAACATAATTGTTTTTTCTGTCTGAAAAATAGTTGCATTTTCCACATGTGTATACTTTCCTTGGAAAATGGTTTCTCAAGTGTTTCCTCCAGTGATATTCGCTTACTGTGGTGTACGTGCAAATGATGCACTTGTAGACTCGCTCATTGTCCCCGGCTCGGGTGTGGTGTTTCAGGTGAGCAGTATAGTGATCATAGCGATTGGTATTGTAGCCACAGCGGTCACAGCGAATGGGGCCCTTGGAGAAATCTCCCTCTTCCCCCGTGGAAGAGCCGCATTCCCTGGCTTTGGCTTGCTTCTCTGCACTTTCTTCCACAAAAAATTTCTTGGCACTATGAACTCGGATGTGATGCACAAACTGTTCTTCAGATTCTGCTTCATACTGGCATGGTTTACAGCGAAAGGGCTTGGTCTTCAAGTTCTTGCATTTGTCCTCTGCTACAGGTGTTTCCCGAGGAAGATCTTTATTTGCGCTGTACGGTTCTGAGGCAGCTGACACCTCAAACACAGGCCGTGGTTGGACAACACTGAGTTCCAAACTCTCCAGTTCCATGTTTTCCAGCCCACTGGGCTCGCCTTTTACCTCAGGAGACTCCTCGAGTCCTTCTCCATCACTATCTGAAAAGTTGTTATCCCCAACAGGCATCAATTCTGCCATCTGTCTTTCTTCGCCAACCAGGTAATCACAGCAGCCGCCGTTTACTTCCCCAGTTAAGGCCACATTTGCCAACATGATGAGCTGAGGCGCAGCCAGTTCAGCTCTGGACAGATCAGGCAAGTCATACATGTCATTAGGCAAGGCCATGCCCATGGTGCCACTGCCGGTGAACAGACCTCCTCCTCCGGAAGACTGCCCCATTACCTGGGTGGCCATAACGGTGTTCTGCATTCAAAACAAAACAAATAACACGAAAGCACCAGTTTAAACACAACTTTTACTGTTCTAAAACCACAACATCACTGTAATTCTTCGTAACTTAAAAAAATACATTTTCCCATATAATCTTTAAACTCAATCAGCCTCATTAACTACTGAAAATAAGCCTTTACAATATTTTGTAATTCCAAATTCTCTTTACTGCAGTCATCAAAAAAATTTCTATGACCCCCTACAAGAAATTCTATCAAGTGTTTGACACAACTCATCCATCTACTAGGTCTACCACTGGCTTGCCTTCCCTCAAGCACTTTTACTTTTTCTAGTGGAAAAATATAAGTAACCTTCATTTTTAGTGCTAATTAAAATTTTATTCTAAATTCCGTATATGAACAGTAAACTGCTGTCCTCTCAAATCCCCCTTCAAAAGTTTACTGGTCTGAATCAAAAAGGGGAAAAATCCAAAAGCTACCTGTGCATTTATTAAGTACAAACAGCCTGAAAAGCAGAAGCCTACAGTTAGTGAATTGAAGTTCATATGAACTCAACTAACTCCAAAAGAATAAACTACAGTTGACCTTTGAACAAGAGGGTTAGGGGCACCAACCCCCAGTGCAGTTAAAAATCTGCATGTAACTTTGGGCTCCATAAAAACTAGACTACCAATAGCCTACTGTTGACCAGAGGCCTTATGGATAACATTAACAATCAGTTAACATATATTTTGTATGTTATGTGCATTATATAATAGTGTACAAGATGAACTGTGCTTATCAGTATCTTTATCAATATTGTATTATATGATGCAAAATACTGTAGATGTTATACGTATTACTAACACTAGGTATCAAAACAGAAAAGATAATGTGAAAAAGAAATTCATACTTATTTACAGGTATAACGATTAATGCACCGATAAAGAAGCAGCAGCAATATGATTGCTTTATGGTAGTCTATTGTAATCAATAGGACTGCTTCACAGTAGCCTAGCCTATATGCAAATGAATGAATCACAAAATTTTTAAGCATACAGTATAAGGCATATTCATAATATAGTATTGGAAATACTGTTTTGTTTTAAAAAACTGCATACGTGTGATGATAGGCTGATACGCTTTCTCAAATTATAATAGGCATACTGTATTTTAATGTAAGTATTTAAAAGCAAAGTTATACAGCAGTAGAAAAACTAATACATTATTAACTTCATATTAAATATCACCTTATACCTTTGTACAAGTTTTGCACACAATGAATACTTAGGTAATGACGATGATGACACAATGTCTCCCAGCTCTTGCTATACGAGTACTAGATTTTCACAAGACACTCACACACATACCCAACAGATAAGTTTATTAACTGAATGGCATGATTATTTACTATTCATTAAGTGGAAGTGGATCATCATAAAGGTCTTCATCCTTCTGTCTTCAGTTGAGTAGGGTGAGGAGGGCGGGGAAGAGGAGGGGTTGGTCTTGCTGAGTCAGGAGTGGCAGAGTGGAAAGAGGTAGAGGAAGTGGAAGGGAAGGCAGAAAGAGGTGCAGAGGCAGAAGAGGTGGAGGAAGTGGAAAGAGGCCGGCACTCTGTGTAACCTGAGGGAAATACATCTTAATTTCTGTCTGACTTTTTTGCTTTTCCACTTCTCTAAAAATGTTTCTATAGGGTACTAATCCTTCTTCAACCACTGGCTTTAGTTTTAGTGTCTGTATCACACAAGGGTCCAAGTCATAAAAGAAGTCAAAAGTAGTCTTCAACAAAAGGAACCCTGCTGTCAGACTGTCTAATGTCAATTTGTTTTCTGGCACTGCTTCTTCCATGTCTTTTTCCTCATCACCTGGCACCGGCTCAGAAGCACTTATCTCCAAATTGACTTCCATTAATTTCTCTGGTATGGTGTCTATTAGCTCTTGAATATTCCCAAGATCTGTATCTTGAAGCCCTTCACCGCCCCACCCCCATCTTTTTGCCATACCCACAATCTCTTTCATGACTTCCTTGATTGGCTGTCGTAAATCCTGTGAAGTCATGCACAACATCTGGACACAGTTTTCTCCAGCAAGAATTTATTGTTTTAGGCTTGATGGCTTTCACAGCTTTTTCTATCACAATGATGTGATCCTTCCAGACTTTCATGATGTTCTATCGGGGTTGTCTTTCATAGCATTGACAATCCTTTCATAGAGTACCACACGTAATGAGCCTTCAAGGTCCTTACAACACCTCGACACAGGCTTCATTCAAAGACGTTGTGTTGGGGGACAAGTATACCACTTTGACACCTTCAATGTTGAACTCATGGTTCTAGGTGGCCAGGGGCATTGTCCAATACCAAAGAACTTTAAAATGCAGTCCCTTACTGCAAGGTACTTCGTGATCAGGGACAAAGCACTGATGGAACCAATCCAGAAAAGTGTTCTCATTGCCCAGGCCTTCTTGTCGTACAACCAAAATAATGGCAACTGGTGTTTATCTTTTTTCCCTTTAAGGATAGTGGGCTTCAGGAGTTCCCTGGAGGCCTAGTGGTTAGGATTCCAGGCTTTTGCCGTGGAGCAGGTTCAATCCCTAGTCGGGGAACTGAGATCACGCAAACCATATGGCGTGGCCAAAAAAAAAAAAAAAAAAAAAAAAAAGGATAGTGGGCTTAGCAGCTTTATAGATAAGAGAAGTCCTGATCAAAAAATCAATTTGCACAAAACATGTTAGTCTTCAATCAGCCTTAAATCCTGATGCTCGCTTCTCTTTCTTACTAATGGATGACCTTTTTGGCAATTTTTTCCAGAGTAGGGCACATTTCTCTGTGTTCAAAACCTGGTTTAGGAAGACAGCCTTTCTCTTTAATAATTGTGTTCACGGCATCTGGGAACTCAAAGCCGGTTCTGGTATCTTGATATTTTTTTCTAAAATTACCAAACTATCCTCTGCTGGCATTAAATTCTCCAGATTTAGAAACTTCACATTCCTTTTGCTTTAAGTTGTCATATAACTTCCCTTTTTCTCTAATCATATTAGACTCTATAGGTATGCCTTTCTTATAGTAATACTATACCCACGTAAAAGATGCATTTTCAATATGCGATAGAAAGGCATTTCGCAAAAAATGCAAGTCTTTCATGTCTGCTGGCAAAAATGCAGAGACAGTTTCCAAATGTCCTTTTCTTTTTTTACAACAATCCTTACACTGGACTCATTGATCTTGAAATGGCGGGTAACAGAAACTACAGAACTCAGTTTATGGTACATATCAAGCAATTCAACTTTTTCTTCTAATGTCATGACTTTACTTCTTGGGAGCATTTCCAGCATCACTAGAGCACTTCATATGGGTCCCACGGTGTTATTCAAGGTTTCTGGTATCACACTAAACACGATGAAAAACACTCAGGAACTGCGAGAGGTGAGTTTTTTTTTGTTTTTTTGTTTTTTTTTACTGCAAACACAATTTACTGGAGAGACCAACTGCTCACCCAGAAATGATTAGACTCACAAGACGTTTTGAGTGGAATACCTGCAACACTTGCACTCACCAAAATAGCAAAAAGAGGCAGCTATGAAATTATTACAGTACTACAGTATGGACTACAGTTAATATTATGCAGTTATGAGTTACTGCTGCATCTTTACATTTGTATACATTTCTCTGGACCAGAATGGTGCCATGTGTGGTCTGTGTTCGTGTAATTTTTGATAAATTTTAACTTTTTATTAGATTTATATATATTTTATGGTAGCAAATGATAAAATACACTATTATCTACATATATTTTATGCACTCATGAGGTACCTTTTTCTAAATTTTTTCGATATTTCTAGGTTATGTGTATCATCTGTAAATTTTTTCAAAATGTTGCAAATCTCTAAGAAACTTTCCAGTATATATTTTTTTTAATTTTTATTTATTTATTTATTTATTTATTTAATTTTGGCTGTGTTGGGTCTTTGTTTTTTATGCGAGGATTTCCTCTAGTTGCGGCGAGCGGGGTCCACTCTTCATCGTGGTGCGCGGGCCTCTCACTGTCGCGGCCTCTCTTGTTGCGGAGCACAGGCTCAGCAATCGTGGCTCACGGGCCTAGTTGCTCCGCGGCATGTGGGATCTTCCCAGACCAGGGCTCGAACTCGTGTCCCCTGCATTGGCAGGCAGACTCTCAACCACTGCGCCACCAGGGAAGCCCTCCAGTATATTTCTTGAAAAAAAAATCCACATGTAAGTGGACCCACACAGTTCAAACTCCTGTTGTTCCAGGGTCCAATGTACTCTGAAAACGTACTTAGTACCATTAAAGTACCACTTAGTTTCTTTTTTTGATGATGACCTACTTCAAAGTAAACAAAAGTTACGGACCTTTCTTCCTGTGAAAAGGGAAATTTGGTGTATTCAAAAATACACAAATGAAAATACAGAAACTTTCAAATCCCCTAATAAAATAACTGGACAACTCATCTCCAAATCAGTAACTTTCTTGCATTGCGCTTGACTTGGCCCACTTGCCTGGCGGAGCCATAACAAGATCACCTTCAAAACGTGTTGGGGTTTTTTATAAACTGTCTTAACCACGCTACTTTCCAATCTAAAAGGTGTAATTCTCAAATTAGGTGTTCTCCTGCAAATTAGAAAAAGCAAAATAGGTGGCAAAGGCTAAAAAAAAATGTTAAACCCAAAATACAAAAAGTAATCCGTCTCACCCAAGTGCATAAACACAAACCGGTTGAGTCATAGGTACCAACAAAAGTTGGAATCAAATGCCATCACACAAAGCAAACGCTGTCCAAGGGTTTAACATAACAGCCCAGACTACTCGGTAATTTCTAATTCTTCCCAAACCCTCACTACCATCCCCAAAGGGATTTTAACGTTGGTCGGGAAGACTGTCCAAGCACAGTCCGAAAGCCCAACGTGCTGCGCGAATTCCTACGTGCTGCTGCCACCAGCGCCTGCCTCGGCGGCGGCATTCCTAACTGAAATAGGCATTCGGCCATTTTCTCAAAATACGTACCAAACACAAAGCAGCTCTTTGCAAACTCGGGAGCTCTCGCTTCCTCTCGGCTCGGCCCGCTCACGGCACCACTGACACACCAGTTGCCGCCACACTCGTCCTGAACCTTTCCCTGGGCTCCCCAACACTAAAGACTGCAAGACGGGCAAACTCGGGGTGCCGCTGGGCCAAACCAAGTCTTCCCCAGTCCAGGCTGCCCCCTCCTGCCCCGCGCGCCCGAGTCCGGGAAGAGGGAGGAAAGTTACCGCGTCGCCGCCGTCCCGGCTGCTCGCCGGCCCCAGGCTCGCCCTCCGCAGGGGGCCGAGGAGCCGCCGCGAGCGCCCTCCCGAGGCGCCGGGCCCCGAGCGCCGGAGGGGGCCCCCCGCGCCCCGGAAGTTTGCGGGTTCACTCCCCCACGGCGCCCCGCGGGACGCGCGCCCCGGCCCCGCCGACGGCGGCGGCTAGGTGGCCCCGCGCAGAGGGCCCCGGCGGCGGGGCGGCCCGAGCGCAGAAATCGCTGTCCAGCCCCATTGGCAGAACCGCCCGAGCCCCAGGCTGACTCAACCCTCCCGGCCGCACTCAGCGGCGCCTTCCGGCGAAAGGGAGAGGCCGCAGAGGGAGGGGGCGGGAGGACCGCCGGCAGGCCAGGAGCTGCGGCGAGACCTGGAGCAGGAGGAGCACGAGAGGAAGTTTCAGAACTAGGGCCCCAAGCAGCTCCGCTCCTGGCCTCCCGACAAGACTCCCAGGGACGCCCGGGCCCGCGCGGAGGCGGCGGCCCGGCCTCAACTGGGGAGGGGGTCCCGGCGCCGCGCCGCTCCCCACCAATGCCCCCGGCCCAGCCCCCGGACCGCGACGGTGTAACCCGATCCCGCTCAGCCGCCAGTCCCCGCCCGACGCGGCCGCCACCGCTGAAGCCACAGTATCTGCAAATCAGCCCTGGACAGCGCCTCGCTCCGCGTCCTTCCGCGCCCTCCCCCTCCCGCGGCCACCGCCGCCACGACCGCCCGGCCGGCCCGCCGCCCCCACCCGACCGTCTCCCAGACCGCGCCACGCTTACCGGCCTTCCTGGGCGAGGAGGGGCGACGACCCGCGTCGCCGCTCCTTCTCGGACTACTTTTCTTTGTTGCTGGAGTTTCGGGGGAGGGGAGGGAGAGGGCGGAAAAGTTGGACGCTGGGGCAGTCGAGGCCCACGAAGACCCAGGAGAGGGGCTGCAGAGAGTGTTCAGGCCTCCGGCTCTCGCCCTGCCGTCCCGGCCGCCGCCGCCGCCGCCGCCTGGGGCCCCGGGCCTCGGCGGCGCTTGCTCTGCTCCTGCGCCGTGAGCTCTCGGGAGCCGCACATTCCAACACAGGAGGCTGCGCCGCGCACCCGGCCCGCGCCGCCGCCGCCGCCGCCACTCCCGGGACACGCCCCCTCCACCGCCCGCGCGCGCCCGCGGGACACGCCCCCTCCACCGCCCCCGCGCGTGGCCGCCTGGCGCGCCCCGCCCCTGGATGAAGGAGGTTGCTCTGGGCCCCGGCGGTGCTGGGGCCGCGCCCACGGATAGCAGACCCTAACCTCCCCAGACCCCCAACTCTGACCCTTAGGTCTAAAGAGAAGCGAGCCCGCCTCCCTTTCTTGATTTCCATCATAAACATCAGAAAAGTTAACTCCCAGCCCTGGCGTGCATGCATGAGAACAACACTGTTAAAAGAAAAATGTATAAGCTTTGTCACCCTCCCTTTCAAGTCTAAAGTGCTTGAAAATACCTTTCAGAATCTCTTCAAGTCGCCACCCTTAACTAATTAAGCTTCGTTTTAAGCTTCTACGTAAAAAATGCCTTCCAAATTTTAAACTGTAAGCCAAAAAAACGCAGTTAGTGAGTTGTGAAAAGAAAATATTTCAGTAAGGTCGTGGATTCAAAATTGTGAGAACGAGGACAGAGGGGACAAGTCCCTAGACGTGGAAGGTCATTGCTGAGCCTTCAAAGCACTATTTCAGTGTAGCTAGTAATTACCCTCAAATTACAGAGGGTATAGAGGGTGGTGAGGACGTGGAGGCTGCTTCCTGAGCAAGTTTTGGAGAGTAACCTGCTTCCACGTTTATAAAGTGGGGTAACCCATGCATGCTACCTGGTACATAGTAATATGCTAGAGAGAGAGAGAGAGTAGTTTCATGCCCCCTTCCCTTCTTTTTGTACCAGAAATGCCTTAGATGTCTTAAATAGCAGCTGTCCTCAGAAACTGAATGGCTCCCTTAAACCCCTTAGTGTGGCATTCGAGGTCCTGACTACCCAGATCTAGATAAGTTGGACTATCAGCAGTTTTATAAAAGAGGTAGGTAGCAGCAAGTGCTTTGGGGGTTCTTAGAGGAGGGAGATAGTTTCTAACTAAGAGGATCTAGAAACGTCACAGTAGATGATTATCTGATCTGGCCTTGAGAACTGGGAGAATTGCAACAGGTAGAAAATAAGGGAAGGAACATTATACACAGTGAAAACAGCAAGCTCAAAAACCTACCTGAGACTTCCCTACCTCCTTCTCAGGCTCCCCCAGTTCCTTCTCTTTAAAGTTCCTTCACTTTCTTCTCTTAGGAGAGAGCTTCCAGACTCTCTGGTCTACTCCTCAGTAGACCTCTTTTCCTAACTGTTGACAATGTCATTAATTAATGCAATGTCAGATGCAAAATGGAATGAAGGTCCTATGGTGCTTAACCACCAAAGGTTTTGATACTTAATATCAAATGCAAACTCTCCCCGTGAATCAAGAAGTATTCACCTTCATTGATCCCAAAAGAAAAAGAAAAATGCAGAAGGGACCGGTAAAAAAAAAGACAGAGAATGGGGAGTGGGGGGAGGGTAGAAAGAATGAAAGGAAGGAAGAAAGGAAAGAAGGAAGAAAACCTTTGTAGGCCTGGTAATAAACTTTTTTTTTTTTTGGCCACACCACATGGCTTGCAGGAATCAGAGTTCCCTGACCAGGGATGGAACCCGGGCCCCTGGCAGTGAAAACACCAGGTCCTAAACACTGCACCACCACGGAATTCCCCAAACGTTTCTACATTTATTCACTTTAAAAAAATTTTTTTAAACTAAAATCTAATTTGAGGATGCATGGGTTTTTTAGATGCTGTAGCCCAGGGAACAATTCTGTCCTCTATCAAAGCCCTCAAAAATGTTAACATTCTTTCCCTTTTTCATGTCCAAAAAGGCAACATCTCTTTTTAAACTTACTAGATAAATGTCCTTCATTCCTCAGTCTGACTGCTTACTGGAAATGTTTTATTAATTGGGAATTTATTCCCACATATTGTGATGCAAATAGATGAATGGCAAATCAGCGGCTGCATTCATTTAAAATTAGCGGAGGCCCTTGTTTAAGAGATGGCATATTCAGAGTGACCCAAATTATCATGACATGAAGGCCACAGGTCAAATTCAAAGCCAAGTTACAAATCAATAGAAACTTTCCATGGAGAAGCTGGTTCTATAAACTAATTATTAATTGTTTTCAAGAAGCTCTCTATTACTTTGCTGCATCCAAAATTTAAGATCTTCTGCAAAATAAAGACTTTAAACTGTCACTGATTTCTGGTTTTTAAAATCTGAGCCCATGGATTCTTTCCCAGAAATTTAATTCATCATTTAAAATTTTTTAATTATCATATGTTCTTAGTAATATTTTTCTCTAGAGAGTCACTTCATAAGTTTGGTTAAATATTGTTTTGAGCTTCTATGCTTTTTATTCCTGACCATGATTTGCTTTTTCTTTAGGAAGAGCTCAATTTGACTGAGCTCTTTTTAATGTTACACTGAAGTTCAATAATCCACTTTAAAAGTTACATCTTACTCAAGGTTTGTGTTGATTAAAAATTAGGGTACAACATCTCCATCCTGATGTTGAAACGTTATGGTTCCACTATCACTATCACCAGCCAAAGAGGTAACATTGGACGAATACCTGGGGCCTTTCTCCCATTCTTCCCTACATTTCCAGCTTGCACCTCCAGGAGTCTCCTCCAGATATAACTGATCCTGTAGGGATTAAAATCTGGCTCTGAAATTTGTGTTCTCTGAGTCAGCACAATTTCCATTTCTCATTTAGTTCACAGTGACTTACAATAACTTAACAATAACTTACAATAACTTACAATAACTTAACAATAACTTACAGTAACTTAAAATATTGCGTTGTGCTCTCTACAATCTTATTCTGAAACTTTTGGTGACGGTAACAAAAGTTGTGATGGATTTGAGACAGAAAAGGAAGGGGGCAGGGCACAACAATTAAAAGAATGATATAACCATTACGAAGATCAGGATATGGCAGAAACGGGTTAGAACCTACTAGGCCAAAGATGGCAGAAGATTAGATTTCCAGTAGACTTTGAGCCTCATTATATGTTCATTGTAATACATTAGCATGCTAAATGAAACACACACAGGTGCCATCACAGTTCCAAGGCTGACCATAAAAGGCCAAAAAGTGGGTGGTGCCCCAATTCCTGGAAATCCCTGCCCCTTCTCCAAGATAGATAGAATATTCCTCCCACTTGTTAGCCTTTGAAATTACCCAGTCCATAAAAAGTAAACACCTGCACACCCCAGGGCCTCTAGCCTTCTGAGACAGCCCCCACTCCATCTATGGAATGTGTATCTCTCTAAACAAATTTGCTTTCACTTTACTCGCTCTTGAATTCTTTCCTTCGAGAAGCCAAGGACCCTCACTTGGCGCCCGTCCCAGGAACTCACTGGAGACCTGGGACATGACCATCCTCTCCTGCCCCATTTTTCCGGCAACAGATTAGACAGTGCACTGGCCAGATAGGCTAGAGAACGGTTTCTCCTTCCCTATGTTGCTTTGAGAAATCACTGCTCTTGACTTTCTTCTGTAAAATGAAGAGGTTGCACTATTGATGGCTAAAATTCTCAGCAGCTTAGAAGTCTAAGGTGATTTTTTTTTCAATTAGTTTTTATTGGAATATAGTTGATTTACAACGTTGTGTTAGTTTCTGCTGTACAGCAATAAGGTGCTTTTTATTCTGTTAAAATTTGAATCTTGGGCTTCCCTCGTGGCGCAGTGGTTAAGAATCCGCCTGCCAATGCAGGGGACACGGGTTCGAGCCCTGGTCCAGGAAGATCCCACATGCCGAGGAGCAACTAAGCCCGTGCACCACAACTACTGCGCCTGTGCTCTAGAGCCTGCGAGCCACAACTACTGAAGCCTGCTCGCCTAGAGCCCGTGCTCCGCAACAACAGAAGCCACCGCAATGAGAAGCCAGCGCACCGCAAGGAAAAGTAGCCCCGCTCGCCGCAGCTAGAGAAAGCCCGCACGCGGCAACAAAGACCCAATGCAGCCAAAAATAAATAAATGAATTTATTTAAAAAAAAAAAGAATCTTGTGCAGGTATTTCCTAGAACATATACATAATATATATATACTATACATATTATATATAATATATATTATATATATTAGTTCAATATACCTGGCAGCCCTAGTTTCTTCTTTGTAGCTTCTTCTGACCTCTGTGGGGAGACCCACCAGTAGGCCTTGAGCCATACTGGCTT
This sequence comes from Eschrichtius robustus, assembly GCF_028021215.1. Lineage (NCBI taxonomy): Eukaryota > Metazoa > Chordata > Mammalia > Artiodactyla > Eschrichtiidae > Eschrichtius > Eschrichtius robustus. The sequence goes on from NC_090827.1 coordinate 75,554,390, forward strand.
CAAGACTGACGGTGTCTGAAGACAGGGATTTAAGGCCTGGTCTAGTGCTGTTGATGGCAGCTTCATCTACCCTCGCTGCCAGTTGGGCCCCGACCTTTTGTTCTGGTTCTGGTAACTGGAACACAGTGTCTTATCCATGACAGTACCTGCAGCTTGAGCCACAGAGGTGTTCCCTAAATGCTGAGGGATGGGAAGGAGGTGAGCAAGGGAGCTCTAGAATGAGATGGGATCCTTCCTGCCTCCTCATGGAGCCCAGACCACATTTGGAACTACTCTCCCCTCGCTCCTCTTCCCTTCACCTCACTGGCCTCCTTGAACCCTGGCTACTCTCCCAACTTGCTGTTCTTTTTCTGAAAGACTATCCAGTACCTCTCTGTCCATCCCGCTCACTCCCTCCCCTCCTGGGTTCGATGTTATCTTCTCAGTGGCCACACTCTTTAATAGAATTACAGCCCTATTCCCTTTACACCCAATCCTACTGTCCTTCCCTGCTTTGTTTTTCTTATTAGCATTCATCACTAACAAACATGCCATGTATTTTATTTATTCATTTTATTTACCATTTTATTGTTTATCTTTCCTTACTAGAACCAAGGTGCAGAAGAGCAGAGAAATTAGTCTTTATCTCCAGTGCCTATAACATGGTAGTTGCTCAACATGTGTTTGTTAACTTTACAGGATCCTAGCTTGGTGTCACAGTCTCAAAATGGGGCCCCTCATACCCCCATTGGTACCCCCAGTTCAATATCCGTCACAGACTTTTCGCATGCTAAATGCTGGCCTGCCTCTTTGAATGGCCCCTAAAATATCTCCTTTTCAATAGCTATTTGTTGAATGGACAAATAAACGCTCTCAGATCACCGGTCCCTGTGTGCTGCCTTCCTGTCGAAAATCTCCCTTCCTGCTCTTCTGCATATTGTATTCCTAACACACTCCTAGTTCCACACACCAGTCTTTCCTTGGATTTTCCTTGGTAGAATTTAAGAGTCCATTTGGGCCTCCATTTGCCCCTGTTTTTTTGTTTTTTGCCTCTATTTTTTTTGGCCATACCACATGGCATGTGGGACTCTCCCTGACCAGGGATCGAACCCGTGACCCCTGCAGGGAAAGGGCAGAGTCCTACTCACTGGACCGCCAGGGAGGCCCCTTGTCTTTTGTTTTTTGGCCACACCACCACTACTACGCGGCTTTTGGGACCTTAGTTCCCAGACCAGGGATTGAACCCAGGCCCTCGGCCGTGAAAGCAAGGAGTCTTAACCACTGGACTGCCAGGGAATTCCCTGCCCCTGTTTAAATACAAGCCACACCCCTGTCCCTGCACAGCCCTGCCCCTCCCCTGCATTCCGTCTCTTTGTTCTGGCCTTCCCTATTGTCCTTTTTCCCGGAATCCTCCCTCCATGTCATATGCTGACCACAAAATGTCGCAACTGGAAGAGATCTTAGAGGTCCAAGCTCTTGTTTTATAGATGAAAAGAGACAGGCCTGCAAGCATTTGGCTTGTCCAGATTTGCACAACTAGTCAGGCCACGGCCGGAACTTGGATCCAGGGACACAGATTCCCAACCGGTCCAGTGCCCTTCCCACGTGCCTTAAATTCTCTTCACTGGCAGCAGTCTGACCTCACCTAAAACATCTTTTACTCTTTTGGGCCTGATGAATTACTTTGTTCAATGGCTATACAGATAGTGTATATCTAAGGTAAGAAGTCTCTTCAGATCCACATTTCCTTAACTCTTAAGCCTATTTTAAGGTCAAGATTACCTTCTGGCAAGGGAAACCCCTATTGTCCTCCATTGCTTTTAAAATACTCATGCCCCAGCATTGACATTGTAACCTACAAAGCTCATTGTCAATTTAGGGGAAATGGGACTTGATTCAAAAGACGACTTCTGGCAGTCTTTCCCTTCCTCCCAAAAAGAGACAAAATCTTCCAGAGTACCATGAGAGGTATACTATTGTACATACTTTTTCTATCCTTTCTGACCTGACCATGAGGACCTGAAGAGATAAAGAATTGTGTTGTGTGTTCTCCACATGATCTTATTTCTGACACAGTCAATAAAATCAAACAAAGTATTTATATCAACCCAGCCAAAGCTAAAACCAGGTGCTGGTTTTATAAATAAATGTTTCTTCAATGGACATTTCCTTATTTGTCTTCAAATAATCACTTAACCTACCAGAATGGCTAAAAGTAACATAGCTAACCATGTAAGGTGCTGATGAGGAAGCTGAGCAACTAGAGCTCTCATCTATTGATAATGGAAATGAAAACTGGTACAACTGATAGGGTAGGGGGTCCCCAGAGAAAGAGAACCAGGCATGGCTTTCCCGACATAAGAGAAACTAATTTGGCCTAAGCTTTCTGCATCTCAGCCTGGCACAACACTTGCCTCAGTAATTAATGATCTTAAGGGAAATTAGGAAAGAAAGGAACAAAGGAAAAACAGTCAGGAAACAATAGTTCAGAGATAAGACGAGTTTAGTTCCTCCTCAAGGGATATAAATAACAATCTGTTACATATCTTTGAGTTCTGCAGGAACCAAGGCCCCTACCCAGGTGGAGGATGCAATGATGATATTGACCTTTTCTGACTTCTATCACCTAAAGCTTGGACTCTGTCAACCTATGTCCCAGTTCTGTGTTGAATTCTCTGCTCTAGCTCCTTCAAGAATATGTATGTACCTTTAGCTAAAAAGTTCCCCAATTTTGCTGTTTGGGAGACACTGCTTTGGGAGACATCCCAAGTGTTCTCCTTATTTGCTGCAAGTAATAAATCCTCACTTCTCCCAATCTTTGGCTTGCTTCTGTCTTTTGGCTCAACATCCCCCAAAACAACCATTCTGGAAAATAGTCTTAAAGTTTCTTATAGAGACACGTAGAATACAATCTAGATATGCCATTCCAGGTATCAACTGAGGAGAATTGAAAACTTATGCCATGCAAAAAACCCTATAGATTAGTGTCCAAGAACTGAAACAATCCTAAAGCCCAGCTGGTGAATTAATAAACAAATTTTAATACACTCATACAAAAGTGTCTAGGAGTTAAAACTTTTCCCATAGAACTCTCCTACGCTATTGGTGAGAATGTTAGTTGGTGCAGCCACTATGGAAAACAGTATAGAGGTTCCTCAGAAAACTAAGAATAAAATTATCATATGATCCAGCAATCCCACTCCTGGGCATATATACCAACAAAACTATAACTCAAAAAGATACATGCACCCCTATGTTCATAGCAGCACTATTCACAATAGCCAAGACAGGGAAGCAACCTAAATGTCCATTGACAGATGAATGGATAAAGAAGATATGGTACATATATACAATGGAATACCACTCAGCCCTAAAAAAGAATGAAATAATGCCATTGCAGCAATTTGGATGGAGATAGAGATTATCATAGTAAATGAAGTAAATCAGAAAGAAAAATACCATATGATATCACTTATATGTGGAATCTAAAATATGACACAGGGACTTTCCTGGTGGCGCAGTGGTTAAGAATCTGCCTGCCAATGCAGGGGACATGGGTTTGATCCCTGGTCCAGGAAGATCCCACATGCCACAGAGCAACTAAGCCCATGCGCCACAACTACTGAGCCTGCGCTCTAGAGCCCACGAGCCACAACTACTGAAGTCCACGCACCTAGAGCCTGTGCTCCGCAATGAGAAGCCCGCACACCAAAATGAAGAGTAGCCCCCACTCGCTGCAACCAGAGAAAGCCCGCACGCAGCAATGAAGACCCAACACAGCCCAAAATAAATAAATAAATAAATAAATTTCTTAAAAAAAATAAAATAAAATATGACACAAACGAACCTATTTAAGAAACAGTAACAGACTCATGGATATAGAGAACAGACTTGTGGTTGCCAAGGGTGGGTGGGGGTTGGGGGAGGGATGGCAGTGGGAGGTTGGAGTTAGCAGATATAAGTTATTATATATAGAATTGATAGACAACAGATTTCTACTGTATAGCACAGGGAACTTTATTCAATATCCTAAGACAAACCATAATGGAAAAGAATATTAAAAAAAGAATGTATATATATGTATAAGTGAATCATTTTGCTGTACAACAAAAATTAACACAACATTGTATATCAACTATACTTTAATTAAAAAAAAGAACACCAACAACAAAAACTTTTCGTGTACTCATTCTTTCTTGATTCAGGTCTTTTTTTTTTTTTTTTTTTTTTTAAACAGCCTCTGTTTTTGTTTTTTATTTATTTATTTATTTATTTATTTATGGCTGTGTTGGGTCTTCGTTTCTGTGCGAGGGCTTTCTCCAGTTGCGGTGAGCGGGGGCCACTCTTCATCGCGGTGCGCAGGCCTCTCACTGTCGCGGCCTCTCCCATTGCAGAGCACAGGCTCCAGACGCGCAGGCTCAGTAGTTGTGGCTCACAGGCTTAGCTGCTCCATGGCATGTGGGATCTTCCCAGACCAGGGCTCGAACCCGTGTCCCCTGCATTGGCAGGCAGATTCTTTTTTTTTTTTTTTTTTTTTTAATTTAATTATTGTAAGGTTGATTAATATGTATCTTGTTGTGTTTCTCCTAGGGTTTATCCTGTATGGGACTCTCTGTGCTTCCTGGACTTGGGTGACTATATTCTTTCACGTGTTAGGGAAGTTTTCGACTATAATCTCTTCAAATATTTTCTCAGACCATTTCTTTTTCTCTTCGTCTACTGGGACCCCTATAATTAGAATGTTCATGCATTTAGTGTTGTCCCAGAAATCTCTGAGATTGTCTTCAATCTTTTCATTTTTTTTTTTTCACACACACACACTGTATTTTATTTTTACAAGAGATAAATAGACTGACACCAAGCATTGTACATGGATGACCACAACAAAAGCAACGATGATTGCAATTACCAAACATGAAACACACTCATACTATGTCATAATATTGACATTCAGTCCAGTAATCCTCCACTGTAACAGCTCCTTTACTTTGCAGTGAAAATTGATTTGTATATTCTTTGCCTCTGAGTCCTTGTGGGATTTTTTTTTTTTTAAATTCAGACAGAAAGTCACAAAAATTATACTCATCCTCATCAGTTCACTCAGTCCCATGTAATTAATTTTTTTTTTCATCTTGATCTTTTGTTAGCACTTTTATGAGTTCATCAGTTTTTCATTAGAGTTCTGAAAATGCTTATTCATTCAGTTCAGCAGTACAGTCAGTTACCAGAAACCTGTACTTGTCAGAGTCTTTTCCATGAATTTCTTGAAGATGGAACCCTTTTATAGGAACATATTTGCAAAATCATCAGAGTACACCCAGAACTGTATGTAAATGACAAAAGACTTAAAAATGACCACGGTTAAAGATTTGATGAAAGTTCATAATAATGCAGTTGACAAGAAAATTAATTATTTCTGAGATATACATTTTAAAGTAATAACTAGGATTATTACTTATAACATTATACCAGAACATATAAGATTTTTAGAAATTTCATGTAATGTCTGAAACATTTATATTAACATATTTCCATACATATTTCCATACAAATACAAATATAAGATTTTTAGAAATTTCATGTAATGTCTGAAACATTTATATTAACATATTTCCATACAAATAACCCAATGAAAGTTTAGTATTAGTTGTTTTGTTTGTTTTTTTATACTGCAGGTTCTTATTAGGCATCAATTTTATACACATCGCTGTATACATGTCAATCCCAATCGCCCAATTCAGCACACCACCATCCCCACCTCACCACAGTTTTCCCCCCTTGGTGTCCATATGTCCATTCTCTACATCTGTGTCTCAACTTCTGCCCTGCAAACTGGCTCATCTGTACCATTTTTCTAGGTTCCACATACATGCATTAATATACGATATTTGTTTTTCTCTTTCTGACTTACTTCACTCTGTATGACAGTCTCTAGATCCATCCACGTCTCAACAAATGACTCAATTTCGTTCCTTTTTATGGCTGAGTAATATTCCATTGTATATATGTACCACTTCTTCTTTATCCATTCGTCTGCTGATGGGCATTTAGGTTGCTTCCATGACCTGGCTATTGTAAATAGTGCTGCAATGAACATTCGGGTGCATGTGTCTTTTTGAATTACGGTATTCTCTGGGTATATGCCCAGTAGTGGGATTGCTGGGTCATATGGTAATTCTATTTTTAGTTTTTTAAGGAACCTCCATATTGTTCTCCATAGTGGCTGTATCAATTTACATTCCCACCAACAGTGCAAGAGGGTTCCCTTTTCTCCACACCCTCTCCAGCATTTGTTGTTTGTAGATTTTCTGATGATGCCCATTGTAACAGGAGTGAGGTGATACCTCATTGTAGTTTTGATTTGCATTTCTCTAATAATTAGTGATGTTGAGCATCTTTTCATGTGCTTCGTGGCCGTCTGTATGTCTTCTTTGGAGAAATGTCTATTTAGGTCTTCTGCCCATTTTTGGATTGGGGTGTTTGTTTCTTTGATATTGAGCTGAATGAGCTGTTTATATATTTTGGAGATTAATCCTTTGTCCATTGATTCATTTGCAAATATTTTCTCCCATTCTGAGGGTTGTCTTTTCGTCTTGTTTATGGTTTCCTTTGCTGTGCAAAAGCTTTGAAGTTTCATTAGGTCCCACTTGTTTATTTTTGTTTTTATTTCCATTACTCTAGGAGGTGGATCAAAAAAGATCTTGCTGTGATTTATGTCAAAGAGTGTTCTTCCTATGTTTTCCTCTAAGAGTTTTATAGTGTCCAGTCTTACATTTAGGTCTCTAATCCATTTTGAGTTTATTTTTGTGTATGGTGTTAGGGAGTATTCTAATTTCATTCTTTTACATGTAGCTGTCCAGTTTTCCCAGCACCACTTATTGAAGAGACTGTCTTTTCTCCATTGTATATCTTTGCCTCCTTTGTCATAGATTAGTTGACCATAGGTGTGTGGGTTAATCTCTGGGCTTTCTATCTTGTTCCATTGATCTATGTTTCTGTTTTTGTGCCAGTACCATATTGTCTTGATTACTGTAGCTTTGTAGTAGAGTCTGAAGTCAGGGAGTCTGATTCCTCCAGCTCCATTTTCTTCCCTCAAGACTGCTTTGGCTATTTGGGGTCTTTTGTGTCTCCATACAAATTTTAAGATGATTTGTTCTAGCTCTGTAAAAAATGCCATTGGTAATTTGATAGGGATTGCATTGAATCTGTAGATTGCTTTGGGTAGTATACTCATTTTCACAATGTTGATTCTTCCAATCCAAGAACATGGTATATCTCTCCATCTGTTGGTATCATCTTTAATTTCTTTCATCAGTGTCTTATAGTTTTCTGCATACAGGTCTTTTGTCTCCCTAGGTAGGTTTATTCCTAAGTATTTTATTCTTTTTGTTGCAATGGTAAATGGGAGTGTTTCCATAATTTCTCGTTCAGATTTTTCATCATTAGTGTATAGGAATGCAAGAGATTTCTGTGCATTAATTTTGTATCCTGCAACTTTACCATATTCATTAATTAGCTCTAGCAGTTTTCTGGTGGCAGTTTTAGGATTCTCTATGTATAGTATCATGTCATCCGCAAACAGTGACAGTTTTACTTCTTCTTTTCCAATTTGTATTCCTTTTATTTCTTTTTCTTCTCTGATGGCCGTGGCTAGGACTTCCAGAACTATGTTGAATAATAGTGGTGAGAGTGGACATCCTTGTCTCGTTCCTGATCTTAGGGGAAATGCTTTCAGTTTTTCACCATTGAGAATGATGTTTGCTGTGGGTTTGTCATATATGGCCTTTATTATGTTGAGGTAGGTTCCCTCTATGCCCACTTTCTGGAGAGTTTTTATCAGAAATGGGTGTTGAATTTTGTCAAAAGCTTTTTCTGCATCTATTGAGATGATCATATGGTTTTTATTCTTCAATTTGTTAATATGGTGTATCACATTGATTGATTTGCGTATATTGAAGAATCCTTGCATCCCTGGGATAAATCCCACTTGATCGTGGTGTATGATCCTTTTAATGTGTTGTTGGATTCTGTTTGCTAGTATTTTGTTGAGGATTTTTGCATCTATATTCATCAGTGATATTGGTCTGTAATTTTCTTTTTTTGTAGTGTCTTTGTCTGGTTTTGGTATCAGGGTGATGGTGGCCTCATAGAATGAGTTTGGGAGTGTTCCTTCCTCTGCAATTTTTTGGAAGAGTTTGAGAAGGATGGGTGTTAGCTTTTCTCTAAATGTTTGATAGAATTCACCTGTGAAGCCATCTGGTCCTGGACTTTTGTTTGTTGGAAGATTTTTAATCACAGTTTCAATTTCATTACTTGTGATTTGTCTGTTCATATTTTCTATTTCTTCCTGATTCAGTCTTGGAAGGTTATACCTTTCTAAGAATTTGTCCATTTCTTCCAGGTTGTCCATTTTGTTGGCATAAAGTTGCTTGTAGTAGTCTCTTAGGATGCCTTGTATTTCTGCGGTGTCTGTTGTAACTTCTCCTTTTTCATTTCTGATTTTATTGATTTGAGTCCTCTCCCTCTTTTTCTTGATGAGTCTGGCTAATGGCTTATCAATTTTGTTTATCTTCTCAAAGAACCTACTTTTAGTTGTATTGATCTTTGCTATTGTTTTCTTTGTTTCTATTTCATTTATTTCTGCTCTGATCTTTATGATTTCTTTCCTTCTGCTAACTTTGGGTTTTGTTTGTTCTTCTTTCTCTAGTTTCTTTAGGTGTAAGGTTAGATTGTTTACTTGAGATTTTTCTTGTTTCTTTAGGTAGGCTTGTATAGCTATAAACTTCCCTCTTAGAACCGCTTTTGCTGCATCCCATAGGTTTTGGGTCGTCGTGTTTTCATTGTCATTTGTCTCTAGGTATTTTTTGATTTCCTCTTTGATTTCTTCAGTGATCTCTTGGTTATTTAGTAACGTATTGTTTAGCCTCCATGTGTTTGTCTTTTTTACGTTTTTTTCCCTGTAATTCATTTCTAATCTCATAGCGTTGTGGTCAGAAAAGATGCTTGATATGATTTCAATTTTCTTAAATTTACTGAGGCTTGATTTGTGACCCAAGATGTGATCTATCCTGGAGAATGTTCCGTGCGCACTTGAGAAGAACGTGTAATCTGCTGTTTTTGGATGGAATGTCCTATGTATATCTATTAAATCTATCTGGTCTATTGTGTCATTTAAAGCTTCTGTTTCCTTATTTATTTTCATTTTGGATGATCTGTCCATTGGTGTAAGTGAAGTGTTAAAGTCCCCCACTATTATTGTGTTACTGTCGATTTCCTCTTTTATAGCTGTTAGCAGTTGCCTTATGTATTGAGGTGCTCCTATGTTGGGTGCATATATATTTATAATTGTTATATCTTCTTCTTGGATTGATCCCTGGATCATTATGTAGTGTCCTTCCTTGTCTCTTGTAACATTCTTTATTTTAAAGTCTATTTTATCTGATATGAGTATAGCTACTCCAGCTTTCTTTTGATTTCCATTTGCATGGAATATCTTTTTCCATCCCCTCACTTTCAGTCTGTATGTGTCCCTAGGTCTAAAGTGGGTCTCTTGTAGACAGCATATATATGGGTCTTGTTTTTGTATCCATTCAGCCAGTCTATGTCTTTTTGTTGGGGCATTTAATCCATTCACGTTTAAGGTAATTATCGATATGTATGTTCCTATGACCATTTTCTTAATTGTTTTGGGTTTGTTTTTGTAGGTCCTTTTCTTCTCTTGTGTTTCCCACTTAGAGAAGTTCCTTTAGCATTTGTTGTAGAGCTGGTTTGGTGGTGCTGAATTCTCGTAGCTTTTGCTTGTCTGTAAAGCTTTTGATTTCTCCATCGAATCTAAATGAGATCCTTGCCGGGTAGAGTAATCTTGGTTGTAGGTTCTTCCCTTTCATCACTTTAAGTATATCATGCCACTCCCTTCTGGCTTGCAGAGTTTCTGCTGAGAAATCAGCTGTTAACCTTATGGGAGTTCCCTTGTATGTTATTTGTCGTTTTTCCCTTGCTGCTTTCAATAATTTTTCTTTGTCTTTAATTTTTGCCACTTTGATTACTATGTGTCTCGGCGTGTTTCTCCTTGGGTTTATTCTGTATGGGACTCTCTGCGCTTCCTGGACTTGGGTGGCTATTTCCTTTCCCATGTTAGGGAAGTTTTCGACTATAATCTCTTCAAATATTTTCTCTGGTCCTTTCTCTCTCTCTTCTCCTTCTGGGACCCCTATAATGCAAATGTTGTTGCGTTTAATGTTGTCCCAGAGGTCTCTTAGGCTGTCTTCATTTCTTTTCATTCTTTTTTCTTTAGTCTGTTCCGCAGCAGTGAATTCCACCATTCTGTCTTCCAGGTCACTTATCCGTTCTTCTGCCTCAGTTATTCTGCTATTGATTCCTTCTAGTGTAGTTTTCATTTCAGTTATTGTATTGGTCATCTCTGTTTGTTTGTTCTTTAATTCTTCTAGGTCTTTGTTAATCATTTCTTGTATCTTCTCAATCTTTGCCTCCATTCTTATTCGGAGGTCCTGGATCATCTTCACTATCATTATTCTGAATTCTTTTTCTGGAAGGTTGCCTATCTCCACTTCATTTAGTTGTTTTTCTGGGGTTTTTTCTTGTTCCTTCATCTGGTACATAGCCCTCTGCCTTTTCATCTTGTCTATCTTTCTGTACCTGTGGTTTTTGGTCCACAGGCTGCAGGATTGTAGTTTTTCTTGCTTCTGTTGTCTGCCCTCTGGTGGTTGAGGCTATCTAAGAGGCTTGATGGGAGGCTCTGGTGGTGGGTAGAGCTCTGGCAGGCAGATTCTTAACCACTGCGCCACCAGGGAAGCCCTTGATTCAGGTCTTTTGAATTCAACTGACAAAAGACAGATTAACAAAAGATAACATTCAATCACCATATTTTCGTTAAGGTATGTAGAGGGTGCGCAGAAAAATGTGACTCAAGGGGCAGTTAGAATTTAGGGCTTATTATATACCATCTTAATGGGGAAGGGGAGGGAGAGAAACACTTATGGGGAAACAAATGAGTTCTCAATAAGGGAAAGGGAGGGAGAAAGGGCATTCATGGGGAAACAAATGACGTTCTGGAAAGATAAATGGGCCTCAGGAGAACAGATGGGAGATAGGATAGTTTTGTGACAATGTCTGTTTACATGTGGTGTGGAGACTTCTCATGGCTCTTGATAAGAGTCAATCATCCCTGGTGGATCCCAGGGATGGCCTCTAGGGTAGGGGATTTGAGTTCATGTTAGTTCTGTTTTTAGGAAGATAAGAGAGTTCACAAACTCAAATGCCTTCTGATAAAAATAATTTTTATGCCACAGTGAGTGGGTATTACTGACCCTTTCAATAGTGAAACCAAGCAGGACCCTGTGGGGCTTCTGGGCATGGAAGCCTTTCCGTATCCCTCGATTCTTGTTTGTAGGGAATAGGTTTCAGCCTCCATGACTTTCGCTGAGTTCCAAAGGGCAGGTTCAAACAGTTGCTAATCAGGGAAGGGAGGGGATGCAGAGACAAAGGAGGAGCCACCAAGAAACAGTAGTGCAGCCTTGGAGCAGGGTCCTGGTTCCCCCTCAAGGAATACGCTTAACAATGTCTTTAAGCTCTTTATAGAATTAAAACCCCCAAAATGGATTATGTCAGCATTCCTCATATCAGAGAAGATTACCTGAGGCCAGATTAAAGGAAGCAGAGAGGCTCATCAGGATTACCTGAGGGGGTTCCCTGGTGGCACAGTGGTAAAGAATCTACCTGCCAATGCTAGGGGACATGAGTTCAAGCCCTGGCCCGGGAAGATCCCACATGCTGTGGAGCAACTAAGCCCATGTGCCACAACAACTGAGCCTGCGCTCTACAGCCCGTGAGCCACAACTACTGAAGCCCACGCTCCTAGAGCCCGTGCTCCGCAACAAGAGAAGGCACCACGGTGAGAAGCCAGCGCACCAAAACAAAGAGTAGCCCCTGCTTGCCCCAACTAGAGAAAGCCTGCGCACAGCAACAAAGACCCAATGCAGCCAAAAATAAATAAATTAAATAAATAAATTAGGGCTTCCCTGGTGGTGCAGTGGTTAAGAATCCACCTGCCAATGCAGGGCACACGGGTTCAAGCCCTGGTTTGGGAAGATCCCACATGCCGTGGAGCAACTAAGCCCGTGCACCACAACTACTGAACCTGCACTCTAGAGCCTGCGAGCCATAACTACTGAGCCCGCGTGCCACAACTATTGAAGCCCACGTGCCTAGAGCCCATGCTCTGCAACAGGCAAAGCCACTGCAATGAGAAGCCCGCATGCCACAACTAAGAGAAAGCCGGCGTGCAGCAACGAAGACCCAACACAGCTAAAAATAATAAATAAATAAAAATAAATAATTTTTTAAAATTAATTAATTAATTAATTTTTTAAAAAAATATTACCTGAGACCCGATTAGAGGAGTGCAGGCCCCGCACACACCCTAATTTTGTCAGCAACTCCACCCTTGAACTACTGCTATAAAACTTCTCACTAAATCCTCCTGGGTTGGGACACATAGTTTTCTTTTTTTTTAAAATATATTTATTATTTATTTATTTTGACTGCATTGGGTCTTCGTTGCTGTGCATGGGCTTTCTCTAGTTGCAGTGAGTGGGGGCTACTCTTCATTGCAGTGCGTGGGCTTCTCATTGCGATGGTTTCTCTTGTTGCAGAGCACGAGCTCTAGGCATGCGGGCTTCAGTAGTTGTGGCACACAGGCTTAGTTGCTCCACGGCATGTGGGATCTTCCCAGAGCAGGGCTCAAACCCATGTCCCCTGCATTGGCAGGCGGATTCTTAAACACTGTGCCACCAGGGAAGCCCAGGGGACACATAGTTTTCAAGGGCAGAATCCTGCTGTGTCTCCCTTTGCCTGGCAAAGCAATAAAGCTCTTCTTTTCTACTTCACCCAAAACTCTGTCTCCAAGATTCAATTCAGCACCAGTGCACAGAGGCCAAGCTTTCGGCATCAACACAGTGAAACCTTAACTGAATCAAGTGTATTGATTTGGATGAAAATGAAATCTAAATTCTGATGTTGTGCTCAGAAGATAGAATGTTTCCATAAGAAGCTAGTCTGCATGTAATCTAGAAAAGAGGAAAATGAAGGGGGAAATATTGGCACTGTTTACCTAACACTGTCCGCAGAGCACTGAGACACTGAATCTGACAGAGATGCATAATCTAGGTTTAGGACAAGCATAGTTCACTTGGATTTTTTGGCTCAGAACAGATGTGAAGATTATCTCTCCTGACATTAAGTCCATGTTCACAAAGTCACTTAATAGCTAATAACATATACCATCCATACTTTGATTTCAAGCAACAATTAAGTCATTTAACAACTAGTATTCTAATTTTTGCATCTCCTCCTTCTATTCTTCCCCTAACATCTCCTACTATATTTCTTTCCTTTTTTTCACTCTCACTCACTGGGCTCCAGCCACACATGCCTAGCATAGTGCTGTCATAAAACCTTTGCACATGTACTTAAATGAAGGATCTTGAAATAAGGAGATCATCCCAGATTATCTGGGTGTGTCCTAAATCCAAAGACAGGTGTCCTTATAAGAGATACACAGAGGAGAAAACAGAGAAGGCAGTGTGAAGACTAAAGCAGAGATTGGAGTGATGTGGCCACAAGCCAAGGAAGCTGGCAACCACCAGAATTTAGAAGAGGCATGGAATGGATCCTCCCCTAGAGGCCATTCAGAGGCAGCATGGCTCTGCTGACCTTGATTTTGGACTTCCAGCCTCCAGAACTGTGAGAGAATAAATTTCTCTTTTTAAACCCCCAGTTTGTGGCAATTTGTTACAGCAGCCCTAGGAAACTAATACAGTGCATGATACCATCTATGTAGTGTTCTCAAACTGACAAAATTATAGATATGGAGAATAGATTAGATGTGACCAGATATTAAGAATGGAGAGGGGGGTGTGTTTGTGGGGTTGGGGGGATGGGGTGGTGGCTTGTGATTGATTATACAGGGACACCGCAAAGGAGATTGTTGTGGTGATGGAACAGCTCTATATGCATGTAAATGTGATAAATCCGAATAGGGACTGTGGATTGTACCTATATCAATTTTCCTGTTTTGATATTATACCATAATCATATAAGATGTTATAATTGGAGGAAAGTAGACGAAGGAGGACATCGAATCCCTCTGTACTATTTTTGCAATTTCTGTGAATCTATAATTACTCTAAATTGAAAAATTTAAAGAATTAATTTCACTTGTTTCTTTTCATTATTTTCAGTTATGACTGCTAGTCATAATTTTCAATTACATATGTGGCTTGCATTATATTTCAATTTGATCAGTGCTGCCCTAGAATATGAGTTTCTCCTTTGGGGTTCTTATATAAGGAGCTGAGTGGCCTCCTGCCCTGAAATCTCAGCCTGACCTTCCACAATTGCAATGAAAACTCTACAAGCCTGGGAAGTAAAGTAGTAATAGGAGGGAAAGTACAAGCTGAGTCAGAGAGACCTGGATGGAATCCTGGCTTTGCTACTTAGACCTCAGGCAAATCCTTTAACCTCTCTCAGTCTCCATCTCTTAGTCTGGAAAATCAGAATAATAATGCCATCTTGCCAAGTCTAATGTGAGAACAAAGTGAGGTCATAAATGGAGAACTCCCAGCAGAGTGCCTGGCATAGTGTTGTCTCAAGTGCTCAGTAAATGTCAGTTCTTTGCCATTCTCTTCTAAGTTTCTCAGGCCACATTAGGCCTGGGCAGTTCAAGAAACAGGAAGAGGAGGGAAGTGATAATTGGGCACCATCTTAGGCACTGTCTGCTGTGCATTGGAAAGTACATTACTGTTTAGAGATGTTTTCAGGATTTGATTTCATTGACTGCTCATGACAATCCTGTGATGTAGATTATTGTTGTCAATCATTAACCTCCCATAAAACCACCAAGACACTTGTTGACTAAGCAAAGCTAAGTTTATTTTAATACTGCAGAAAGAAGGAACAGCACCTTGACAGACTCTTAATAATAAGAGGAGGATATTTATAGGGTTTCAGGCCCAGGTCAGATGACTTTAAGCTGGTCTGGTAAGGCAGGGAACTGGTCGGGAATGGGCAGAGTTTATAATATAATAGTTTAGCATTGGTGAGCATAGCAAGGTGAGGGTCTTGAAACAAGTATTAATGAGCAAGTTGTTAATTTTGATAAGTAATTTTGATAAGTCCACTTCCCTGGTGTTCCAGTGGTTAAGAATACGCCTGCCAATACAGGAGACACAGGTTCGATCCCTGGTCCGGGAGGATCCCACATGCTGTGGAGCAACTAAGCCCGTGCACCACAGCTACTGAGCCCGCGCTCTGGAGCCTGCATGCCACAACTACTGAGCCCGCGTGCCACAACTACTGAAGCCCGCACGCCTAGAGCCCGTGGTCCGCGACAAAAGAAGCCACTGCAAGGAGCCCATGCATGTTAACAAAGAGTAGCCCCTGTTTGCTACAACTAGAGAAAGCCCACGCACAGCAATGAAGACCCAGTGCAGCCAAAAATAAATAAATAAATGAATAATTTTAAAATAAATAACATATTTATTTGCTGGTGTTTACATTGCTTTTTCAGTTCCAGTAGGGTAAAAATGTAAAGTAAATAAATTAGTAACCCTCATAAAGAAATCTCTAAGCAGCCTCATACATGGTTAAGTTGCCATGTAAATTGGTATCACCTCTTGGGAGGGTAATTCGGCTTGGGAGGGTAGACTCCTGAAGACTTCATTGTGCATACACTTTGTCCTAGCAACTCCATTTCTAAGAATTTACTCTACAGAAATATTTGGGGGAAAAATATATATATACATATATATACATATATATGTGTGTATGTGTATATATATATACACACACACACACATACAGAGAGAGAGAGAGAGAGAGAGAGAGAGAGATGGTTATTGCAGCACTATTTGCAATCACAAAAAACTGGAAACAGTCCAAATGTTCATCAATAGGAATTGGTTTTGGATGTAATCATAGACATATAGTTTCTAGAAGGGAAAAAATGGGGGGAGGGATAAATTGGGAGACTGGGATTGACATATACACACCACTATATATAAAATAGATAACTAATAAGGACCTACTGTATAGCACAGGGAACTCTACTCAATATTCTGTAATAACCTATATGGTAAACGAATTTAAAAAAGAATGGATATATGTATACGTATAACTGATTCACTGCACTGTACAGCAGAAAGTAACACAACACTGTAAATCAACTATACTCCAATAAAAATTTTTTTTAAAATAAATGTTTCATATAGATAAATACGGCTTAAATAGAGGGAAAAAAGGGGAAAATGGTACTGTATATTGGTAGAAAAAGGTATCTAAGTCACATTGTACAATTTTTAAAAAGCAGATTTCAGAACAGATCATATAGTATGAACCAGTTTTTAATTTTTTAAAAAGAGTATATGGGAATTCCCTGGCAGTCCAGTGGTTAGGACTCTGCACTTTCACTGCCATGGGCCTGGGTTCAATCCCTAGTCAGGGAACTAGGATCCTGCAAGCTGCACGGTGTGGCCAAAAAATAAAAAATAAAAAAAAATAAAAATAAAAAGGGTATATATTGGTTTGAAAAAATATCTGGAATAATGTTTCAAACTATTTGTGGTGATTTGGGAAGTAGGATGACAGGAGATTTCTGCTTTCAAATAATCATTTTCTTGCTATTTGAATTTTTTATTATAACAAGAATTATTCTTTCAAAAACTGAAATGTAAATATATGGTCAATCCAGCAATTGCCTTATGTATCAGTTAGCCTAGGTCAGAGTTTCTCAACTTCAGCACTGACATCTTGGGTTGGATAATTCTTCATTTAGGGTCACTGTCTTTGCAGTCTAGGATGTTACCAGCATTCTGGCCTCTACATTCTGGGTGCTAGTAGCACACCTTCCTGCCCAGTTGTGACTCCAGACATTGGAAATGTCTCCTAGTGACATGGTTGCCTTACATAGCAACCCAGTTAAATTTGAATTTCATATAAATAGCAAATAATTTTTATAAGGTTGTCACATGTAATATTTCTATGTTGCATCCTATAATTTTATTTGATAAATCTGGCAACCTACCTGGGGCACTAGTTGTTCTGGTTGAGATCCACTGGCCTTAGGTGTTACACTGCTTTGTTGCCTTGACTTTTCTGAAGAGCAATCTTGGTACAGAAAACTCCGCTTCTTTGTCCCTCTCTGCACCATGATATAGCCATGGGCTGTAGGCTGATTGGAAGCCTGCAAAAAGCCAAGTCATTTTCCTGTTACATCTCTTGCACTGTCTGCCACCAAACAATCAATAGTATCCTCCAGAAAATTCCCTCTTTCAGACTAAGCTCCAAAGTATTTTTCTGAAGAATTGCTGGGCCAAATAGTTTTGTGTAGAAAGTATAAATCCTGTCCTTCTGCTCTGGTTTGATTCTTTCTAAGCTAGATCAGCCACCTCTACAAGGTTTATGCTCTAAGCTTTGAAAAAGGAATTGTAAGACAAGTTGACAAAGGTTTAATGAAAGATTACAAATACATTATGTCAACTGAATTCATAAATTTAGCATTTACTAAATGTCATTATATATTTTAAAAAACTTACAGACTACATTTTCTCACTTTTCAAGAAATCGTGAGTATGCAGAACAGTTACTGAGAAATCATAACTGATAAATTAAATAAGTTACTTACACCCAAGTATTTTTAAGAGAAAAATATTAAATTATTACCATTTTGTATGGGTATATATATGTATATATGTATAGTATTTGATGTGGCTGCATTTGAAGTTGATTGGTAGGATGTAAGGCAGGGCCTTGAAAAGCAAGAGTGCCTGAGGTCTCGGAGGCCTAGGCAGGTCTCTCCCAGAATTTCTTAGGAGTGACATAGGTTGTTTACATATGCTGGGGGGAAAAAGAAAAAAATAATAAACTAAAATTGATTTTGAGAGGTTAATATATTGACCATATCATCGTCTCATTCTAAAATAACCCCCGAAATTGGATGGAGGGTAGGAAATACTATGATTTTCTAATTTGTATGCTCCCAAATTGTTCTAACTCTTCTCAAAAGGATGTGTACTTTTATAATATAGAAAATAAGAATTTTTAAAATAAAATAAAATAATCTTGGAACATCTTATAAGAGTATGTTTGAGGGAGTGAAAAATGTTACAACTTTTTTGGAGAATAAGTTGGCACTGCCAAAATAAACACACACACACACACACACACACACACATAAACACACAAAGCTTTTGACCCAACAAAATCTCCTAGTGTATATAGATATACAAGTATATTCAGTCCAGTGTTTTCAATAAAACTAGTGGTTAAAATATTAACCAGGTTTATTTTCTGGAATGGGCTTATGGGAGGGTACTTTCACTTTCTACAATATGCATTTCTATATTATGCAGCTTATAATGTTATATTTAAATTATAGGCCTCAAATTTGCTTATAAATTGCTTCATTCATTCAACAATCATTCAGTACTTAGAATGTGTCAGGTTTACTCTTTTGAATCTTCCCTCACCAATGCAAATAAGGAGATGACTAATTGAATGTTTTCTGGGTACCAAGGAATCTACGTGGTGCAGAAAGACTGGGTGGAAGATAAAATAGACGTGCTGGGGCTTCCCTGGTGATGCAGTGGTTAGGAATCCACCTGCCAATGCAGGGGACATGGGTTCAGGCCCTGGTCCGGGAGGATCTCACATGCCGTGGAGCAACTGGGCCCTTGTGCCACAACTGCTGAGCCTGTGCTCTGGAGCCCGCGAGCCACAGCTACTGAGCCCGCGTGCCTAGAGCCCATGCTCCGCAACAAGAGAGGCCACCGCGGTGAGAAGCCCACGCACCGCAACGAGGGGTGGCCCCTGCTCGCCGCAACTAGAGAAAACCTATGAGCAGCAGCGAAGACCCAATGCAGCCAAAAATAAACAAATAAATAATTTTTTTTTAAATTAAAAAAAAAAAATAGAGGGTGCTATTTGAAGAGTTCCTTGATCACAATCCTAAGGAACACCTGCCACACCAGCCACTTTGGAAAAGAAATTAATAGCTAAAGCTAATTCCTTTAACTGTCAACCACCACCCTCCAAGATCCAGAGATTTCAGACTGAAAGTCAATAGAATTACCTCACCACTCACTCACCTTCCATATAATTGTTTTAGTGAATATAAACTGTTATCTTTGCTTTCTATATTCGGAAGCTATTAAATGAGTAACAGTCCCCAGCTTAAATAAAACAAACCCGGAACTTCTTCAAGTTTATTTTTAACATGTAATATAACTCATAAATAGACAACTATGTGGTCACTCTTGGTGGTTTATGCAGACAGCTGTGGTGACATTGATTACTCAATGTCAAGGAACAGTTAAGAAAAAATAACGTTCAGTGATTAGGGAATATGGGACCAACACAGACTCACTTTGTTCTCACAATATCCCCTGTATAAAAAGTATTGATAAAGATAATTCATGTATGGGGACCCAGAAAATGGAGGCCGCCCCAGCAGCCCGGCCCAGGTCACAAATCTAAACCTAAGTCAGCCTGCACTTCCAGGAAACGCCGCACTCTCAAGGAAACCTACCACACACAGATCCCAGTCCTCTAGCTGAGCTTTAGCTAGCTCACCTTACCCTGGAAAATAGGACCCTCTAGGCTTATAAAGAAATCGCTGACCTCCTAGGCAATCTTGTTCTGTTTCCTGTTGCCTCTTCTAAGTGCTATAAAACTCAATCTGGCCTAAAATCCCTCAGGAAGAGGGCTCCACTCTCTGTGGGCAGCATCCCCAATTCATGGATGGTTTTCCCTTCAATACAGTTCATGGAACGTGTTACTGAATTGTATTATCTTTGTCATTTGATAGTATGGACTCCCATTTTACAGAAGATTCAAAGAGAGGTTCCATGTCTTGTCCCAGGGAAGTGCCATGGAGTCCAGCAATCTGGCATTATCTATGACTATGGCAATCAGTCCAAATACTACCCAGCTGAGTCTACCAGTCTGGGGCCCAGAGGGTACCATGTGAGTATGGGAGCCCCAGGAAACTCTGGAATTGTTTTCATTGCTAAACTGACTCAAAGGCCTTGAATTTGTACCTATGCCCCAACAGTTTTAAAGCACTGCTTTATATAGAACTGTTTATTATAACATTTTCCAACATATCAAAGTAGAGAGACTAGTGTAATGAAGTTCATATATCCATCATTTAGTAAAGCACTGTTTTTTTAAAATTCAAAAACTTGCTGAGTCATATGAGGAGGTCCATAAAAAAAGGTAGCAAGAGAAAAATGCACAGTTGGTTTGTAGCCCTATCTCTACTATGAATAAGCTATGTAGCATTGAATAATTCATGGTGCCTTGTTAACTGAGACATAAAACCTGGAACCTGGAAGGGATTTGTGGGGACTTTCCAGACCTTATATCCTATAATTTTATTCAAAAGTTCTGTCATTCACTCTATCTACAAGCATTAAGCCACCATTATCTCTTGCCTTAATTAATGTCCCTTTGCTCATTCCTGCTCCTCTACATTCCATTCTTCATCTAGAGGCCTTAAAAAGTCAACTTTTAAAAATACAAATCAGATCATCTGATCACATCATTCCTGGGATAAAATCCCCTCAGTGCCTACACATTTCTTTTAGGGCAATGTTTGAGCTGCTTAACAAGTCCAATAAGAAGCTGCCTGACCTGGGCTGCTACCTCTCCTTTCACCAACTCCACCACATTGGCCATTTCCAGTCTCAGACTATCTCCACGTGCTGTTCCAACCACCTAAATGGTTCTTCTGGGCCTCAGCACTTACCCCCATTGCAACACAGACCCACTCTGCTTGGGCAGCTTGTTCTCATTTCAGGAATCTGCTTAGATGTCACATCTTCCAGGAAGCCTCCACCTGAACTACATCAAGTCCTGCTAAGCCTCTATGTGCTTTGTTAGTACCTGGTACGTGGATGTCGTGGCCCTAAACACTATTTATTTAGTTATGCATGGCAGCCAATCGATGCACCTAACCCAGTCTGGGCCAGGACAGGCTTACTGGAGGAGACACTGACTTTGTAAGCAGGTAGAGTAGGGGGTCCCCAGAGAAAGAGAACCAGGCATGGCTTTCTTGACATAAGAGAAGCCATTTTTGGCCTAAGCCATTTTGTGATCTAAGCCTGGCCACAGTGATTGCCCTTGAATGGGTCTCAGTAATTAATGATCTTAAGGGAAGTGAGGGAATGGAGGAACAAAAGAAAGGCAGTCAGGAAACAATAGTTCAGCAATAAAAAAGAGTCCTAGTTCCCCCTCAAGGGGTATACATCACAATCTGATACATATTCTGAGTTCTGCAGGAACTGAGGGCCCCCCACCCACCCCCGGTGGAGGATTGAATGGTGATGTTGACCTTTTCTGACTTCCATCAACTAAAGCTTGGACTCTGTCGACTTTTGCACCAATTCTAGCCTGAATTCTCCCTTGCTCAAGCCCCTTCATGAATATGCATATACCACCCAAGCCCCTTCATGAATATGCATGTACCCTTAGCTTAAAACTTCCACATTTTGCTGTTTGGAGAGACACTGCTTTGGGAAAGATCTCTGGTGTTCTCCTTACTTGCTGCAAGTAATAAATCTGTTGATGAAAAATTAATCAGTCAATCTAAGAAAGAAATGGAAAATTTTATTCGAACCAAATTTGAGGATTATAACCCAGGAAGAGCATGTCAGAAAGCTCTGAGAACTGTTCCACCCTTTAGAAGTCAAGGCACAGTTATATAAGCTTTTTTGAGACAGAGGGCTGGACATCAAATGAGTCACTGTGGTAGGTCATGTGACCTCTTACAAGCTCAAGAAGTAATGCTCTCTTTTAAGGAGTTGTCTTGTTGATGCTAGAAGTTCCTCTTTAAGGTTGAGCAGGTATTCCTCCCCCTCCCAGGGGAAGGTTGGTGATGCATAATGCAGATATACAATGCACAGTGTGGGGAGAGAGGAGTCCAAAGGGCTGAGAAGATTTTTTGTTTAAACTTCTCTTGTCTTGCCATAAAAATATGACTTTTATTTCACAAATCATTACTTCTTCCAATCTTTGGCTTGGTTGTATCTTTTGCCCTGACACCCACCAAGAAGCAAACCCAGTTTTCGGGTAACAACTTTGTGGAGGAAATCCATCCAACAAGGCTCCAATAGTCTTATATGTGGTAAGTAGTTCACTGAGGGAGGGGAACTCTTTCAGTGATCTTTTAGGAATATTCAGTTACTGACATTCCTGCTTGATACTCTGCCAAACTAACTTAGCCTGTGGTCAGGTACCATCCATCTTTTCCCATTCACAGTGAGCAGAGCAACTATTGGTCAGTACCAAGATGGGCTGGGTTAGTAAATCAGCAGGAACTGGGTAAGCTCCCCCTTTTTTTTTTAAGACGGAAGTGGGAATTATAATAAGGAGGTAGACTTTTCCTTAATTTAAGCCGCAAAATTGAAGCATAACTTTTTTTTTTTTTTTAGAATAATCACTGATAATTTGTCAGCAAGTATAGATCGTCTTAATCCGGAAGTCCAAATAAAATGGGTCATTTACACCTAGAGAGAAGTTTTAGTCCAATTATTGACTATCATTATTTTATAATAGTCATAATTTAGTTCTATTTTATTAGTTTCTATAAATATGAATTTAAACACAAAAGTATTATATACTTTATAAGTATTAGATTCTGGAATTTTTTGTGATTCACAACTAATTAGAAACAAACTTGTAAAAAATATCAAACATTCCAGAAGTGTACAATTTGAAAACTAAAATTTTATATATCACTCGTACTCAAGAATAAGTAGTGTCAATAGTTACATGGTTAAGGCTTTTTTCTAACCATATATGACATACATATAAAATACATTTTCAAACTAGAATTATTACATACTGTCCTGAACTTTTTTCCTTTAATAATATATCTTGAACCTGTCATTATACGCAGATTTGTCTAGTTCTTTTGAATAAATTCCCAGAATCCCATTTATTAAAATTTTAAAGCATTCCAAAACCAAAATTAAATATTTGTATACTGAAATTTTCTTTATGTTGCACAAATGAAATTCATTTATTCATCATTTTTACTGGGTGTGTCTCCTAGAAATATTCCAGTAAAGTGTGCTCAGACCTGAAACCCACCAAATCCAGTTATATACAAAAAGATCAAATTGAATTTCTTGGAGGAATCTCCCCAAAGTAGAGTTGTAAGAGGATAGATAAAGTCAGTATAGAAGAAATAAAGAGGATGTTTCACATACATGTTTATTTGGTGCATTTGTGACGTGCAGTTTCAGGAATACAAAGAAAATTATTTTCCCATTTACAGGAGTGAGGTCTTTAACTGAAGACAAGGCTTTGATAGAATAGATAAACTAAAGGACATTGGTTTGCATATGCAGATCACTTCAGAGTGACCTCCAACATTCCTCTGGAATTGGTTTAGTCTGGAGAGGAACTCTACCCCCCACCCCTGCTTTAAATACTATAGAATAGTATTGAATACTGTAAAAACCTGTTAGAAAATAATCAGATTTTCTTTTCAGATTGACATATTTTGCTGAAATTTTTTTAGAGTTTAGTTTCTTTAAGTATTTTAGGAGTTTGGATTCTTGTCTCTCTGCAAGGAGAAACAACAGGGGAGGAGAATGACCAGGTCTGTTTGCAAAAGGTCACTTTGGCTAATGTGAGGGAATGGATTATAGGGAAAAGTAGCAGCCTGACTGAGGTATTATAAATAACGCACAAAGTTTAAGTCATTCCTTGGCTCAAAAGCCTTCATCTCATAGTAAAACCAAAGGCCCTTCAGTGCTCAATCTCTCCAGCACCCGCCACCAATTTTGGGGGTGTTGGGCTGCACCCAGCAGGCCTACAAAGGCTATACTTGCCCAGCTTCAAGACATAAGAAAGAGCCTGGAGTCAGCAACAGAGACATCAATGGTTTAATGGACGGGGGGTGGGGGGGGTGAATTTAACATGTCTGAAGCAATGTCCTGAAGCGACGACACCCCGCTGTTTGCTGCAGACAGCAGGTGGGATGTGGGAGCAGTCTTTTCTCCTGGGGGGAGGGGAATATTGCCAGTTATAGGGGGAATTGACATCATGTTGGTTCATGGATTACCAGGGAAACTAGCAGAGGGGCCCGCCCCTCACCCAATCACTAGCTTGGGCCTGGGGCAAGTAGGTAGGAAGGTCAGTCATTTGAGTAGGGTACAGGTGAAGCAGGCACTGGTTGAGCAGGGTATGTACAGAGAGCAAGAGAACAGCCATCTTGAATGGCCTGACCAAGCAAGGAGCTTCCTAGGGCAGGGGTTTTATTGTTTTGTTCACTGCTATAGGGCCAGTGCTTAGCAGAGCTTCACATAGGCATGCTGATAATACTGGTTATTGAGTAAATGGTTCTTTCATTTTAGGATAAATTAAAAAATTCTTAACCTGGTATCCAAGGCCTATCTGGGGCAGTCACAGCCTCATCTTATCATCTTTGCCCAGGGCTCTTGCTGTGGTCACACTGCACTTGCTTTAACTTTCTCAGTCTTAGAATTCCCTGCCTAGAAGGATCTTAATGTCCTCTTTTCTTGTCCAACTCCTTTTCAAACTTCAAGTTTCAGCTTTTATGTGATTTCTCAGGAAGCCTTTTCTTGCCACCTTTAGAGACTCTAACAACAAACACCCAGTTTTTTGCCTTCTTAGTGTTTATCATAAATAATTTGTCTTTTTATTTATAGAAAAAGCATTTTGAAAATTTCTAGACTTTATTTCTTTAGAATAGTTTTAGATTTATAGAAGAATACAGCAGATAGTACAGAATTCCCATACACTTTCATTCCCAACACAGTTTGCCCTATTATCTTATTTTTAAAATGGCACGTTTGTTATAGTTAATGAACCAGTATGTGTTAATTTCTTTCAACACATTTTTATATTAACTAAAGTCCATAGTTATTCAGATTTCCTTAGTTTTTACCTAATGTCCTTTTTCTGTTCCAGAATCCCATCCAGGATACCATATTATGTTTATTCATTGTCATGTCTCCATAGGCTATGACAGTTTCTCAGACTTTCCTTATTTGTGTGTGTGTGTGTGTGTGTGTTTTTAATATTTATTTATTTATTTATTTGGCTGCACCGGGTCTTAGTTGTGGCATGTGGGCTCTTAGTTGCGGCATGTGGGATCTAGTTCCCTGACCAGGGATCAAACCCAGCCCCCCTGCATTGGAAGCAGGGAGTCTTAACCACTGGACCACCAGTGAAGTCCCAGACTTTCTTTATTTTTGACGACCTTCACAGTTTGAGGAGTACTGGTCAGGTACATTGTCGGATGTTATTTTTTTAAGGAAACTTTTTATTTAAGAATAATTTCTTAATGGTAATTTAATTCTCTTTGAAAAATTAGTATTAGTTTTTCCCAGTACACTATAATCTCCATGAAGTTGGTCCATGTCTGACTTACTCACAGCTGTATCCCAGTGGCTAATACATAGCAGACACTCAATATAAATTGCTAAATGAATAAATTATTTGCTCATGAAACAACATTCCTCCAGGAGGTATCATTGGAAATTCCTACTCTTAGGAATTCTCCTCAGGACTAAGTATGGCCTTCTTAGTATATCATTACAAATCTTTCTTAGTATATCAGTACAAATCCATTCTCTCTTCTAGTTGAAATTCAGATTCCTTCTGTCCATTATGTTTTTTATATTATTTTACTTTACAATATGTCTCCTTTAACTCAACTTCTTTAGCGTTCATTTTCACATATATATGGGTTCATTATAGCTAATCCTTACTGAACATTGTAGAGCATATCCAAGGAGCTGTAATTACAGCAATGTATTTAGAAGGAAAAATTCCTTTTGAGAGGCTTACAGTCTCCTTGAGAAGACTAGATATGTACATAGAAATAAATATCAAAAAATGAAACATTGGGTAACCTGGGAAATGAATGATATAAACCTGAAATACTTAACTAGGTCTCTGGGAACAGAAAACTCAGTGGGACCCAAGAGAGTAGGCTTGAAAAAAATCCATAAACAATGCTCAGCTTTCTGAGAGCACTTGGTTCTGGTAATGGATATTCAGTTGTCAGCCCTAGAATCTGAAAATCTTTATAGCATCTAAATAAAAGGTATGTGTCAAAGGAATATGGTAGAAGGAATATAAGCTTTAGAATCAAAATTCCAGCTCTGTCCATTATAAACTGTGTGCTTAAGAAATAGTGTGTAAAGATTCTGATACTTCTTAAAAAAAATCATCCAAAACATGGAAATAAGGCAAAAAGAAGCATGTGTATCTTTTCAATGTCATGTTTGAGTTCTATCTTAACAGGTCTGCTCAAGGATGATTTAAATCTCTAGGGAAATGACCACTTTAGCTATGCTATTTACTATTAATCAGGCACAGACTTTGTGAAGTTAATGTTAACTTGTAGATTTTTGTCTGATAGAGAGGAAAATGATTTCTCTCCAGCAGAAAAGATATCCCCAAAGGCTATAGTTTTATTGCCCTGTAGGACATTAACTAGTTGTGTCTCTCATCTAGCAAATTGTTTTTAGCATGTCTTTCCTGGCAGACTTTATAAGTCTCTGTTTTTCAAATGGTGAGGTTTACCATCTGTCTGTTCCCTTACCGATAAGTTAAACAAATCTTTCACACACACACACACACACACACACACATTTCTCTGAGAGCCATATTTTAACTTTGGACAAGTAACTAATAAATATCCTCTTTGTGTTCAGTGCTGTATGGGAAAAGACCTTTTCTTTGGCAAAAGATCTGCCCAGTCTCCACAGGTTATAGGGCTTATTTTTTCTGCTTATACCTTACAAGCAAATTTAGTTTTGAACATGAGAGGTTTAAGATGCCCGTAAAATATGCCAGTGGAGACGTCAAGGAAGTCCTAAACTTAGAGTTCAGGGAAGAGGCCTGGGCTGACAATGTAAGTTGTTTTTTTTTTTTTTTTGGCTGTGTTGGGTCTTCGATGCTGCCTGCAGGCTTCTCATTGCGGTGGCTTCTCTTGTTGCAGAGCATGGGCTCTAGGCGTGCAGGCTTCAGTAGTTGTGGCACACAGGCTCAGTAGTTGCAGCATGGAGGCTCAGTAGTTGCAGCACGCGGACTCTAGAGCGCAGGATCAGCAGCTGTGGTGCACGGGCTTAGTTGCTCCGCGGCATGTGGGATCTTCCCAGACCAGGGATCAAACCCGTGTCCCCTGCATTGGCAGATGGATTTTTAACCACTGCGCCACCAGGGAAGTCCGACAATGTAAGTTTGAGAGTCATTTGCATCATCAAGAAGGTATTTACAGTCATGAGGATAAACAGAGAGGGATGAAGGAGTGGGGAAAAGAATGAGAGAAGAAATAAATACTGACACAGAATTGTTGACATGATACAATACCAAATTGGAACTACAATATTTAGAGACCCACAGAGGATGAAGCGGTAGCAAAGGAGACTGGAGAGGGAACAGAGACACCAGAGAATACAACAGTACAGTGTCAGAAAAACCAGAGGGCTGGGTCAAATGCTGCTGAGAGGCTGTGTCAGATAAGGAGTAGAATGCATATATTAGATATGGCAACAAGGAATACAGCCAGGACTTTCAAAAGGTCGCTTAGTGTGGAGTGATGAGGACAGATGCCCGGCTGGATGTGAATGGGTTGAAGGGTAAATGGAAGCTGAAGATGTGGAGAAAGGGCTTCCCTGGTGGCACAGTGGTTAAGAATCCACCTGCCAATGCAGGGGACACAGGTGCGAGCCCTGGTCCAGGAAGATCCCATATGCCGCAGAGCAACTAAACCCGTGCGCCACAACTACTGAGCCTGTGCTCTAGAGCCCACGAGCCACAACTACTGAGCCCACATGCCACAACTACTGAAGCCCACGCACCTAGAGCCTGTGCTCCGCAACAACAGAAGCCACCACAATGAGAAGCCCACGCACCGCAACGAAGAGTAGTCCCCGCTCACCACAACTACAGAAAGCCCGTGCGCAGAACAAAAACCCAATGCAGCCAAACATAAATAAATAAAATAAATAAATTTATTTTAAAAAAAAAAAGATGTGGTGACAGTACAAGTAGAAAACTTATACTACAGATGTACCTGAGACTTCTGGAAGAGATTTAGACTCTACAAACATTAATTATGTTCCTAGCAGGATCCTGATGATCTCACCAAAGTGAAATCCAACAAGATTAGATGCCTGGTACACACCACACAGTGCTATGTTATAGAATTCTTGAGAGCAATACTTGAGGAAGCTTCTACTCAAGTGGAATGTGGGTTCTAGACCCTGACTGCCTGGGCTCAAATCCCAGCTGTCTCATTAACTAGCTCAATGACCTTGGGCAATTACTACAACTCTGAATCTCAGTTTCTTCATCTGTAAAATAGGGATAGTTAGTAGCACCTGCTTCGTAAGTCTGTTGTAGAGATAATATCTCAAATAAAGACTGTGTCTGTGGGACTTCCCTGGTGGTCCAGTGGTAGAAAATCTGTCTTCCAATGCAGGGGATGTGGGTTTCATCCCTGGTCAGGGAACTAAGAGCCCACATGCCACGGGGCAACTAAGCCCGCACGCCACAACTACTGAGCTTGCCCACCACAACTAGAGAGCCCGCGTGCCGCAAACTACAGAGCCCACACGCTCTGGAGCCCGCACACCACAACTAGAGTGAGAAAACCCACACGTCACAACTAGAGAGAAGCCCGCACCACAACTAGAGAGAAGCCCCCATGCTACAGCGAAGAGCCTGCGTGCCGCAACAAAGATCCCACGTGCCGCAGCTAAGACCTAACACAGCCAAAAAAAAAAAGACTGTGTCTGTCATCTATGCTTGAAATTTCTCAGCTTGCACTTAACTGCCATGAGGGAGAGAGGGAGGTCGAGACAGAGAGGGAGGTCGAGACAGAGATAGAGACTTGGCTAGGGCCCTGGTGGTCCGGGGGTTAAGACTCCATGCTTCCACTTCAGGGGGCGCCGGTTGGAGAACTAAGATCCCCTATGCCTCATGGCCAAAAGAAAAGAAAAAAAGACTTGGCTAGGGAATTGTTGCAGATATCTAGCCACTTTCCCCAGTGGTGGCTTGTGTGTTGTTCTTAGCAAGAAAGGAGTGATAGTAAACCAATCTGACCAACTTCCTCCTTGTTTTAAACCTATCAGTGTTTCTCCACAGTAAAGCCCTCAAGTCCTGGTTTAAGATAGTTTTTATTTATAGTTTTTATTTATATTCTTTTCATTCTTAAATGTTCCCTTATAAAAAGTTTTCCTCTATTAATCCATTTAGTCCCTGCTTTTGAGATCTCATTCCACTGAGTTTTAAGAATTCTGTAATCTAAAGTCTTGCTTCACAGAGTGTAGTCCATCAATCAGCAGCACTGTCATCACCTGAGAGCTTAGTAAAAATGCAGAATCTGAGGCCCGACCCAAATCTACTAATCAGAAATTGCATTTTGACAAGTTGTCCCACAGCAAACATCATTCTCAATGGCAAAAAACTGAAAGCATTCCCTTTAAGATCAGGAACAAGACAAGGATGTCCACTCTCACCACTATTATTCAACATAGTTTTGGAAGTCCTAGCCACGGCAATCAGAGAAGAAAAAGAAATAAAAGGAATACAAATTGGAAAAGAAGAAGTAAAACTGTCACTGTTTGCAGATGACATGATACTATACATAGAGAATCCTAAAACTGCCACCAGAAAACTGCTAGAGCTAATTAATGAATTTGGTAAAGTTGCAGGATACAAAATTAATGCACAGAAATCTCTTGCATTCCTATACACTAATGATGAAAAATCTGAACGAGAAATTATGGAAACACTCCCATTTACCATTGCAACAAAAAGAATAAAATACCTAGGAATAAAGCTACCTAGGGAGACAAAAGACCTGTATGCAGAAAACTATAAGGCACTGATGAAAGAAATTAAAGATGATACCAACAGATGGAGAGATATACCATGTTCTTGGATTGGAAGAATCAACATTGTGAAAATGACTCTACTACCCAAAGCAATCTACAGATTCAATGCAATCCCTATCAAATTACCAATGGCATTTTTTACTGAACTAGAACAAAAAATCTTAAAATTTGTATGGAGACACAAAAGACCCCAAATAGCCAAAGCAGTCTTGAGGGAAAAAAATGGAGCTGGAGGAATCAGACTCCCTGACTTCAGACTATACTACAAAGCTACAGTAATCAAGACAATATGGTACTGGCACAAAAACAGAAATATAGATCAATGGAACAAGATAGAAAGCCCAGAGATAAACCCACGCACCTATGGTCAACTAATCTATGACAAAGGAGGCAAAGATATACAATGGAGAAAAGACAGTCTCTTCAATAGGTGGTGCTGGGAAAACTGGACAGCTACATGTAAAAGAATGAAATTAGAATACTCCCTAACACCATACACAAAAATAAACTCAAAATGGATTAGAGACCTAAATGTAAGACTGGACACTATAAAACTCTTAGAGGAAAACATAGGAAGAACACTCTTTGACATAAATCACAGCAAGATCTTTTTTGATCCACCTCCTAGAGTAGTGGAAATAAAAACAAAAATAAACAAATGGGACCTAATGAAACTTAAAAGCTTTTGCACAGCAAAGGAAACCATAAACAAGACGAAAAGACAACCCTCAGAATGGGAGAAAATATTTGCAAACGAATCAACGGACAAAGGATTAATCTCCAAAATATATAAACAGCTCATTCAGCTCAATATTAAAGAAACAAACACCCAATCCAAAAATGGGCAGAAGACCTAAATAGACATTTCTCCAAAGAAGACATACAGACGGCCACAAAGCACATGAAAAGATGCTCAACATCACTAAATATTAGAGAAATGCAAATCAAAACTACAATGAGGTATCACCTCACACCAGTTAGAATGGGCATCATCAGAAAATCTACAAACAACAAATGCTGGAGAGGGTGTGGAGAAAAGGGAACCCTCTTGCACTGTTGGTGGGAGTGTAAATTGACACAGCCACTATGGAGAACAATAAGGAGGTTCCTTAAAAAACTAAAAATAGAATTACCATATGACCCAGCAATCCCACTACTGGGCATATACCCAGAGAAAACCATAATTCAAAAAGACACATGCACCCGAATGTTCATTGCAGCACTATTTACAATAGCCAGGTCATGGAAGCAACCTAAATGCCCATCAACAGAAGAATGGATAAAGAAGATGTGGTACATATATACAATGGAATATTACTCAGCCATAAAAAGGAATGAAATTGAGTCATTTGTTGAGACGTGGATGGATCTAGAGACTGTCATACAGAGTGAAGTAAGTCAGAAAGAGAAAAACAAATATCGTATATTAATGCATGTATGTGGAACCTAGAAAAATGGTACAGATGAACCGGGTTGCAGGGCAGAAGTTGAGACACAGATATAGAGAACAAACGTATGGACACCAAGGGGGGAAAACTGCGGTGGGGTGGGGATGGTGGTGTGCTGAATTGGGCGATTGGGATTGACATGTATAAAGTGATGTGTATAAAAAAAAAAAAAAGAATACTGGAACACGCAGAAACTATTTACATTCTGATATGATTCTATAAGAAACCCACAATATCACATGTGAAACGTTCTTGTCCAAAATGTTTCAGCACACAGTCAGACAAACCCAGAATATGGGGCATTCCACAAGACCACTGGTCTGGACGCTTCAGATAAATCCGTGTCATGGAAAAAAAAAAAAATGGCAGGAAGACTATCTAGATTTAAAAGACTAAAACAAACATTACAACTAAATGCAACGTGTGACCAGTGATTGGATCCTGAATTGGAAGAAATAAGAAAATATATCTATGGAAGACATTTTTCAGCAACTGGAAAAATTTGAATCTAGATTGTATATTAAAGAATATTATGGAATTAAAAAAAAAAAGAAGAAATACAAGAAGAATATTCTTTTCCTTTTGTAATAAACTCAACCTGCTGTGCATACTTTATGCTGATCTTCATCCCTTTTGTAAAATATATTATTAATCCATTTTCAGAAGTTAAGAATGAAGATGAAATTAAAAAGTAGCTTCAAAAGGAAAAAAAAAAAAAAAAGAATTCTGTAATCTAAAGTCTTGCTTCACAGAGTGTAGTCCATCAATCAGCAGCACTGTCATCACCTGAGAGCTTATTAAAATGCAGAATCTGAGGCCCGACCCAAATCTACTAATTGGAAATTGCATTTTGACAAGCTGTCCATGCATATTAAAATTTAAGAGTCACTGTTACAAAAGAGGTAAAAGGAACTTGGGAAGACTTCAGGGATCCAAGAATTTTTGCACTGAAGTAGGACAAATTAAAACTAAATCTACCATGGAAATGTTTTCCAAAATCAGATGTACAAGTTCAAAATAAAATTTGTGACATTTTGTATACTCATTAAAGTGACTTGCTACAGCTGAATATTTAAACTGTTTTTTAAGTATTCAACTTTTTTCAGAGAGCTGACCTTTCATACTGATAAGTAGGACTTAAATAATGACAATGGAAAGGACACATTCTTTATTTTAGACTCAGCCCTGGGACAAAGTCATCTCCAAGAACAGGTGTCAGATAGAAGAGGTCAAATGGTTTATTTTGACGTATTTTCTTTTTTTCCTTCCAGAATCAATGGTAGTCACTTTTTTTTTTAATTTATTTATTTATTTTTATATTTATTTTTGGCTGTGTTGGGTCTTCGTTTCTGTGCGAGGGCTTTCTCTAGTTGCGGCAAGCGGGGGCCACTCTTCATCGCGGTGCGCGGGCCTCTCACTATCGCGGCCTCTCTTGTTGCGGAGCACAGGCTCCAGACGTGCAGGCTCAGTAACTGTGGCACATGGGCCTAGTCGCTCCGCGGCATGTGGGATCTTCCCAGACCAGGGCTCGAACCCGTGTGCCCTGCATTGGCAGGCAGATTCTCAACCACTGCGCCACCAGGGAAGCCCGGTAGCCACTTTTTAAAATCTTCTTTTCCTATTTCTAAAGAACTCATCTTTCACTGCTTGTAGACAACTTAGCATTCTCTATGCCAATTTGTTCTTGTATTGTTCCACACAAGAATTTGATAATTTTTAAATGTCCTTTCTGTGAACTTCTTGGTTTCAAGGAATTTTTTGTAACCATATCTACCTACAACTCTATTCATCGGGTTTGCATGTACATTTTATATCATTTATCGGAAACAGTTTGTCAGTTCTAAATAGTTAGGAGTGGGCGCAAAAAGATATTGATAAGTTCATGATGATGAGCATAGCATACACTACTTGGACCTATTTGAAATGTGATGAATTATGGAAGGCAGTGGGAGCCCAAAGTACAGCTTTATCCAGTATGGCTGGCATCTTCCTTTATCTTACAGGAAATGGCCAACAGTGGAAACCTGGAGAGTTAGGATCTGAAAAAGAAGTCCCTGGTCCTTGACCAATTGTTGAGGTGTGATGGGCTGGGGATCAGGACACCTATTAAACTGTTAAAAAGTTTATAATTAGGTACTTTCAATAGTCTTAAAATTTCAGTTATTTCCCCCAAATCAGGATGTATTAAAAGTGAGCGTTTTGTTCCAATGTAACTAAAGTAATATATTGGATTAGACTATTTTATGCCCATCCCTGTGAATGCCACTGTCCTGGTATCATTTACTGAGCATACTGCCCCAAACAAGCCAGTAATCTTGAATGCCATTTCCCCATTCTCTCAAAGCTCCTTGTACTAGAAAGAACATGATTTTAGAGCCTAGAGATCTGAGTTTAGATCCCAAGAGAACTTCATTTTTTTCTCATCTATAAATTGGGACTCTTAAATGTTCTAGGATTAAGATGGATTTGTACAACTTGTGCCCCATAATCATGAACCAATAAATGTTAGTTCCTTTCTCTGGCACTGTCTAAAATGTCTTAATCCTTCAAGAAATATTGCTGGGTGTAGAAGGCAGAAATGGTTTATGGAAGACAGCCCCTAGGGTACTGTTATCACCCTAGCAAGGATCTCCTCTTTTCTCTACCTGCCCTTGGAATTCCCCAGCTACAGCCTTGCAGTGTTAAGAATCACTTTGGCCACAGCAGAGGCAGCTTGTGAATCCAGTGGAGATCTGAGATGAAAATGCCGCCCCAAGCCATGTGACGATGCTCATACATTTTAGAAAGGAACATTATATAAGCAAACCCTTGGAAGTTCCCTTTGCTCTCAGTATAGCCTTCAGCAGTGCCTGCAGCCTCTGGCACCATGGATACCGCCTTTACTGAGGCAATAGTCTCCATTGTTGTGGGCAGCCTCCCAGAGTAATTGACAGTGGCAGGGGTTAGGAGAAGGAGGGAGGCCACAGAACAAACATCAAAGGCAATTATCGCAAAACCCAGCTTGTTGTGAATGGAAGCAGTCACTAAGAATGTCATTTTGGAAATAAATTCCTTGCATAGATTAAAAATTTTGATAGTCACCAAAGTAAAAATGTTACCCCAGAGTTTTGACCAAAAGCATACTAGCATCTGCTTCCTGGGGTTGAGTGTTTCCTGATTTGCAAATACACTCCTTCCTGGTACCTAAAAAGCTGTTTGGTTATATTTCCAAAGTACTGACATCTGTTTTCCATTCCACAGTAAGTTCATACATTCCTTCCTGCCAGCTTGCAGTAAATAGTTGTGCAGTACCTACTACGAGCAAAGCTTTGCTTCAAGGTAATTTGAAAATTTGATAGAGGTGGGCAGGGGAGCACATTAATTCAAACCAGAGATCTTACACAAATCATCACCCTGTCAATTATTTTTGTCAGTAATGGCTCCAGGCAACTAGGAAAAATTCTTCTCCAGGTAGACATAAAATATGATAGATCTGATGTTTTGAAGGCCCCAGAGAATTCAGCTCCCCTTATTTTCCTTGCTCTTAATATTGGGAAATAGATCCCAAATTCAAATGGTCTCTTTTTTAGTATTTTATATGCTTATATTTTAGTGTATATACTTCTCAACTTCCTTTTTTTGGTAGTACTCCTACATATGCCAAAAACTGAGATCCCTACCTTATTATTTTGCAACTCCCATTTTTTATTTAACAACATACTCTAAACATCTTTTCATATCAATAAAATTTGTATTTTTTCTTTATATCACATGTCACTAGCTAAAATTAAACTTACTGTTATATTCCTATCTATCCTCTCCTTATTTCTATTGATTGTCATGTTCTCCCACCATAATTTAAGCTCCGGAATGCAGAGAATTTGTTTTCTGTGTTCTCCATGTCTGAAACAATGCCTGGCACATAGCTGGAACTTCACAGTTGTTGTTAAATGAATGATTGAATAAATAACAAAAATATCTTACTTTAAATGTTAAGATATAACTACTATTTTGGGACTTCCTTGGTGGTGCAGTGGCTAAGAATCTGCCTGCCAATGCAGGGGACACGGGTTCAAGCCCTGGTCCAGGAAGATCCCACATGCTGTGGCGCAACTAAGCCCGTGCACCACAACTAAGGCTCACAACTGAGCCTGTGCTCTACAGCCTGCGAGCCACAACTACTGAGCCTGCGTGCCACAACTAATGAATCCTGCATGCCTAGAGCCCGTGTTCTTCAACAAGAGAAGCCCTCGCTTGCCACAACTAGAGAAAGCCC
The DNA here is from genome assembly GCF_028021215.1 of Eschrichtius robustus. Classification (NCBI taxonomy): domain Eukaryota; kingdom Metazoa; phylum Chordata; class Mammalia; order Artiodactyla; family Eschrichtiidae; genus Eschrichtius; species Eschrichtius robustus. The sequence goes on from NC_090827.1 coordinate 75,590,029, forward strand.
ATGCACAGAAACAAAGACCCAAAGCAGCCAAAAATAAATAAATAAATAAATAAATAAATAAATAAATAAATAAATAAATTTATTTATTTTTAAAAAAGACATAAGTACTATTTTACTTTTCTGAACCTGTGGTTTACTCAATTTTAAAATAACTGTAGGGACTTCCCTGGTGGTCCAGTGGTTAAGACTCCACACTCCCAATTCAGGGGGCCCAGGTTCGATTCCTGGTTGGGGAACTAAGATCCCACATACTGCAGCTGAGCCTGCACACCACAACTAGAGAGCCCTCGTGCTGCAACTACTGAGCCCACATGCTCTAGAGCCCACATACTGCAACTAGAGAAGCCCACGCACCGCAACAGAGACCCTGCGAAGCCAAAAAAAAAACCAAACAAAACAACCCCTTAAAAAAATAATAACTGTAGAAGAGAAACCACTGAAAAAATGAAAAGACAACCTACTGAATGAGAGAAATATTTGCAAATGACATGACCAATAAGAGATTAATATCCAAAATATATAAACAGCTCATATAACGTAATATTAAAAAAAATTCTGATCAAAAATGGGCAGAAGACCTAAATAGACATTTTTCCAAAGAAGATATACACAGGGGCTTCCCTGGTGGTGCAGTGGTTAAGAATCTACCTGCCAATGCAGGCGACACAGGTTTGAGCCCTGGTCTGGGAAGATCCCATGTACCGCGGAGCAACTAAGCCCAAGCGCCACAACTACTGAACCTGTGCTCTAGAGCCCTCGTGCAACAACTACTGAAGCCCGTGTGCCTACAGCCCATGCTCTGCAACAAGAGAAGACACCACAATGACAAGCCTGTGCACCACAAGAAAGAGTAGCCCCTGCTCACCGCAACTAGAGGAAGGCCCTGTGCAGAAACGAAAACCCAAGACAGCCAAAAATAAATAAATAAAATATATAAATTTTTAAAAAAAGAAGATATACACAAACATGATAATAATCATAATTGCAGAAGTTTTCCACAGGTAGTGAAGGGTCTGATCCCCACATTGGGCTCCCAATGTGGGGATCAGACCCAGGTCCTGTGTTACAGGACCCCAGTCTAAGTGTCCTATACCAGAAGATGAGCCCCCAGAATACCTGGCTTTGAAGACCTCACAGCTAGCCATACATATTCAAAGTGATGAAAGGAAAAAAACCCATAACCAAGAAGATTCAACTCACAAAGGCTATAATTCAGATCTGAAGAAGCAATAAAGAATTATAGACAACCAAAAGCTAAAAGAGTTCAGCGCCACTAAACTGGCTTTACAAGAAATGTCAAAGGGACTTTTCTAAGTGGAAAAGAAAAGACCACAGCTATAAAAATTAAAACTATGAAGGGGAAAATCTCATTGGTAAAAGCAAATACACAGTAAAGGTAGTAGATCAACCAACTACAAAGATAGTAGGAAGGTTAAAAGACAAAAATAGTAAAGTCATCCATATCCCCAATAACTAGTTAAGGGATACACAAAACAAAAAGAGGTAAAATATGAAGTCAAAAATATCAAATGTGTGTTGGGGGGTGGAGTAAAAATGCAGCATTGTTAGAATACATTTGAATGTAAGAGATCATCAATTTTTATTTATTTATTTATTTTTTGCCGCACCATGCAGCTTGCGGGATCTTATTTCTTATGTCCCCAACCAGGGATCAAACCCAGGGCCCTGGCAGTGAGAGCACCAAGTCCTAACCACTGGACTGCCAGGGAATTCCCGAGATCATCAACTTTAAATATATGTATATTTAAAATATAATATTACCACAAACCAAAAATTTATAATAGATGCACACAAAAAGATAAACGAATCCAAAATAACACTAAAGATAGTCATCAAAACATAAGAAGAGAGCAAAAGAAGAGAAAAAAACAGGAAGATTGGTTCAAGATGGCAGAGTAGAAGGACATGTTCTCACCCTCTCTTTCGAGAACACCGGAATCACAACTAACTGCTGAACAATCATCGACAGGAAGACACTGGAACTCACCAAAAAAGATACCCCACATCCAAAGACAAAGGAGAAGCCGCAGTGAGACAGTAGGAGGGGCGCTATCACAATAAAATCAAATCCCATAACTGCTGGGTGGGTGACTCACAAACTGGAGAACACTTATACCACAGAAGTCCACCCACTGGAGTGAAGTTTCTGAGCTACATGTCAGGCTTCCCAGCCTGGGGATCTGGCAATGGGAGGAGGAATTCCTAGAGAATCAGACTTTCAAGGCTAGCAGGATTTGATTGCAGGACTTCGGCAGCACTGGGGGAAACAGAGACTCCACTCTTGGAGGGCACACACAAAGTAGTGTGAACATCGGGACCTAGAGGAAGGAGCAGTGACCCCATGGGAGACTGAACCAGACCTACCTGCTAGTGTTGGAGGGTCTCCTGCAGAGGTGAGGGGCAGCTGTGGCTCACCAAGGGACAAGGAAACTGGCAGCAAAAGTTCTGGGAAGTACTCCTTAGCATGAGCCCTGCCAGAGTCCGCCATTAGCCCCACCAAAGAGCCCGGGTAGGCTCCAGTGTTGGGTGGCCTCAGGCCAAACAACCAACAGGGAGGGAACCCAGCCTCACCCATCAGCAGACAAGCACATTAAAGTTTTACTGAGCTCTGCCCACCAGAGCAACAGCCAGCTCTACCCACCACCAGTCCCTCCCATCAGGAAACTTGCACAAGACTCTTAGATAGCCTCATCCACCAGAGGGCAGACAGCAGAAGCAAGAATAACTACAATCCTCCAGCCTGTGGAACAAAAACCACATTCACAGAAAGATAGACAAGATGAAAAGGCAGAGGGCTATGTACCAGATGAAGGAGCAAGATAAAACCCCAGAAAAACAACTAAATGAAATGGAGATAGGCAACCTTCCAGAAAAAGAATTCAGAATAATGACAGTGAAGATGATCCAGGACCTCAGAAAAAGAATGGAGGTAAAGATCGAGAAGATGCAAGAAATGTTTAAGAAAGATCTAGAAGAATTAAAGAACAAACAGAGATGAATGATACAATAACTGAAATAAAAAATACGCTAGAAGGATTCAATAGCAGAATAACTGAGGCAGAAGAACGGATAAGTGACCTGGAAGACAGAATGGTGGAATTCACTGCTGCAGAACAGAATAAATAAAAAAGAATGAAAAGAAATGAAGACAGCCTAAGACACCTCTGGGACAACATTAAACGCAACAATCATTCACATTATAGGGGTCCCAGAAGGAGAAGAGAGAGAGAAAGGACCAGAAAAAATATTTGAAGAGATTATAGTTGAAAACTTCCCTAACATGTGAAAGGAAATAGCCACCAAAGTCCAGGAAGCGCAGAGTCCCATACAGGATAAACCCAAGGAGAAACACGCCGAGACACATAGTAATCAAATTGGCAAAAATTAAAGACAAAGAAAAATTATGGAAAGCAACAAGGAAAAAATGACAAATAACATACAGGGGAACTCCAATAAGGTTAACAGCTGATTTCTCAGCAGAAACTCTACAAGCCAGAAGGGAGTGGCATGATATACTTAAAGTGATGAAAGGGAAGAACCTACAACCAAGATTACTCTACCTGGCAAGGATCTCATTCAGATTCGAGGGAGAAAACAAAAGCTTTACAGACAAGCAAAAGCTAAGAGAATTCAGCACCACCAAACCAGCTCTACAACAAATGCTAAAGGAACTTCTCTAACAGGGAAACACAAGAGAAGAAAAGGACCTACAAAAACAAACCCAAAACGATTAAGAAAATGGTCATAGGAACATACATATCGGTAATTACCTTAAACGTGAATGGATTATATGCTCCAACCAAAAGACACAGGCTTGCTGAATGGATACAAAAACAAGACCCATATATATGCTGTCTACAAGAGACCCATTTCAGACCTAGGGACACATACAGACTGAAAGTGAGGGGATGGAAAAAGATATTCCATGCAAATGGAAATCAAAAGAAAGCTGGAGTAGCAATACTCACACCAGATAAAATAGACTTTAAAATAAAGAATGTTACAAGAGACAAGGAAGGACACTACATAATGATCAAGGGATCAATCCAAGAAGAAGATATAACAATTATAAATATATATGCACCCAACATAGGAGCACCTCAATACATAAGGCAACTGCTAACAGCTATAAAAGAGGAAATCGACAGTAACACAATAATAGTGGGGGACTTTAACACCTCACTTACACCAATGGACAGATCATCCAAAAAGAAAATTAATAAGGAAAAACAAGCTGCAAATGACACAGTAGACCAGATAGATTTAATTGGTATTTATAGAACATTCCATCCCCAAACAGCAGATTACACTTTCTTCTCAAGTGAGCATGGAACATTCTCCAGGATAGATCACATCTTGGGTCACAAATCAAGCCTCAGTAAATATAAGAAAATTGAAATCATATCAAGCATCTTTTCTGACCACAACGCTATGAAATTAGAAATCAATAACAGGGAAAAAAACGTAAAATACACAAACACATGGAGGCTAAACAATACGTTACTAAATAACCAAGAGATCACTGAAGAAATCAAAGAGGAAATCAAAAAATACCTAGAGACAAATGACAATGAAAACACGACGATCCAAAACTATGGGATGCAGCAAAAGCAGTTCTAAGAGGGAAGTTTATAGCTATACAAGCCTACCTAAAGAAACAAGAAAAATCTCAAATAAACAATCTAACCTTACACCTAAAGGAACTAGAGAAAGAAGAACAAACAAAACCCAAAGTTAGCAGAAGCAAAGAAATCATAAAGATCAGAGAAGAAATAAATGAAATAGAAACAAAGAAAACAATAGCAAAGATCAATAAAACTAAAAGCTGGTTCTTTGAGAAGATAAACAAAATTGATAAACCATTAGCCAGACTCATCAAGAAAAAGAGGGAGAGGACTCAAATCAATAAAATCAGAAATGAAAAAGGAGAAGTTACAACAGACACCACAGAAATACAAAGCATCCTAAGAGACTACTACAAGCAACTCTATGCCAATAAAATGGACAACCTGGAAGAAAAGGACAAATTCTTAGAAAGGTATAACCTTACAGACTGAACCAGGAAGAAATAGAAAAGATGAACAGACCACTCACAAGTAATGAAATTGAAACTGTGATTAAAAATCTTCCAACAAACAAAAGTCCAGGACCAGATGGCTTCACAGGTGAATTCTATCAAACATTTAGAAAAGAGCTAACACCCATCCTTCTCAAACTCTTCCAAAAAATTGCAGAGGAAGGAACACTCCCAAACTCATTCTATGAGGCCACCATCACCCTGATACCAAAACCAGACAAAGATACTACAAAAAAAGAAAATTACAGACCAATATCACTGATGAATACAGATGCAAAAATCCTCAACAAAATACTGGCAAACAGAATCCAACAACACATTAAAAGGATCATACACATGATCAAGTGGGATTTATCCCAGATATGCAAGGATTCTTCAGTATACGCAAATCAATCAATGTGATACACCATATTAACAAACTGAAGAAAAAAAAACCATGTGATCATCTCAATAGATGCAGAAAAAGCTTTAGACAAAATCCAACACCCATTTATCATAAAAACTCTCCAGAAAGTGGGCATAGAGGGAAACTACCTCAACATAATAAAGGCCATATACAACAAACCCACAGCAAACATCATTCTCAATGGCAAAAAAACTGAAAGCATTCCCTTTAAGATCAGGAACAAGACAAGGATGTCCACTCTCACCACTATTATTCAACATAGTTTTGGAAGTCCTAGCCACGGCAATCAGAGAAGAAAAAGAAATAAAAGGAATACAAATTGGAAAAGAAGAAGTAAAACTGTCACTGTTTGCAGATGACATGATACTATACATAGAGAATCCTAAAAATGCCACCAGAAAACTGCTAGAGCTAATCAATGAATTTGGTAAAGTTGCAGGATACAAAATTAATGTATAGAAATCTCTTGCATTCCTATACACTAATGATGGAAAATCTGAACGAGAAATTAAGGAAACACTCCCATTTACCACTGCAACAAAAAGAATAAAATACCTAGGAATAAAGCTACCTAGGGAGACAAAAGGCCTGTATGCAGAAAACTATAAGACACTGATGAAAGAAATTAAAGATGATACCAACAGATGGAGAGATATACCATGTTCTTGGATTGGAAGAATCAACATTGTGAAAATGACTATACTACCCAAAGCAACCTACAGATTCAGTGCAACCCCTATCAAATTACCAATGGTATTTTTTACGGAACTAGAACAAAAAATCTTAAAATTTGTATGGAGACAGAAAAGACCCTGAATAGCAAAGCAGTCTTGAGGGAAAAAAACGGAGCTGGAGGAATCAGACTCCCTGACTTCAGACTATACTACAAAGCTACAGTAATCAAGACAATATGGTACTGGCACCAAAACAGAAATATAGACCAATGGAACAGGATAGAAAGCCCAGAGATAAAGCCACGCACCTTTGGTCAACTAATCAATGACAAAGGAGGCAAGGATATACAATGGAGAAAAGACAGTCTCTTCAATAAGCGGTGCTGGGAAAACTGGACAGCTATATGTAAAAGAATGAAATTAGAACATTCCCTAACACCATACACAAACATAAACTCAAAATGGATTCAAGACCTAAATGTAAGACCAGGCACTATAATACTCTTAGAGGAAAACATAGGAAGAACACTCTTTGACATAAATCACAGCAAGATCTTTTTTGATCCACCTCCTAGAGTACTGGAAATAAAAACAAAAATAAACAAATGGGACCTAATAAAACTTAAAAGCTTTTGCACAGCAAAGGAAACCATAAACAAGACGAAAAGACAACCCTCAGAATGGGAGAAAATATTTGCAATGAATCATAGGACAAAGGATTGATCTCCAAAATATATAAACAGCTCATGCAGCTCAATATTAAAAAAAAACAACCCAATCCAAAAATGGGCAGAAGACCTAAATAGACATTTCTCCAAAGACACACAGATGGCCAAGAAGCACATGAAAAGCTGCTCAACGTCATTAATTATTAGAGAAATGCAAATCAAAACTACAATGAGGTATCACCTTACACCAGTTAGAATGGGCATCATCAGAAAATCTACAAACAACAAATCCTGGAGAGGGTGTGGAGAAAAGGGAAACCTCTTGCACTGTTGGTGGGTATGTAAATTGATACAGCCACTATGGAGAACAGTATGGAGGTTCCTTAAAGAACTAAAAATAGAATTACCATATGACCCAGCAATCCCACTACTGGGCATATACCCAGAGAAAACCATAATTCCAAAAGACACATGCACCCCAATGTTCATTGCAGCACTATTTACAATAGTCAGGTCATGGAAGCAACCTAAATGCCCATCGACAGACAAGTGGATAAAGAAGATGTGGTACATATATACAATGGAATATTACTCAGCCATAAAAAGGAACAAAATTGGGTCATTTGTAGAGACGTGGATAGATCTAGAGAACACAAAAAAAGAAAATTACAGGCTAATATCACCAATGTATATAAATGCAAAAATCCTCAACAAAGTATTAGCAAACTGAATTCAACAATACATGAAAAGGATCACAGAACATTTTTTTTTTAGTTATAGTTGATTTACAATGTTGTGTTAGTTTCTGGTGTACAGCAAAGCGATTCAGTTATATACATATATACATATATATGTATACATACATATATACACATTCTTTTTCATATTCTTTTCCATTATGGTCTATTACAGGGTATTGAATATAGTTCCCTGTGCTATAGAGTAGGACCTTGTTTATCTGTTTTATATATAGTAGTTTGTATCTGCTAATCCCAAACTGCTCATTTATCCCTCCACCACCTCCTTTCCCTTTTGGTTACCATAAGTTTGTTTTCTATGTCTGTGAGTCTGTTTCTGTTTTGTAAATAATTTCATTTGTGTCATATTTTAGATTCCACATATAAGTGATATCATATGGTATTTGTCTTTCTCATTCGTACATTGGTACGATTTATTGCAGAGAATGTTTTGCCTATACTCTCTTCTAGGAGTCTTATGATGTCATGGCTTATATTTAAGTGTTTAAGCCATTTTGAGTTTATTTTTTGTATGGTTTGAGGATTTCTTCTAACTTCATTGATTTACATGCTGCTGTTCAGCTTTCCCAACACCACTTGCTGACAAGACCATCTTTTCTCCATTGTATATGCTTGCTCCTTTGTCAAAGAGCAATTGACCATAGGTGTGTGGGTTTACTTCTGGGCTCTGTATTCTCTTCCATTGATCCATATGTCTGTTTTGGGGCCAATACCATGCTGTTTTGATTACTGTAGCTTTGTAGTATTGTCTGAAGTCTGGGAGGGTTATGCCTCCATCTTTTTCTGTTTCCTCAGGATTTCTTTGGCAATTCTGGGTCTTTTATGGTCTGATATAAATTTTAGGATTATCACTTTTTTTTAAATACAAAAAAGTAAACATACCATTTTAATTGTCAAAAAACTATCAGAATTCATCAATGAATTCAGTAAAGTTGCAGGATACAAAATTAATATACAGAAACTTGTTGCATCTCTATATACTAACAACAAGCTATCAGAAATAGAAATTAAGAAAACAATCCCATTTACAATTGCATCATAAGGAAAAAAGTACCTAGGAATAAATCTACCCAAGCAGGTAAAGACCTATATTTGGAAAACTATAAAACATTGATGTAAGAAACTGAAGGACTCTCACCTTCTGATATGGCCCACACTCTGTCTGTGAAGTGTGTTTCTCCCGGTGCCACTCTTGCCTTTTGAGATGGACTGTATTCTGTCTATGGAATATGTATCTCTCTAAATAAATCACTTCTTACCTATCACTTTGCCCCTCACTGACTTCCTTCTATACTGAGAAATAAAGAAGCTGAGCTTCATTAAGCCCTGAGACCAGCTGGTGAGCCACAAAGGGACAGCAATAAGCTAGACCAACTCCTGCTCATTGTTGACACTGTTGGAGACACCTTCTGCAGCATTTCTTTGTGACAACTTTTTGGGCACTAACACCTGGCTGGGAGACTACCTTGGAAGGGATAGCACCTAAAATCGAACTAAGGCCCCCACCCAGGTGGAGGATGGTAACTTCAGGCTGAGCACAAGATTCCTGGAACACTGCCCTTTTACCTCACCACCAACCAATCAGAAGAAAGTCACACACTCTGCAGCTCTCATCCCAAATTTTACCTATTAAAAACTTCTCCCTGAAAACCATTGGGGAGTTCAGGGTTTTTGAGCATGAGCCACCCATTCCCCTTGCTTGGCCCTGCAATAAGCCTTTCTCTCCTTCAAAAAAAAAGGAAAAGAAAAAAAAAAGGAAACTGAAGACACAAACAAATGAAAAGATTTACCATCCTCATGGATTGGAAGAATTAATATTGTTAAAATGACCATACTACCCAAGGCAATCTACAGATTCAATGCAATCCCTATGAAAATACTAATGGCATTTTTCCAGAGCTAGATAGAACTAATTCTAAAATTTGTATGGAAATACCAAAGACCCCAAATAGTGAAAACAATCTTGAGAAAAAAGAACAAAGCTGGAAGTAATACACTCCCTGCATTCAAACTATACTACAAAGCTTAGCAATCAAAAAGTATGGTACTAGCATGAAAACAGACCAAAAAATAGATAAATGGAACAGAATAGAGAGCCCAGAAATGAACCCACACTTATATGGTCAATTAACCTATGACAAAGGAGCCAAGAATATACCATGGGGAAAAGACAGCCTCCTCAATAAATGGTGCTGTGAAAACTAGACAGCTACATTCCAAAGAATTAAAGTGGACTACTTTCTCATACCAAATACAAAAATAAACTCAAAATGGATTAAAGACTTAAATGTAAGACCCCAAACCATAAAACTCCTAGAAGAAAACACAGGCAGTTCACTCTTTGACATTGGTCTCAGCAATAATTTTTGCTGTGTCTCCTCAGGCAAGGGAATCAAAAGCAAAAACAAACAAATGGAACTACATTCATCTAAAAAGCTTTACAGAGCAAAGGAAACTATCAACAAAACAGAAAGGCTGTCTACTGAATGGGAGATGATATTTCCAAACTATATACCTGATAAGGGGTTAATATGCAAAATATACAAAGAACCCATAAAACTCAACATCAAAAAAGCAAACAACCTGATTAAAAATTGGCAGAGGACCTGAATAGATATTTCTCCAAAGAAGACATACAGATTGCCAACAGATACATGAAAACATGATCAACATCACTAATCGTCAGGGAAATGCACATCAAAACCACAATGAGATATCACCTCATACCTGTCAGAATGTCTATTATCAAAAAGACAACACATAAGTGTTTACTAGGATGAGGAGGAAAGGGAACCCTGGTCCACTGCTGGCAGGATAGTAAATCGGTACAGCCACTATGGAAAATGGTATGGGGAATTCCTAAAAAAAAATTAAAAATAGATCTACCCTATGACCCAGCAATTCTACTTTTGTATATTTTTCCAAGTAAAACAAAAACACTAATTCAAAAAGATATATGTACCCTTATGGTCATTGCAGCACTACTTACAATAGCCAAGACATGGAAGTAACCTAAGCTTCCATCAATAGATGAACTGATATAGAAGATGTGGTATAATAAAATGTAAATTACTCAACAATAAAAAAGCATGAAATTCTGCCATTTGTAACAACGTGGATGGACCTAGAGGGTATTATGCTTAGTGAAATAAAACAGACAATGACATATTCTATGTTATCACTTATACTGGAATCTATAAAACAAATGAATAAAAATAACAAAACAGAAACAGATTCATAGATACAGAGAACAAACCAGTAGTTTCCAGGGGCACGTATGTAGGTGGTTCAGTGAAATGGGTGAGAGAGATTAAGCAGTACAAACTTCCAATTACAAAATAAATGAGTTACGGGGATGAAATGAAAAGCATGAGGAATATAGTCAATAATATTAAAATAACTTTGTATGGTGACAGATGCTAACCAGACTTGTCATGTTATTCATTTTGTAGTGTACAGAAATATCAAATCACTATGTTGTATACTGGAACTTATAGTGTTGTAGGTCAATTATACTTCAATAAAAAATAATAACAAAATTTTTATAAAAATCCATGTCTTTATTGACATTTATGTTAAGTTTTGAGAAGAATAGATGATATATGTATGATCATTTAGCTACGTTTAAATCTTTTTGCTTTTATTATGAGGATAGTTCAAGCAACTGAAAATTAAGTACAAGGGTAAGGTTTATAAATTGTATTCAAAATTCAAATCTTTTAAAATATTCTGTTCAATAAAACATAATTAACATCAAAATAGTAAAAATTAAAAATTTTTTAAATTAAAAAAGAAGTCATGGTAAATCTTCCCATGACTGAAATTCAAGGAATCCTCCTGTTTGGGCAGTTTTCTTCCAAGTAGTGATTCAGGGATCCAGGCTCCTTCTGTATTAAAAATGTGGCTCCCAAGGTTGCCCTGGGAGTCATCTCCCTTCCCGTCAGCTGGGAGGGTTCAAGGGCATAGAGGATAACGCAAGGAAGTTTTAATGGGCCAGGCCTGGAGGTGCTACATATCACTTTTCACCACATGCCACTTGGCATACCTAAGTGTAAGGGAGGTGTGGAAATATAGTTCAGGTGTGTGTCTAGGAGGAGAAGAAAGCGGGTTTGGTAAACAACTAGCCAATCTCTGCCACTGTAGTTAAATAAGTCGGTCCCTGTTAGATATCTATAAATAAAGAGTTCAGAGTAAAATCATTCACTCCTGTATATTTGTGTTTATAAAGTCTGGAAACTATTTGTTTCAGAGAATTTCCAAAGTCTCCATCTATGACAAAACCATTCTCTATTCTTGTGAGCTGCCTTTTATTTCTCCAAGGAAAGAAAGAAAAAACTTAAACTTGATTTTTATAAAAATCCATTTGTATTTAAACTGCTTTGCAATTTTACCAAACCCACTTCCTTCTTCTCCTAGACACACAACTAATAAAATGTCTGCATAAAAGCTGTAGTTTTGACTTGATTACAAAACCTGCCAGAGTTGCCCCCAAAGGTGTGGATTTCCAAACAGTGTGGCTGTCAACACTGCAAAATGCATTTCTGAGGGTCTGAAATCTTACCACGTAGAAAGGAATGAATTTTTCAAAATTTCCAAATTCTAAGATAGGCCTAGATGAAGCCTGGTGTTTCCACTCAGATTGTCTTACCATAATGTTTGTTTTCTAATTTAATACTGGTTAAGACTATAAGCTACAGAAGAAGGAGTTTTAGTCCATTGGTGAGAGGGGTAGAAAGATGATACTAGGAAAAAAGTAACATTTACTGAGGCTAATTTGTCAGGACTGAGCTAGGCACTGTGCCCATACACTTGACTTCCTTTAATCCTCACATCAACACTGCAAGGAAGGTAGTGTGATCCCAGTTTTATCGGTGAGGACCCTTTGTCTCTGGGAGGCTAACTAGCTCACCTGTGGTCCCAAGCCAGCAAAGGACAAAGCCTGGATGTGAGCTGAGGTGTATCTGCCACCAAAGCCCACACTCTTGACTAGAGCAGACTGGGAAAAAGAATGAAAATGAAGAACTTGGGAAATGAGCTAGAGACCAACACTAAGGAGCTTTGGAATTTGATTCCTCAGTCTTTTCTTTCCTAAGAAATCCCTGGAGGTGATTAATTCCTTTGTATCTCTGTTAGCCACTAGCTCTGTAGAAAGACTGCAGGCACATGCAAGGTAAGAACTTCAGATCCTAGTACCAGCTCTCTGATATTTCTGGTCAATCACTGAAATCACCTTGCAGGGAGTTTTTCCAAACCAGTTGTCTGCGGGAGCAATCAACTTCTAACCCAGATTCTGACTGGGAAGGTTTGGCTGCCCTGATCACACCTCCATGGGAAAAAATGAAACTGACAGATTAAGGGAGCAATTCCAAGAATAATTTTGGCACTCAAGACTGAAAAACAATTTTCCTTTTTATTTGGGCAGGGAAAATGCCTCAAGGACAGTAAAAGCCTGCAGGAGAAGCCAGCTGAGAGCCCTTTTTTCTCTTCCCCTCTGCCAAGGCTCATGTCTGTAAAACAGATGAACTATTTGCTACCTTCCTGGGTTTTTACTCAGTTGTTTATAGCAGACCTGGCAATATGTGCATCATCAAAGTAAAAAATGAAGCCAAATAGCAAGATTTCAGAGTGGGAGAAACAGCAGTCTTTACAAACACATGAATTAAACTAAAATTCCAACTTCAACTATAAGGTAAGTTTTTTGAACCCTAAGAATTATATTTTGCAATATTGAATGTATCATTTTTGCAAAAGCACACCTTTCGAATCTACTTGGGTTAACACTATTTTCAAATTACCTTTCTCACAGCCATTGCATAGAGTACAAAGGAGATAAAGGAACAACTGTGCTAAAATGTATTCCCTGTAAATTGGTACAGTCTCTGTGGAATCTTGGTGAAGGATACATTGACAACATTTATCAAAATTACAATACAAAATTACAAACTTTTTGACTCAGAAATTTCACATCCAGGAATTTATATTGTAGAAATACTCGCATAGGTACTGATATATGAACATGGTTATTCTGCACCATAGTTTATATAAAGGCAAAAGAATGGAAACAACCTAAGTTTCAGTAGAGGACTAACTAAATAAATCACAGTACATGTATACAGTGGAATAGTATGCAGTCACTGGAATGAATAAGGAAACTAACATTTAATGTGCTGATATTTAATGAGATCCAGGATATATTATTAAACAAAAAAAGCCAAATGCAGAACAGTGTGGTAAGTATAGACAAAAGTCAACTTGTATGGGGATAGAGGGATATATATGTTTTTGCTTTATATGCAGGAACTATCTCTAGAAAGATAAAGAGAAATTTGTAAAAGTTACTTCAGAGAACTGGTAGCTAGTGAGGAGACTTCTCACTGTATGCTCTTTTACCTTTGAGTTTTGAACTATATTAGCAATTTAACAGGATAATTTTTTAATAGAAAAGATTGAGAATTAAAAAACACATAACAAAATAAGCATAACCAATAGTTTCTTTAATAGTATGTTTTTTTTTCCTTTAAAGAAAAAGTAAATAACAAGAATTGTGGAGTTATACATCACACCTTAACACCTGGACATTTTAAAGCTCTCTTTACAATAACTTAGAATCAAAGAAAAATCCAAGCCCAAACTTCAAAATGTACAGAAGATAAATATAATAAAATTTCTAGGTATTTACATGGTGTCAAAGTGACTCTCCCCAGATTTCTTGTTTGATTCCAAAGAGCAAAAGTGTAACTATTCAGTGGAGAAACTAGATAACACCTTGACTGCGTGATCAAAATTAATATCACCAATCAGAGGCAGACAGACCTTGTGACACCATGAAAAATACACAGATCACTTATGGGAATGTAAAACCAGAATCTAACCATGAGGCAACCCAAACTGAAGAGCATTCTAATAACTGACCTGTATTCTTGAAAAAATGTCAAAGTGGGAATTCCCTGGTGGTCCAGTGGTTAGGACTCCATGCTTTCACTGCCAGGGGCCCAGGTTCAATCTTTGGTTGGGGAACCAAAATCCCACAAGCCCCATGGCACGGCCAAAAAAAAAAAAAAAGGCAATGTTATGAAAGACAAAGAAAAGCTAAGGACTGTTCCACATTAAAAGAGACTAAACAGACATAACTAAATTCAATGTGTCATCCTAGACCAGGTCCTGCACTAATGGGAAAAATAATATTGTAAAGGATATTATTGGGACATTTCACAAAATTGGTATATGGATTATAGACTGGATAAAAGTAATGTAGCAATGGTTATATAGAAATATATTCTAAAGAAGTACCTGTAATTATAGTAAAAGAGTGTGATGTGTGCAACTTATGAATGGTTCATAAAAATATTATGCATAATCGTATGTATAGCTATAGATAGTGAATTATAAAGCAAATATGGCAAAATGTTATAAGTTGATGGATTCACTGTGAATGTACTGATTGCCACTGATTTGTTCACATTAAGATGGTTAATTTTTTTTTAATATTTTATTTGTTTATTTATTTGGATGTACCGGGTCTTAGTTGCGGCATGTGGGATGTAGTTCTCTGACCAGGGATCGAACCCAGGCCTCCTGCATTGGGAGCGCAGAGTCTCAGCCACTGGACCACCAGGGCAGTCCCAAGACGGTTAATTTTGTATTTTGTGAATTTCATCTCAATGAAAAAACTGATGGATTGAGTAAAGGATATAAAAGTGTATCTAAGATTTCTCTGTACTATTCTTGCAACTTTTCTATAAGTTTGAAGTTATTTCAAAGAAAGAGTTAAATGAAACCTCTATGTAGTTAGTCTTAGGAAAATGGAAACCATAGTCGTGGTTCAACATAGAGAATTTAATTTGGAAATTAAATCGGTTAAAGAGATGTTAAAGGACTGAAAAAAGCAAAGGGACACTGAGGTAATTCCAAGGTAAAGCCTGCAGGTAGCATCTGCCGTGTTCTAGGAAGGGCTCCACAGAGCTGAGACTCAGGCCTCTGAGGGGTAGAGTGGGGCTGCTTCAGGGAGCCTGGAAAAGAATCTGGAGGCTGAAACCCATCTGCGGCTGCTGCTGCTGCCACCAGGGTGATGAGGCATGCTGGCCTAAGCTGAGCTTAAGGTCTTCTAAACTTTTCTGGTCCATATGCAGAATAATGGTCCAAACCAGTGCTGTGGTCCCCACTGAGAAGTGGCCCAGTTTCTCTTTACTCATCTTCATAGTGGGTCAGAAGTGGATTCACATGAGAGTAATGGAATACAGTATGGATACCATTTCCCCCAGGAAAGGGCTTGGACCTGATGCGGACTTGGGTGTAGGCAACAAACTTGGGTCTTCCATGATCTCCATGGTGTGACTTCAGGAAGACAGTCAACATGCTCACTCCCACCTCAGAGAGCCCTCCCAGTCATGGGCACCACCCAGAAACCCAGGACTCAGCCGCCATTGCCATTTTCTACCAGGATCCAGCAAGTGCTATTTTAGTGTTGACTTATTATTTTATTCATGAGAAAACGATGACCCAGAGAAGTAATTTGCCAGCATTGGAACTCTTATTAAAAACTGGGAAAGGGGTATATGCAAAAGGGGACTCATTTTCACCTTTGCCCTTAGCGAACTTGAAGAAAGATAATCTGAAACGGGGAGATGGTGATATTGAAGACAGAGATTCAATGGAGGGGTTCTGAGTAGCAACATCCTGCTTTGCCACCTCTAAGTCATTCAATCTCCCCTACATAGGAGAGGCTTCAGATGCCCAGAGTAGTTTGCTTCTTCAGGGTTGAGCCGCTGACACACCTCACTGTGAGAAGTGGGATCAGGGCATCCCCAGGTCTTCCCTGTGGGCTATCCCAAGAAGCCAGCACTTCCTGAGGGCTTATTATGTCACTGGCACTTGTCTACCCACACATTTTTTATGCATTACCTCATCCCAGAAACCCTTTGGGGTGGCTATTATTATCTCCATTGTACAGATAAGGAAACGGAGGCACAGAGAGGTCAAGTAATTTACCCAAGGTCACACAGCTAATGAGTAGCAGAGCTTTGAATTTGGGCAGTCTGGCTTCAGGCTGTGCTCCTAAACACTCAGGTGAAGAGGTTCAGTCCTACCAACCTCAATGGGGGCTCAACTCAAGCACCCAGTAACCACCTCATGTGCTGGTCACTGTCATAGGCTGACATAATGGCCCCCAATGATATCCACGTCCTAATGTCCAGAACCTGTGAATGTCACCTTATATGGCAAAAGGGACTTTGCAGATGTGACTAAATAGAAGACTTTGAAAGGCAGACACTATCCTGCATTATCCAGATGGGTCTGAACATAGTCAGGTGTCCCTATAAGAGGCGGGCAGAAGGGGATTTGAGTACAAAATAGCAAGTAGGAGACCTGAGGATGGAAACAAGGGGTTGGATCGATTTGAGGAGGGAGCCAGGAGTCAAGGAATGCAGGCAGCCTCCAGAAATTAGAAAAGTTAGATTCTCCCCTACATCCCTAGAAAGAGCCAGTCCTGCTAATACCTTGTGTTTGGCTCAGTCAAATTGATTTTGGACCTTTGACTTCCAGAAGTGGAAGAGAACAAATGTGTGTTGTTTTAATTAAGCATGTGGTCATTTGTTACAGTAGCAATAGGAAACTAATAGTCGCCAACTCTGAGGGGGCCTCATTTCAGGGGTCGTGGCATTGGGGCAGGGACTGCAGGCGGTCCTGCCTCCCTCCACCCCTCCCCCCACCCCAATCAGTCACCTGTCAAATGAACTGTCAGCTGCTCTCATTCCTTCATTCACCTATTTATTTGAGTGCCTCTTAGGGTCGAGGCGCCATGGTAAGTCCTGGGCTTATAATAAGCAGTAAACAAGACAGAAATGCCATCTCAGGGCTTCCATTCCAATGAAGGAGAAACATACACACACGCATACACAAGTGAAGAAACAAATACTCTGAAGACAGTCATCTGTTGAGCTTAGGCCTCAGTCATCTCTCATCTGGGTAACCTCACAGGCTTCTAGCTGCCTCCTCGTGGAAGAAATACTCGTCTGGTTCCTATTTGTGTCAGATCCCATGTGATGCACCTTCATTCTTGCAGTCCCCTCACCCCAACCAATGCATTCAGCCCACCACAAAGGAATTTTCTTAAATGGCCCACATGCCTGAGGGATCAAGACCAAACTCCTGAACGTGGCTGAAAAGAGCCTTCACCCTTTGGACCCTGCGTTCCACTCCAGCCTCATCCCATCCTCCCCTTGCCCTGCCTGACTTTGCCCTCCAGCCTAGCTGACCCAATGGTGTTCTTAGCTAGGTTAAGACCCCTCTCTAGGCCTTTGCCTGTCTACTTCCTGCCTGGGATGCCCTTCCCCATTCCCTTTCCAGAAAGCCTTTTTAGGGCCCCCAAGTCTGGGATGGGTTTTTTTTTTTTTTTTTTTTAATTTAGGTGTTCATTTGATACTTAAGTATGGAGCTCAAGCAGATAGATAAGAAATCCTTGAGCTCAGAAGAAATGTTTAGACTCTGAAAATATAAATTTGGAAACCACTGGCTTATTTTTAAAATATATAGATTCTTACATTACGTATAGGTGAGAGGAAAAAAATTTTAAGAGTGGATTGAAAAATTCAACAAGTAGAGTGCACTAGAATGAATTCCAACAGACCAATACTTGAATAAAATACTCTAAAATGATACTTGAGTTCAATATATCAACAATCATAATCAAAAAATCATCTTGTTTCACCTGTAAGCTTTTAGGTGGGCAAAATATTTTTATTCGCGTTTTTTATATAAGGTAATAAAAATCTACATAGATGCCTGGGATGGTTTTTCATTATACTTGGGGAATATCCCAAACATAGCACCTACCATACAGTAATATGTTTACATGTCATTTTCCCTCACTGATCTTCAAGCTCCGTGGGAATAGGACTGACCACTTTATACATCTTGGAATTGTTAGTGCACCTTAAAAATCTCCAGGCATGCAGTAAGCCTTCATAAATATTTTCTGAATTAGCCACTGTGAGTGTGGACGTTTTACAAAATAACCATAGGAGTGAAGAGAAAGAAGTCATTCATGAGGGCTAGGTGTGCCTTTTGGAGAATGTTGAAATTTCAGACATGCTTCATGGACGGGCCGGGGCTTGGCAGGGCTTTTACACGCTAGCAAACTGGAGCCTAGTTTTTGGAGATGAAGGTGCACTTAGGAGGCTGGGGAGGAGGCTGAGGGGAGGAAGCTTAAACAGGGTGAGACAGTGGCTTTAAGCAGGAAAGTTTGAAGAAAACAGAGAGGTTTTTTAAAACCACCTTGGTGAGGTGCATGGGCCTTAATTATTAAGGTGGCAGAAAACTGTTGAAGGTACGTAACTGGTTGGGCTTCTTTGGTGTACTGGACACGTTATTTCAGAAGTAGAAGATCATTCTCCAGAGACATGTTAAAAGGAACACTTCTAAATACAATGGCTCTTCCTTTATTTGAACCAGATTGCTTTAAAATGGCTCAGGCTGCCCAGGGGAGGAAGAAGGACCCAGAGAGCTGGCAGAGAAGGGTCGGCCTAGGGCTAGGAGGCAGTTGAGCCCCCAGGAAGCCAAGATGCTGGAGGTGAATATACAAAGAGCTCCATGATTCTGTGCTCTTGTAGGCCCTCTTAAATTCTGAAGGGGGATGAGCATCTTCATTGTGTGCCTAAAGCTTGTTTACTCCCTGGGGCTGGTTCTTTGATTGCTGTGCATCAGAATATTTGCTTAAAAATGAGATACAATGGGACAGTATTTACACAGAACCCCAGGTGGGCTGGTGTAAATTCTGGACCAAAATTGGAGGAGGACTCACCTTCAACTCTTCTGGGAATCTCTACAGCAATTTAATGGACTACAGAGCTTATTCAGAAGATAGACTGGGTGAGACCTGAATATTAGTATTCTCTTTTAACTATTTTTAGGCTGAGAGGGGGTAGGGGAGGATGACGTTTCTCTTTCGCACTACTAAAGGAAAATAAAAATGGAGTTCTAAGGGAGTTCTCTGAAATGGAGCTGGGAGGCCAGTGAGGAAGTGTGACCTATGCATGTCTCAGCATGGATGGAATCTTAATGCAGGCATCCAAAACATCTGCTCAATATTCTAGAATCTCAAGATACTTATTAAACCCTTACCCTAAAACAACTCATGACAGCCTATTCCTTAAGAACAAATATTTCCTTTCCTGCATCAGAGTCAATACTAATTCTTGACAGACAATTTTAACAACCTTGTGGATTTTGCCTTATAAGTTCCCAACTCTCTCTTCCCTGAATCACTTTTTCAGTTTTCCCCGAATCTGTATCTCCTTAATTACAATTCCTAAGACCCCAAATAAAGTTCTCTGTTCTTTGCAGCCTTGATATTGATTATTGTTTGACATTACATGGTGTCAGAAGTGGGATCCAAAGTGACTCACCTCTACCTCCAGCACTGCTGTGAAGGTGAGTAAGGTGTTTATGGGACTCCCTTGTACTCCGATGTTCTCCTTGGTTTCCTTGGGTCATGGGGGTAACTCCTCTTGGTTCCAAACCTACCGGTTTGCTAGAGGTTCTGAGCCTTTATTTGTGTGTCCTCTATTGCTGTCTTCATCTAGGAAGGGAATCCTTCATCTTGGTGAGTATTCAGTTATGGGGAGTTTGGTTTCTAAGGGCAGTGCTGACAGGCAGCTGCCACTGGACCTCGGCTCGTGTTTAAAACTGATGGGCCCTCCTCTTGAAAATTTCTGTTGTGTTGGACTAAAATCAACCACGACTACTTGAAACTCTGTTGGCCCACATGGGGCTTATTTGAGAGTCCTAAATTAGTTTATTTGCACACTCAATTGGAGAAAAGCTATAGAATAAGACAATAGGAATAGGAAGCATGTTTCGATTGGCATTTTCAGCCTCCAAATATAATACTAAATCCATAATTGCTTTCCTCAGAGAAACAAAACAATTATCTCAAAGGATTTCCAAGTTGGAAATATCTTCCAAGTCTTCTGAGAACTCTCTCCCTCTGGCTCTCTCTGCTCCTTCCCATTCTTCCGAATGTCTACTGCAGTGCTCTCTTCCTTTATATCTCTTAACTTTTTTTTAATAACATTAAGATTGATGCCCCACAGATGGCTAGCCATACTGCACCCCCCCCCCACTCTGTAATGACGGCTCCTTTTAAAACCAGGTATAATGTAGTTGGATGGGTGGATCAACCTATCATTTAAGTTAAATCTTACAAATATTGGCAAAACTGGAAATGCAGTCCTATAGGCAGTTCAAATTCCACCCATTCCTTATCATCAACCCCCAAACCTCCCCTATTTATCTCAAAAGGCTTGTAACCTCTCTGAGAACTCTTAATGGAACTCTAGACCATCTCCAATTCCTAAGACTGAGAAAAGAAAAGAGAAAATAGGCCCTTTTAAACACAAACTGTTAAAAGGACAATTTTGCCCAAACAGCTTCCTTAAAATTTCTTGTCAAGGGCAAGTACAGATCATAAAAATCTTTTTCACAAATAATAAAAGACTTTAGCCAACTGAGTGAGTAGATTTAATTTATTCTTTTATTTATAAACTAGTGAGTTTTGTATTGTAGTGAATTTATGACCAAAGTAAAGTGAAAATTATGAGCTCTCTGTGTCTATCTAAGTATGTTATAGTAATGCTATTTTTCTACCTTTGGATGATATTGTCAAAATTAATTTGTAAAAGAGCTCTATTTAATTGACTTAAACAAACAACTACTTATATAAGAGTCTCAGAAATATAACAGAAACTAACCCAAAGAATTTCAGGTTCACGTGATCTGGGAAAATATTTGGTATTAAAGCTAGCTTGTTTGTTGTTTTAATCAATATGGACACATCTTTAGAGTTGTCAACATTAAGTATGATACTTTTATTGTACCTAGCTTTACTAAAAGCCAAATAAATTTATTTTATCTCTGTTACAAAATTTTTCAGCAAGAAAAATAACTTATTAGGATGAAATTTTCATAAGTAAATTAAATGTAAATGAGATAAGAGTTTTTAGATAAACTCTTTAAGAATAATTATGTTTTATGGTATGTCTACTTAAAATTAGTTTCTTAAATCTTTCTGCTAACATGATTCTTTAGAGCTTTGCTAAGTTAAGTTAAATGATGGGAATTCATTGAATGTATAAATCATTTCCAAATAAGATAAAATACTGAAACATTAATTGCTAAACAAGTCTAAGTTTACCTAGTTTTGTCTTATTACAGAAAAACTAAAGATGTTTGGGTTTATTAGAAGCATGTCTGTACCACATTGAGAAAAAGAATGCTATGAGGAAATGTATGTTTCTAAAAATTATGAAATGTATTCATAAGTTTGCCAATCCAAAAAAAAAAAAATACTGGTATAACGAACAGTTCACAATTGCTTACTTCTTAGTTTTCACTAGAAATTAAGGTTTCTCAGGGTTAAGAATTCAAATTAATACATGTAATTAAAACTACTAAAATTAATAAGGAAAACATCTTTGTATGCAAGAAAATTTTTAAAAAGGCATAAGGAATGGACATACATTTTGTTAAGGAAAAAGAAAGTGATTTTGTTCTAAAGTTGGTTATTTCTAAATGGGAAAGAAAACAAGGGACAAGTAGAATGGACATAGAAAGTTGTAAAAGTTTTGTGAAAAAAGGAATCTTTAGAAAGGAAGTTTATTTGTGGTCAGGACTGTCTAAGATTGGAATGAATTAAGTAAATGAGTTTTAATATCAAAAATAAACTGGTGCAAAATTAAAATTTGGTTTATCTCTCTGCTAAACGGACAAAATTTTCTTAGATTATTGTAAACAATGGTTAAAATTTCTTTACCTTTAATATAATCTACCTACAAAAACAAAGATTCTATATTTTGTAGCTAAGGGTTTTTACAACTATTTAACTTTCTGTATTCATCTATGTAGTCTTTGTCACTTTGATTAAAGTACTGTTTCACAATGACCTATGATCCAATTAGATCAAATGCTTTAACAACTTTTGATATTTTTGACCAACTTCCCCCAAATCAAATTCTAAATGAAGCCTTATTGCCCTGGAAATAACTTTGGGGTTCCCAGAGGGCCCCTCAAACACCTCAAAAGATTTATTTTTTCTCCTTATGAAAGAGAGATATTAAAGTAATTAAGCTTATTTGGGAAATTAAATTACATGGGAAGCACTGTCAAATAAGCAATAATAAACCTTTTAAAGTTATATTGTATGGGTAAATGTTATTAATATAAATATATTAGAAAATATATGAAATGCCTAAAATTTAGATATATATGTCCTAGTATAATGTTATCACCATAATTCTAGTGATCTTAAAATGATGTGTGTCACAGAGATAACCAAATTTTCTTGTCAATTCCATTATAATGAATCAGATTTTAATACAAGAATAGTCTTGAATTACATACATGAATTAACTCATTGAATTACTGATGGCTTCCCAAGTTCAGAGATGGCAAATCTGTCTTAAACATAACCCAGGAAAACCTATTCATGCATCTTTGGGACATTTTCCTCTCCCCTGGGGACCCTTTGAGATATGGCAAATGGACTTCATCCAATTGTCTCCCTCTCAAGAGTAAAAATATGTTCTGGTAATGATTTTCATGTTTTCTCACTGGGTAGAAGCATTTCCTTGTCACAGAGCTATAGCCACAGCAGCCCAACTTGGGGAATTCCTTCTGAAATACATAGTGACAGAGGCTCCTGCTTTCAGGACAGATTTTACAGTCTGTCTGTAATATTTGGCCAGTAATGCAACATTTTCACTGTGCTTAGCATCCTCAGGCTTCTGCATTGGTAGAACATGCTGTTGGAATAATTAGAACTCAGCAAAATTAGTTGAATCATTTAAGCTTCTTTGGCTCAAAGCATTGGCTTTGTTTTTGCTTAATCTCATATACACTTCCTCAGAAAAAATATACTTTACACCATTTGAAATCGTTACTGGCAGGCCCATGCAACTAGATGAAGGAATATATGAACCCACTCTGATTAAAGAAGACCTTCTCACCTACTGCCAAGAATTAACTAAAGCCCTTGAAATACATGCAAAGCTCATAGAGCAGTCTTTTCACCGTGCATTCCCAGGAGATGAAGACCTACAACACCATGACCTTCAACTTAGTGACTATATCTACTGGAAATGATATCTTCACAAAGATGCCCTCCAACCTCACTGGAAGTGACCTTGCCAGGCATTGTTAACTAACCTTTGTGCCACTAAACTTAAGGACATTGACTCATGGATTCATGTTTCTCATTTAAAGAAGACACCTAGACTTAACTGTCTAGAGAACTGAAACTAAAATTAACCAGAAAAAGACGAGGATAATGAAACAGATGACATCTGTTGTGGACAGCTTTCCCAAGATTCAGGACCAGGCCTCTATAATCTTCCTTTTTATATGCCTTTTTCCACATATCAATGCTATTGATTCAAACATTTTTTCTCCTATGGGTACAATACTATGCTAATTTAAAAAGTGAATCCAGGAGTCAAGATGGCAGTGTGGGAAGACACCGAGTTAGCGTCTCCCCACAACTAGGGAGCCTGCCGGCTGCTGGTGGGGGACGCTGATGCCCAAGGAGACAGGAGGAACCCCCAAGTGAACCAGTAGGATGTGGGGGGACAGAGGAGGGAGGAGAAGTGGAGGCCAGACAGGATCGGCACCCCTGAGTCCGGGGAGATCAGGAGAGGTAGGCAGGAGGGGCCCTCCGGGAGGAGCAAGAGAGGAACGGAGGGAGATCTCCCGGTCCACTTGGCCCAGGGAGCCTCCTGAGCTCCCAGGCCAGTACCCCACCTCCAAAGACCCCTCCAGGCCATGTGGGTCCTGGGGGCATAGGAGGGAGGCCAGGGGTATCAGGAGAGGCAGGCGGGAGGGGCCCTCCTGGAGAAGCGGAGGGCGTTTGCTCACCCACTCAGGCCAGGGAGCCTGCTGAGCACCCAGGCCAGTCCTCTGCCCTCCAAGGCCCACTCCACCAGCCACACTGGCCCTGGGGGCATAGGAAGGAGGCCAAGGGGAGAACAGGAGAGGCAGGTGGGAGGCGCCCTCCAGGACAGGAGGAGCAGCAGAGGAGAGGAGGGCATTTGCCCCGCCCACTTGAGCCCAGGAAGCCTGCTGGGCTCCCAGGTTGAGGTCCCTTGCCCTCTGAGACCAGGGGTGGGGGTCACACCTGGGCCCCTTCTGTTCCTTGAGCCTAAGCCCCACCTGGCACAGCCCCCAGGGCCTTTTCCAGCCCTGGGGGTCCTGAGCATAGGCCCTACCCACCTCCCAAACCTCACTCTTGCTTAGGCCCCGCCCTCCACAGCCAAGGGCTTTTCCCTGTTTTTTTTTTTTTCCCTCTTTTCCCTCCTCCTCTTTTTTACTGTGGTGGTACTGTTGTAACTTCTGGTTGTTGTTTCATCTATATTTTTATTTTTATATTCTTTCTAACATATCTGTTAGCTTCCTAGTCTAATTTTATTTTTTACTTTGTTATTGTTCTCTCTCTCTCTCTTTTTTATTTTTGCTACCCCACGCAGCTTGCGGGATCTTGGTTCATGACCCGGGGGGTCAGGCCGAAGCTCCTGCAGTGGGAGCTCCGTGTCAGAACCACTGGACTAACAGAGAAACTCAGACTCCAGGGAATATTCATCAGAGTGAGGTCTCATGGAGGTCCTTGTGGCAGCACCAAGACCCAGCTCTACCTAACAGTCTACAAACTCCAGTGTTGGAAGCCTCAGGCCAAACAACCAGTAAGACAGGAACACAATCCCACTCATAAAAAAAAAAAAAAAAGAGAGATGGCAAAAAAAATAAGTCACAGATGAAGGAGCAAGGTAAAAACCTACAAGACCAAATAAATGAAGAGGAAACAGGCAACCTAACTGAAAAAGAATTCAGAGTAATGATAGTAAAGATGATCCAGAATCTCAGAAATAGAATGGAGGCATGGATTGAGAAAATAAATGTTTAACAAAGATCTAGAAGAACTAAAGAACAAACAAACAGAGGTGAACAACACAATAACTGAAATGAAAAGTACACTAGAAGGAATCAATAACAGAATAACTGAGGCAGAAGAATGAATAAGTGAGCTGGAAGACAAAATGGTGGAAATAACTGCTGAGGAGCAGAATAAAGAAAAAAGAATGAAAAGAAATGAAGACAATCTGACAAACCTCTGGAATAACACTAAATGCACCAACATTCAAATTATAGGGGTCCCAGAAGAAGAGAAAAAGAAAGGGTCTGAGAAAATATTTGAAGAGATTATAGTGGAAAACTTCCCTAACATGGGAAAGGAAATAGTCACCCAAGTCCAGGAAGCACAGAGAGTCCCATACAGGATAAACCTTAGGAAAAACACACCAAGACACATATTAATCAAACTAACAAAAATTAAATTCAAAGAAAAAATATTAAAAGCAGCAAGGGAAAAACAAAAAATAACATATAAAGGAATCCCCATAAGGTTATCAGCTGATTTTTCAGCAGAAACTCTGCAGGCCAGAAGGGAGTGGCAGGATATACTTAAAGTGATGAAAGAGAAAAACCTACAACCAAGACTACTCTACCCAGCAAGGATCTCATTCAGATTCAACAGAGAAATCAAAAGCTTTTCAGACAAGCAAAAGCTAAGAGAATTCAGCACCACCAAACCAGCTTTACAACAAACGTTAAAGAAACTTCTCTAGGTGGGAAACACAAGAAAATAAAAAGACCCACAAAAACAAAGCCAAAACAATTAAGAAAATGGTAATAGGAACATATATATCGATAATAACCTTGAATGTAAATGGATTAAATGCCCCAACCAAAACACACAGGCTGGCTGAATGGATACAAAAATAAGACCCATATATATTCTGTCTACAAGAGACCCACTTCAGACCTAGGGACACATACAGACTGAAACTGAGGGGATGGAAAAAGATATTCCATGCAAATGGAAATCAAAAGAAAGCTGGAGTAGCAATTCTCATATCAGACAAAATAGACTTTAAAATAAAGACTATTACAAGAGACAAAGAAGGACACTACATAATGATCAAAGGATCAATCCAGGAAGAAGATATAACAATTATAAGGTTTATGCACCCAACATAGGAGCACCTCAATACATAAGGCAAATGCTAACAACCATGAAAGGAGAAATCAACAGTAACACAATAATAGTAGGTGACTTTAACATGCCACTTACACCAATGGACAGATCATCCAAACAGAAAATTAATAAGGAAACACAAGCTTTAAATGACACAACAGACCAGATAGATTTAATTGATATTTATAGAACATTCCACCCAAAAGCGGCAGAATGCACTTTCTTCTCAAGAGCACACGGAACATTCTCCAGGATAGATCACAACTTGGGTCACAAATCAAGCCTCAGAAAATTTAAGAAAATTGAAATCATACCAAGCATCTTTTCTGACCACAACGCTATGAGATTAGAAATCAATTACAGGAAAAAAACTGTAAAAAACAGAAATACATGGAGGCTAAACAGTGCACTACTAAATAACCAAGATATCACTGAAGATCAAAGAAGAAATTTTAAAAATACATAGAAACAAATAACAACAAAAACATGATGATGCAAAACCTATGGGATGCAGCAAAAGCAGTTCTAAAAGGGAAGTTTAGAGCAATTCAATCTCACCTCAAGAAACAAGAAAAATCTCAAATAAACAATCTAACCCTACACTTAAAACAACTAGAGAAAGAAGAACAAAGAAAACCCAAAGTCAGTAGAAGGAAAGAAATCATACAGATCAGAACAGAAATAAATGACATAGAAACAAAGAAAACAATAGCAAAGTTCAAGAAAACTAAAACCTGGTTCTTTGAGAAGATAAACAAAATTGATAAACCCTGAGCCAGACTCATCAAGAAAAAAAGGGAGAGGATGCAAATCAATAAAATTAGAAATGAAAAAGGAGAAATCACAACTGACACTGCAGAAATACAAAGGATTATAAGAGACTGCTACAAACAACTGTATGCCAATAAAATGGACAACCACGAAGAAATGGACAAATTCTTGGAAAGGTACAATTTTCCAAGACCGAACCAGGAAGAATTAGAAAATATAAACAGACCTATCACAAGTAATGAAATTGAAACCATAATTAAAAATCTTCCAACAAACAAAAGTCCAGGACCAGATGGCTTCACAGGCGAATTCTATCAAACATTTAGAGAAGAGCTAACACTGATCTTTCTCAAACTCTTCCAAAAATTGCAGAGGGAGAAAAACTCCCAAATTCATTCTACAAAGCCACCATCACCCTGATACCAAAACCAGAAAAAGATATCACACACACACACAAAATTATAGACCAATATCACTGATGAACATAGATGCAAAAATCCTGAACAAAATACTAGCAAACAAAATCCAACAACACATTAAAAGGATCATATACCATGATCAAGTAGGATTTATCCCAAGTATGCAAGGATTCTTCAATATAAGCAAATCAATCAATGTGATACACCACCTTAACAAATTAAGGAATAAAAACCATATGATCATCTCAATCGATGCAAAAAAAGCTTTTGACAACAACTCTCCAGAAAATGGGCATAGAGGGAACCTACCTCAACATAATAAAGGCCATATATGACAAAGTCACAGCAAGCATCATACTCAATGGTGAAAAACTGAAAGCATTTCCACTAAGATCAGGAACAAGACAAGGATGTTCACTCTCGCCACTCTTATTCAACATAGTTTTGGAAGTCCTAGCCACAGCAATCAGAGAAGAAAAAGAAATAAAAGTAATACAAATTGGAAAAGAAAAAGTAAAACTGTCACTGTATGCAGATGAGATGACACTATATATAGAAAATCCTAAAGATGTCACCAGAAAACTATTAGAACTAATCAATGAATTTGGTAAGGTTGCAGGATACAAAATTAATGCACAGAAATCTCTGGTATTCCTATACACCAACAACGAAAGATCAGAAAGAGAAATTAAGGAAACAATCCCATTTACCATCGCAACAAAAAGAATAAAATACCTCGGAATAAACCTGCCTAAGGAGGCAAAAGACTTGTACTCAGAAAACTATAAAACACTGATGAAAGAAATCAAAGATGACATAAACAGGTGGAGAAATATACCACAATCTTGGATTGGAAGAATCAATATTGTGAAAAAGACTATACTATCTAAAGCAATCTACAGATTCAATGCAATCCCTATCAAACTACCAATGGCACTTTTCACAGAACTAGAACAAAAAATTTTACAATTCGTATGGAAACACAAAAGACCCCGAATAGCCAAACCAATCTTGAGAAAGAAAAACAGAGCTGGAGGAATCAGGCTCCCCAACTTCAAGCTATACCACAAAGCTACAGTAATCAAGACACTATGGTACTGGCTCAAAAACAGAAATATAGGTAATGGTACAGGATAGAAAGCCCAGAGATAAACCCATGCACATGTGGTCACCTAATTTATGACAAGGGAGGCAAGAACATACATGGAGAAAGGACAGCCTCTTCAATAAGTGGTGCTGGGAAACTGGACAGCTACATGTAAAAGAATGAAATTAGAACACTACCTAACACCATACTCAAAAATGAGCTCCAAATGGATTAAAGACCTAAATGTAAGATCAGACACTATAAAACTGTTAGAGGAAAACATAGGAAAAACACTCTCTGACATAAACTACAGCAAGATCTTTTTTGACCACCTCCTAGAGTAATGGAAATAAAAACAAAAATAAACAAATGGGACTTAATTAAACTTAAAAGCTTTTGCACAGCAAAGGAAACCATAAACAAGACAAAAAGACAACCCTCAGAATGGGAGAAAATATTTGCAAATGAAACAACAGACAAAGGATTAATCTCCAAAATATACAAACAGCTCATGGAGCTCAATATCAAAAAAACAAACAATCCAATTAAAAAATGGGCGGAAGACCTAAATAGACAGTTCACCAAGGAAGACATACAGATGGCCAAGAGGCACATGAAAAGATGCTCAACATCACTAATTATTAGAAAAATACAAATCAAAACTACAATGAGCTATCTCCTATGCCAGTCAGAATGGCTATTATCAAAAAATCTAGAAACAATAAATGCTGGAAAGGGTGTGGTGAAAACGGAACCCTCCTGCACTGCTGGTGGGAATGTAAATTGATACAACCACTATGGAAAACAGTATGGAGGTTCCTTAAAAAAAACTAAAAATAGAACTACCATATGACCCAGCAATCCCACTACTGGGCATATACCCTGAGAAAACCATAATTCAAAAAGAGTCATGTACCACAATGTTCACTGCAGCACTATTTACAATAGCCAGGACATGGAACCAGCCTAAATGTCCATCGACAGATGAATGCATAAAGAAGATGTGGCACATATATACAATGGAATATTACTCAGCCATAAAAAGAAATTGAGTTATTTGTAGTGAGATGGATGGACTTACAGTCTGTCATATAGAGTGAAATAAGTCAGAAAGAGAAAAACAAATACCGTATTCTAAGGCATATAAACGGAATCTAAAAAAAAATGGTACTGATGAACCTAGTTGCAGGGCAGGAATAAAAATGTAGACATAGGGCTTCCCTGGTGGTGCAGTGGTTGAGAATCTGCCTGCCAATGCAGGGGACACGGGTTCGAGCCCTGGTCTGGGAAGATCCCACATGCCGCGGAGCAACTAGGCCCGTGAGCCACAGCTACTGAGCCTGCGCGTCTGGAGCCTGTGCCTCGCAACAAGAGAGGCCGCAATAGTGAGAGGCCCGCGCACCGCGATGAAGAGCGGCCCCGCTTGCTGCAACTAGAGAAAGCCCTCGCACAGAAACGAAGACCAAACACAGCCATAAATAAATAAATAATTAAAAAAAAAAATGTAGACATAGAGAATGGACTTGAGAACACGGGGTTGAGGGGGAAGCTGGGGCAAAGTGAGAGAAGCATCGACATATATACACTACCGCATGTAAAATAGATAGCTTGTGGGAAGCAGCCGCATAGCACAGGGAGATCAGCTCGGTGCTTTGTGATGACCTAGAGGGGTGGGATAGGGAGGGTGGGAGGGAGGCTCAAGAGGGAGGGGATATGGGGACAGATGTATGCATATGGCTGATTCACTTTGGTGTACAACAGGAACTAACAGTATTGTGAAGCAATTATATTCCAATAAAGATCTATTAAAAAAAAAAGTGAATCCAATTGTTGCATTTGTGGACAACTGCCCTCATCCAGCACTTCCGGGTTAATTGGCAAATATTAGTTAATTGACTACAAGGTTCTGACTCGTTGGCCTCAGTAAGTTTCATTTTAGAATACAGAAACACCAGTAGTACTCTAGAAACCACAGATATCACTAAGTGGAACACACATGAATGGCCATCAACGAAACCTTAAATGACTCTAGGCGTAGGAATTTGTTTTCTCTTAACGCTACCAAGGCCCAAACATGGGAAAGAACTAGACCAGAACTGAAGAATGTCACCTTTCATTTTTTAGGGGGTACTATTCCTCAATTATGGGACAGATTTATATGGTTAACACAGGATTATGAACATCTAGGTACCAAAGCCCCTTTATGTGGGGAATAGCTTAACCATACAAAGATGAACTTACCTAATAATACCCAGCATCTATGATGGGCACCACATGATTCTTGTACCACGACTATCACTTAAAAAGCTAGTGATTGGTATTGGAACTGATTGGAATAGACTGTCCAATATTTATTGGGTAGCCCCAAATGGAACCCAATGGCTTTGTGGAACTACCTAAACCCTGGCCTTGGCTCCCTCCCAAGTGGACATTGTACTTTAGAGTTTCCTTGGACTCAAGGGCATATTTGCATGACCCTCAACACGGCCCCTGCAAACTACTCCTTATTAAAAGCAAGATGGGCTAAGTCAGTCTTTCACTGGTATGATCATGTGGCAGCTAGTTTTGTTCCCTCACTGAGACTTGAAGATGTCATTACTGATATAGAAGCTTTAACCAAATTTACCCAACAAGCCCTAAATGACAGCCAACAAGATATCAATCTTTTAAATTCTGAAGTATCTTTCATAGGAAAGGCAATCTTACAAAACTGGATGATTCTTGACATTACTATAGCCTCTCAAGGCAGTACCTGTGCTATAATACAAACTGAATGTTGTGTTTTATATCAGATAAATCATCTAATGTCACCTACTTAATAAGTTACATGAAAAAAGCAAATGCTATGAATGACCCAACACCAGTCTTGGAGTAATACTAAAAAGAATAATGATAGCTTGATGTCTGGAGATAATTAATCACTCCTATGCGATTCCTCCTAATGAAGGTCCGTGAATTTCTCCTGTTTTGATCACTGCTTAAAACTCACTTCCCAGATGGCCCCCTGTTGCTCAAAGGTGGCCATAAACTCTCTAAAAGCACACCTCTCACACAACTACCTCTTTCCCTCCTCTGTGGGACATGACTCTCTGGGAATGAGTCTTCCCAGTGAGAAGGAATAGACGCTGATGCCAAATAACCAAATGTTTGAATACTGATGCTTTCCAAAAGAAAGATCTTCATCAAAAGGGGGAAATATGAAAGGAAAAAAAAATGGAGTGGGTACTGCTAAGAGAGTTCTCTAAAACGGAGCCAGGAGGGACTTTGCTGGTAGTCCAGTGGCTAAGATTCCACACTCCCAATGCAGGGGGCCCAGGTTTGATCCCTGGTCAGGGAATTAGATCCCACATGCCACAACTAAAGATCCCGCATGCCGCAACGAAGATCCCACACGTGGCAACAAAGATTTGCACGTGGCAAGGAAGATCCCACATGCCACAACAAAGACCTGGTGCAGCCAAATAAAGAAATAAATAAATATTTAAAAAATAAAAATTAAAAATGGAGCCAGGAAACCATTCAGAAAGTAAGACTTATGCACATTTCGGCTCAGATGGAATATTAATGCAGGCATCCAGAACATCTGCCCAATATTCCAGAAACTCAAGATATTTATTGTACTCTTACCCTAAAATAACGCATGACAGCCTATCCCTAAGGACAAATATTTCCTTCATGCATCAAAGTCAATCATAATTTCTGCCAGACAACTTTAAAAACGTAGTGCTTTTTCACTTCATAAGCCCCTGACTCTTTCTCTTCCTTGCAACACTCTTTTGGTTTTACCCAAATCTGTGTCTCTTGAATTGCAATTCCTAAAACCCCAAATAAAGCTCTTTGTTTTATGAAGCCTTGATATTGATTATTGTTCAACAGCATCGGCCTCTCTCTTCCCCTCACTCTGGCCCTGCACATTGCCACGTTAGTCCACAACACCCACCTGCTTCCACTGAAAGGGCAGCCTGCCTCCTCTAGCTGCCACCAAGTGTACAATTTTCCAAGGGGCCAGAGTTTTTGTCGTTGTCCCTAGTCTGTGACTGTATTCTGTTGCCAAATCTCTTCCCTGCCTCTGTGTCTTAATCTCTTCACCAACCCCATATGGCGTCACCTCACTCAACATTTCTTCAAAGACTTGATATTGTCACCAAATACAATACAAATACAAGTCACCAAGGTCACTGCAGTGGGTGCTACTAGTGATGTTTGTGAAATTTTAGCCTGAAAATGAAACCCTCCAGTGATGGAGAAATAAGAAATGCTTAAATGTAAGTGTAAGGAAAATTGGGGACCATATATTATTTTTGAATTGGGCTTCATTTAGAAAAGATAGCTCATCACTAATCCATGACAGCTTTA
Organism: Eschrichtius robustus; assembly: GCF_028021215.1. NCBI lineage: Eukaryota > Metazoa > Chordata > Mammalia > Artiodactyla > Eschrichtiidae > Eschrichtius > Eschrichtius robustus. Next base: position 75,623,344 of record NC_090827.1, read on the forward strand.
CTGCCTTCTCAGGGCTTCATGGAAGGGGCACACAGGTCTCTTAGTACTCGAGACTGTGAGATCCTCGAAGCTAGAGGCTGTGTCATATTTATTCCTGGCACGGCCTCACAGCTGACATTCAGGGAGTCCGTTCCTTTACTTAGGAGAGAAGTTGCCCATGTTCTCTGGGCCAACTTCTCCCTCACACCCTTCCCTTTCTGCATAAGTCATAGACTCAGGTCTCCCCCCTGCAAAATCAAACCAAACAAGTGTCCCCATAATCCATTACGCTCCTCATCCCACTTTCTCTCACTTGCCCCTGACATCAGCCTTAGCTACTGTTTTTTCCCTGTCGTTCTAGGAAAAAAGAGAGCAACCAGGTCCACTTGTCCTATTCCCCAACATTCGGACATCTGCTTTCCGTTTTCATTACTCACGGAAACTGTCCTCGCTGCATTCGTCAGTAGCCTCTTCGTCGACAAACCAGCAAGGCCCCAATTAGTCTCTTCACAGGCGTTGCTGTTGATTATTTCGCCTTGACATGCTGCCACCCTGGCCTCCCCAACAACACACTGTCCTGGCTCTGCAAGGACCTTCTCAGGCCACCTCTCCCTTCGGCGCGTCGAAGCCTCCCTTTACTCCCCCAAACACAGGTGTTGCTGAGGGTTCTAATGCTGATCTCCCCCGCCTCCCTCCCATCTAGAACCTTGCTCCTCAACGTGTTCCACCTGGACCAGCAGCGTTGGTTTCATTGAGAGCGCGTTAGAAACGCAGAATCTTAGGTCCTACCCTGGACTTCCTGCATCAGAATCTGTATTTTTTGGGCAGAAGACCTAAATACACATTTCCCCAAAGAAGACATACAGATGGCCAAAAAGCACATGAAAAGATGCTCAACATCACTAATTATTAGAGAAATGCAAATCAAAACTGCAATGAGGTACCACCTTATACCAGTCAGAATGGCCATCATTAAAAAGTCTGCAGATATCAAATGCTGGAAAGGGTGTGGAGAAAAGGGAACCCTGCTACACTGTTGGTGGGAATGTAAATTGGTTCAGCCACTACGGAAAACAGTATGAGGTTCCACAAAAAACTAGAAACAGAGTTGCCATATGATCCTGCAAACCCACTCCTGGGCATATATCCGGAGAAAACCATAATTTGAAAAGATCCATGCACCCTCTTCATTGTAGCACTATTTACAATAGCCAAGACATGGAAACAACCTAAATGTCCATCAACAGATGAATGGATAAAGAAAATGCGGTACATATATACAATGGAATACTACCACTCTGCCATAAAAAAGAACAAAATAATGCCATTTGCAGCAACATGGACGGACCTAGAGATTAGCATACTAAGTGAAGTAAGTCAGAAAGAGAAATACAAATACCATACGATATCACTTATATGTGGAATCTAAAATATGACAAAAATGAACTTAATTATGAAACAGAAACAGACTCACAGACATAGAGAACAGACTTGTGGTTGCCAAGGGGGGATGGATTGGGAGTTTGGGATTAGCAGATGCAAACTATTATATATAATGGATAAACAACAAGGTCCTACTGTATAGCATAGGGAACTATATTCAATATCCTGTGATAAATCATAATGAAAAAGGATACGAAAAAGAATGTATGTATATGTACAACTGATTCACTTTGCTGTACAGTAGAAATTAACACAACATTGTAAATCAACTATACTTCAATAAAATAAATTTTAAAAAAAGAATCTGCATTTTAATTCAGATTCCCAAGTGACTCATCTGCACACTAAAGTTTAAGAGGTGCTGGTCTATAGCAGCACTAAGCAATAGAAATATAATGTGTACCACATGTGTAATTTGAAATTTCTAGCAGCCACATTTTAAAACGTGAAAAGAAACAAGTGAAATTCATTGTCATCATATCATTCATTTAACTCAATATAGCCAAAGTGTTATAATTTCAACGTGTAACCCATATAAAAATTACTGAAATGTTTTACACTCCTTTTTTTGTAGTAAATTTTTGAAATTCAGTGTGTATTTTACCCTTACAGCATATCTCACTTCACACCAGCCACATTTCAAGTGTTCAGTAGCTACATGGCTAGTGGCTACAGTATTGGACAATGCAGCTCTAGAGTTTAGCATGCAGGTGAGAACTTAAGAAATTGTTTTAAAGTGAAAAAAAATCACTGTATGAACCTCAATTCAGCATGTATTAGATTTGTGATCTTGAGCAAATTACCCCTCTCTGGCTTCCTTTCCTCATCATGTGAACAGGGAACAATATTAACTATTTTACAGGGTCGCAGTGAAGGTTAAAGTATGTAAAAGTACACAGCTTTCACTTGCTAAATGGTGACTATTAGTACTCTCCTCTATTTTCTGGGCTTTATCTAATTATATGCAAAATTTGTCTGTTTAATAAGCAACACATTAATTACCATCATTATTAGTATTTTTTGCATAAAGTTTTCTTATAATTTTATGGTTAAAGACGGTCTTAGTGCTTCTCCATGTGGTTTTCAGCAACTGATTAAAAATATAAACAATTTAGGGACTTCCCTGGTGGCACAGTGGTTAAGACTCTGAGCTCCCAATGCAGGGGGCCTGGGTTTGATCCCTGGTCAGGGAACTAGATCCCACATGCATGCTGCAACTAAGAGTTCGCATGCCACAACTAAGGAGCTGGCAAGCCGCAACTAAGACCTGGCACAACCCAATAAATAAATAAATAAAATATTTAAAAAAATATATATAAACAATTTAAATCCTTGCTTCCACAGTTAAGATGATGGCATACACGCTGTGGAGGTTCATATCCGAGCTGTGCCACTTACCAGCTGTGCCTCTGTTTCCTCATCTAAAATAGGGCTAAAAATACTCTCTATCCTATGGGGTTTGTTGTAAAGATTAAAGGAATAAATACACAGAAATTCCTTGCACCAGTACCTGACCCATAGAAGGCATTACACAAGTTATAATGTTAATAGAGGACCTATTCACGGTAACAATTATGAAGAGTTTGGGGATATTGGAAATGCCTAAGTTAAGATGTTAAATAAAAGAAGCAGAACACAAAATGGTTTTTATAGTATGATCACAACTATATTAAAATCAAAGTAGCTTAGAATTATGTCTAGGAGTAAGACACCAAACATTAATTTTGATTGTGTTTGGGAGACAGAACTTTGAGTGATTTTTTTCTTTCTGCTTTTCTAAATATGTATTAATTTTGTAATTAGGAGAAGCAAATTAACTTTATTTCTTAAATTGATTACTGGTTGAGAGTATGGGGCTCTGGAATAATACTCCCTGGGGTTCCCTTGAGGGCATTACGGTAAGTGAAATAAGTCAGTCAAAGAAAGACAAGTACTGTATGATCTCACTTACATGTGGAATCTAAAAAGAAGTCAAACTCAAAGAAACAGAGAATAGAATGGTGATTTACAGGTGTTGTATGGGTAGTGATAATGGGGAGATGTTGGCAAAAGGGTACAAACTTCCAGTTATAAGATGAACAAGTTCTGGGGAACAGCATGGTGACTACAGAATTAATAATGTTGTATTATATATTTGAAAGTTGCTGAGAGTAGATTTTTAAATGTTCTCATCACACACACATAAAATTTGTGATTATGAGGTGATGGATATGTTAATTAACTTTTTTGTGGTAATCATTTCACATACATTATGTGTATCAAATCATCATATTGTATACTTAAACTTGCACAATGTTATACATCAGTGATATCTCAATAAAACTGGAAAACAAGAAATGAGGAAGAAAAGATTCACTTCATAGACTTCAGAGAAGCAAATTTTAATTTTATTTAAATTTTTTATAGTATTAAAACAAAACCCAAGATTCTCTGGGTTCCAATTCTGGCTATGCTTTTCCTAGCTGGTGACCTTGGATAACTTGCTTAACTCCTCTGTGCCTTGATTTCCTCATCTATGAAGTGGGAATAATAATTATACTTAACTCATAAGAGTGGTTGTGAGAATTAAATTATATAATACCTGTAAAGGGCTTAGGAAAATGCCTGGCACATAATCACGATGGTTTGTGATAGTGAAGATGATGAAGATGAAGATGAGGGAGGAGGAGGGGTGGGGAGGAAGAGAAGGAGAAGAAGGTTTATGTTAGTGATGTGTGCCTCCCCTGGGTTTGAATCCTGATTAGCTGTTGGAGTTGGGCATGTTTCTTAAATTCTCTGCCTTAGCTTTCTCATCTGTAATGGAATAGCAACACAGGCAATATCCACGGATCGCACGAAATTGATACAGGGCATAAGTAAGATCATTCATGTACAGGGCCTGGGTCACAGTAAGCTCATTAATATTAAGTAGGTCTAAAAAGTTAAAACAAACTGGAAAACAATGTCTACTTCACAGGTTACCGTTAAGATAAAATGAGCACTTTGAAAACTAAAGTACCATAGAAATCAAGCACTAGTTAAAATGTCAATTCATTTCCACTAGATGGCAGTAGGCATCACCAAATACAGCTGAGCTCAACTAAGCAAAGAACCTGAGGGAGAACACAAATACAGGACTAATGGGAATTCCTTGGCGGGCCAATGGTTAGGATGCTTTCACTGCCGTGGGCCCAGGTTTGATCCCTGGTTGGGGAACTAAGATCCCATAAGCCGTGGGGCAAAAACAAAAACAAAAAAACCAGGACAGTTTTCATGCAGTTACTTACTAGGCCTAGTCCCACTTCTGTAATTATACTGAAATGGGGCTGGAGGGATATATTATTTCAAATGAGTGAATTACCTGCTTGGGCTTAGTTAGGAATCTTTTGTTTGATGCAGATGGTCAAAAATGATTATTTTTATTAGAGAGCCTATTCTAGATCCACATTCATCTTCCTCAGTTTCCCTCTTCAGCTCTGGACATTCTCACATACACCTATGCTCTGGTCTAGCCCCTTGTTACTTAAAGTGTGGTTCATGGCATCAGCTTCACCTGGGAACTTGTAGAAATACAGAATCTTGGGCCTTACCCCAGGCTTATTGAATCTAAGTGATTCACACGCATATCAAAGTCTGAGAAGCACAGTTTTAGCCGCATTGAACTTCTTGGAATTCTCTAAAGGAGTCATGAAGCTTTTGCACATGCTGGTCTTCCCAAATTGGAAACACTCCCTTCCCCATATGCTAGGCAAACTGGCCTCTTATTTACTCCTCTTATTTAACTCATTAGTGAGGGAACCAGCAGGATGGTAAACCCAGTTCAAGGAGAAGAGAGGAGACTGGTAAATATACAGTCTATGGAAAAAAGAATATTGGAATAAGAATGAAAATTAAATGGAACACTGCTTTTTGTTGACAGATCAATAAAACAGTAACCTTTGGCATAATCTTTTCTACCTGACAAAGTCATTTATAACATCTTCTACAAATTAAGATCTAACTTTATACACTCTAGACCCTATCAGTAGTAAATAATAAGCCATATAAGATCATAGCTCCTAGAATCTCATGATCCCCTTGCAGGCTTCTTAGACAATGCTCTAGTATGACTTTGCACATAGTAACATAGTAATATTTTGCTTTATTTCCAAATTATTTTGGACAATTTCTCTTAAAAATTTAAATTTGATGACAGAGGCAATAGAAGTACACATGTCAGGTTGCCAAAGCTGACTTAATATAGTAGAATTCTACTTATGTTAGTTTCAGAGGATGAAGTGAATATCTCCATCACAGAGCTGAATAGAAAGGAAAACAAGATTGAATTAGCCTTGTCTTTTACATCTTCCTGATCTTTTTGGGCCTATTTACTCTAACTATAAAATGGGGATAGCATTTACTTCATTTGGCAATTGATCTCCAATATTTTGGTCTCCAAAATCAAATTTTTATATTTTAAAAAATTACTGAAGATCCTGAAGAGTGTTTCCTGTTGTGTCTATCAATATTTAATACTATTAGAAATTTAAACTTAAGAAATTTAGAAAATATTTATTAAGTCATTTAAAATAATAATAAACAATTCATTCCTTGTTAACATAAGTAACAAAATTTTTGTGAAAAGTAATTGTATATTCCAAAACCCCACAAAGGTTTGGATTTGATTCAGCAGAGCCAGTTAAAGTTTTCCACAGTGACTTTGGTGCTTCTGTAACTTCTGTTTAGATGAGATTTGATAACATGCTGGTCCAAGATGGGCTTAGGAGCAACAACATACATTTTTTGGTATTTATACGGCCTGATTTACTACACTGATTAAATTTTTTAAAAAATTCTCTGATCCATAGTTCTTGTATAATCAATTAGGAGTAGGTTATACATTGATTGTGACTATATTTGAAGAGTCTTTTGTTGTTGTTTTAACTGGGTTTTTTATCACAGTAATATCACTAGAATGTAAGCTCCTAGAGGGCAGAGATTTTGATTCTGATGTATGTTTTATTCACTGCTAAATCTGATTCTTAGGACTGCATATATAAATATTTTGTAAATATTTGTGGAATGGATGAATGCATGAAATGAATGTGACGTTTCTAGGATCGTTTATCCTTCTGGATAGTAGGGATGGTTTCATTCAAAAGTAATTACTTATCTTAAAAAAATTCTTTTTCTGTAATTTGCAAATTGTGATCATGCAGAGTGCTCACTTTAAAAAAAAGTTGCGGGGGCTTCCCTGGTGGTGCAGTGGTTAAGAATCTGCCTGCCAATGCAGGGGACACGGGTTCAATCCCTGGTCCGGGAAGAACCCACATGCCGCAGAGCAACTAAGGCCCTGCACCACAACTACTGAGCCTGCGCTCCAGAGCCTGAGGGCCACAACTACTGAGCCCACGCACCACAACTACCGAAGCCTGTGCACCTAGAGCCCGTGCTCTGCAACAAGAGAAGCCACTGCAATGAGAAGCCTGCTCACCACAACGAGGAGTAGCCCCCGCTCGCCGCAACTAGAGAAAGCTTGCACGCAGAAACGAAGACCCAACACAGCCAAAAATAAAATAAATTTATTTTTTAAAAAAGTGGGGGAAGGGACTCTAAAAGTACCTTTGTAGTAAAAGTCATAAATATTTGAGAATTCTTTCCAAAGATGTACAATTTAACTTTACTGATGATTAGTTTTTTTGTTGTTTTTTTCTTTTTTGGCTGCGTTGGGTCTTTGTTGCTGCACGCAGGCTTTCTCTAGCTGCGGCGATCAGGGGCTACTCCTCGTCGCGGTGCACGGGCTTCTCATTGCGGTGGCGTCTCTTGTTGGGGAGCATGGGCTCTAGGCGCACAGGCTTCAGTTGTTGTGGCACGTGGGCTCAGTAGCTGTGGCACACAGGCTTAGTTGCTCTGCGGCATGTGGGATCTTTCGGGACCAGAGCTCGAAACTGTGTCCCCTGCATTGGCAGGCAGATTCTTAACCACTGTGCCACCAGGGAAGTCCCTGATGATTAGTTTTTAAAAAATTCTGAGAACCATGTATGTAATAAGCTAGCAAAATTGTTTTTGATAAATTCTCAGTTTTGACCACTATATTTCTCTGTTTTCCAGCTAACCAGAAGCGTATATAGCTAACCAGAAACTAACTCAAAAACATCAGAACACATAATGTCACAATACTCTGTGTAAAGCAGGGGGAAAAGTTAAGGTATTGTAGCATTATTTATTTCTAAGTCATACAGTCATTTTGTTTGTGGTGATTGTGTTCTGTAAAATAATCAGGATACACTTTGACAAAAGATTGTTTTCATATGCATTTATGAATCTGTTTAGTTGAAAGTCTTAGAAAAGTCTAACTATTAAGTCACATTAAACATTATATCATATTACTTTATGCTTAACAAACTGCCCTTCCTTATGGAAAATAATAAAATTACATATCCTCAACACAGAGTTAAAGCCACCACAATTTGCTAGATCAACATTAATTATTCAGGTTAATTTAACTAATGATGATGTTCCTTTACTATTCAGATTCCAGACAATTTTTAGAGCGTCACTTCTTTTTATACTTTATAACTTAAGATAATTATAGATTTGTATGCAGTTGTAAAAAATAATACAGAGAGCTCTCATATACCTTTTGCGCAGGTTGCCCCAGTGGTAACATCTTGCATGATTTTGGTACAGTTTCAAAACCTGAAACTGACACTAATACAATCCACCAACTTTATTCAGATTTCACCAGTTTTATCCATACCCATTTGCATGTGTGTGCATTGGATTCTATGCAATTGTATAACATCTTTAGATTCCTGTGACCCAGTGAATCTACAGAACAATTCCATCACATGGATATCTCATGCTACTTTTGAAAGAGCCACAGCCATTTTTCCTATCCCTACCCCCAACCTCAGCTCTTGGCAACCACTAATCTGTTTATCATCTCTTTAGTTTCACCATTTCAAGAATGTTATGTAGCTGACCCTTTAATAACATGGGTTTGAACTACATTGGTCCGCTTATACACAAATTTTTTTCGAACAAGTACTACAGTACTACACAATCTGTGGTTGGTTGAATCTATGGATGCAGAACCATGGATACAAAGGTCGGTAAAGTTATACTTCAGCTGTATGGGATGTCAGCACCCCTGAGCTGTTCAAGGGTCAAATGTAAATAATATTCTACAGTAAGTAACTTTTTGAAGCTGGATTTTAAAAATTCAGCATAAAGCCCTTGAGATCCATCCAAATTGTTACTTATATCAGTTGTCAATTCCTTTTGTTGAGTAGTATTCCATGGTATGAATGTACCACAGTTTAACTATTCACCTGATGAAGGATATTTAGGTTGTTTCCAGTTTTTGGCTGTTAGCAATAAAGCTGCTATAAACATTCATGTACAGATTTTTGTGTAAAAATAAGTTTTCATTTCTGTGGGATAAATGCCAAAGAGCACTATTGCTGGACTGTATGGTACTTGCATGCTTCGTTTTTTAAAAAACTGCCAAACTATATTTCAGAGTAGCTGTACCATTTTACTTTCCCACCAACGAGTGATCTGGCTTCTCCACATCCTTGACAGCATTTGATGTGACTAATATTTTTTATTTTAGCTATTCTGATAGGTATATAATGATAACTCATTGTGATTTTAAGTTGCATTCTCCTAATGATTAATGATGTTGAACCTCTTTTCATGTGTTTATTTGCCATCTGTATATCCCTTCCAGTGAAATGTCTGTTCATATCTCTTGCCCATTTTCTAATCAGATTGTTCTTTTGCTCTGGAGTTTTGAGATCTCTTTACATATTCTAGATACAAGTCCATTGTTGGATATGTGGTTTGCAAATATTTTCTCCCAATCTGTAATTTGTCTTTTCATTCTCTTTACAGGGTTTTTTTTGCAGAATAAAGTTTTTAATTTTGATGAAGTCCAATTTATCAATTTGTCTTTTTATGAACCATGCTTTTGTGTCAAGTCTAAGAACTCCTTGCCTAGGTTCTGAAATTTTTCTCCTATGTTTTTCTCTAAAATTTTATTTATTTATTTATTTATTTATTTTTGGCTGTGTTGGGTCTTCGTTGCTGTGCACGGGCTTTCTCTAGTTGCGGTGAGTGGGGGCTACTCTTCGTTGTGGTGTGCAGGTTTCTCATTGCGGTGGCTTCTCTTGTTGCAGAGCACGGGCTCTAGGCACGCAGGCTTCAGTAGTTGTGGCTCAAGGGCTGTAGAACGCAGGCTCAGTAGTTGTGGCACACGGGCTTAGGTGCTCCGCGGCATGTGGAATCTTCCCGGACCAGGGCTCGAACCCATGTCCCCTGCATTGGCAGGTGGATTCTCAACCACTGCACCACCAGGGAAGCCCTTCTCTAAAATTTTAAAGTTTCACTTTTTACATTTAAATCCACATTCCATTTTGAGTTAATTTTAGTGTAACAAGACTTCCTTTTTATGCTTATGGATGCCTTTTAAAAGCCTAGTATCAATAATTAAATATGGACTGGATGATATCCTATGATGGGGTTTGTATGTAAGATTTCTTGTTTGGTTGTAGCATGAGAAACAGTAAAAGCACCTTCAGATTGCATAATTTCAGAAGATTCACCAGCACCTGTAATCAGAGGCAGAACAGCAGCAAGTGACAGACACTAAAGTTAAATGTCACACTTCCTAGAGGCACAATCGACCAGATGATTCAGGATAAAAGAAAAATGATTTTGAATGAAGGGACCATATATAGGGCTGAAAAAAATTTTTTATTTTGCCAACATTGCCTAGGCAATTTATCAAATGTTCATTCATTTGGAGCTGTGGAGACCTAAGCAGTAGTGAATACCTAAAGAAGGACTAAAAACAAAGCAACAAGCATTAACCACAGAACTGCAGAACAAATCTCCTAGCTTGCTCTTGGTGTTACTAACATGACAATGGTTGCATTGGCCATTTTTGTTCAGCATATTTGTCCAGGGGTCAGTAAACTATGGTCCACAGTCTAAATATGGCCTGATGCCTGTTTCTGTAAAGTTTTGCTGGAATGCAGCCATGTCCATTTGCTGACTCATACATAATCTGCCTGCTTTTGCACTAGAATGGCAGAAGTGATGAGTTGTGACAGACTGCATAATCCAGAAAGTCTAAAGTACTTACTCTCAAGCCCTTTACAGAAAATTTTTTGTCAACTCTTATTCTTGGCTGACAAATGTTGACACAACTATGTGAAAAGCACCCTGGTATAAAATATTTCTAAGGTGTGATATCAACTGTTTGGAACAAAATAACATAAAGGCAGCAGCGTTCACCCACATCAATTTATAAGAAATCTACCTTGAGGGGTAAATGGCTTTCTTTTTGAAGCTGAAATTCCTGCTAACACAACTCTAAGCATTGTTCCTGAGTCTGTGCTCAGATTTCAGTTTGTGTTCCTGAACATCAAATGTGAAGGTGTTTATAAGCAAGTGTCTATGTTATTTGGTAATAGAAATCCCACAAATTTAAGAAAATATTTTTGTATGAAAGTCAGCAAAATAAGTCATCTCCATTTTATGATCATTGTTCAAAGAACTTACATTACGTATCTCAGAAAAGTATTAACATTCATTTCAAATTTACCCTCTGGCCTCAATAGGACACTAGCCAGAACTTTAGCCATGCACAGTTCCAGGTAGAGTTTAAAACTGCACATTGTCTTCTTGTCCCTGTACCTGAGGTTGCTAAAGTCAAGGGGTAGGGCATGTGACAGTGCCAGTCATTAGGTTGTAGTATGGCAGCTCTAAAACCAGCCTTCCAGACTCTGTGATGATAGAATTCTGCAGACCTCCCATCTGCTTTGCTAGCTGGCTTCTTCTGCCAATAGGGATGTGTCAGGGGGTGACCGCAAGTCAAGGGGACGGAGGAGGGACTCGCTGTTTCTTTCAGTGGTGCCCCAGCTATGGCCATTGGCAGTAGCAGCTGGTTCCAGTCTCCAGCTTTGTCACACACTCTCAAAACTGCCTCATCGGACATCCCTGGTGGAGCAGTAGTTAAGAATCCACCTGCCAATGCAGGGGACACAGGTTCAAGCCCTGGTCCGGGAAGATCCCACATGCCAGGGAGCAACTAAGCCCGTGTGCTGCAACTACTGAGCCCGTGCACCACAACTACTGAAGCCCACGTGCCTAGAGCCCATGCTCTACAACAAGAGAAGCCACCACTATGAGAAGCCCGTGCACCACAACAAAGAGTAGCCCCTGCTCACCGCCACAAAGGCCCAATGCAGCCAAAAATAAATAAATTAAACAAAAAAAAAAACTGTCTCATCATGGCCCTTACACCCACCAGCACCAGCCAGCTAGCACCCCCACTCAGAGGTCTGAGTTCCAGCTTTCCAGGGCCTCCCCTCCAAATTGCTAGGTTCTGCGAATCCCAAATTCTTCCCTTTGTTCCCCCAGACTTAGGGATGATGCCCATATTCTGAAGTTACTAACTCTGTGTGTTACCTCATGGTTCCCTTTCTGCTTTTTTCAGTTCTCCAATTCTAGCCTGGCCAATTTCTTATATTAAATTCTCTCTGGTGAAATACCTAGCAAGGCTTGTGTTTTCCAGACTAGACCCTGACTGAACCAGGAAGTATGTCACAGATCAACATTGACACATATGCATAAGAGTTGGAAAAGAAACAGATCTATGCACTAACTTGTTGTGCCTCTTTGGCCAAATTATTTCTCTTCCCTAAACTTCTTATTAATATTCGCTGAATAACTACCAAAATCTGTATTTAGAATAAGTAAATATGTCAATGGGAGCTTCTCAAGGGAAAAAAAATCAGTAAATAAATATTCTGAAATACTGTATGAGGTCCTGTTGGAGGGCATTGATGTATGTGTCTCAGAATAACCTTTCGTTATTTGTTAAATTTCCTTTTTTTTAAACTTAATTAATTAATTAATTTGGTTGCGCTGGGTCTTAGTTGTGGCAGGTGGGCTCCTTAGTTGTGGCTCACAGGTTCCTTAGTTGCAGCACGTGGGTTCTTTAGTTGCAGCAGGTGGGCTCCTTAGCTGTGGCTCGTGGACTCCTTAGTTGCAGCATGCGGGCTCCTTAGTTGTGAACTCTTAGTTGTGGCATGCATGTGGGATCTAGTTCCCTGAGCAAGGATTGAACCTGGGTGCCCTGCATTGGGAGCACAGAGTCTTATCCACTGCGCCACCAGGGAAGTCCCCTGTTAAATTTCTTAAAATTTAATTACTTTAATAAAAAATGATACATGCCAGAAGGGCTATCATCAAAAACACCACAAATAACAAATGCTGGGGAGGTTGTGGAGAAAAGGAAACCTTCATACACTGTTGGTGGGAATGTATATTGGTGCAACCACTGTGGAAAACAGTATGGAGGTTTCTCAAAAAACTAAAAACAGAACTACCATATGATCCAGCAATTCCACTCCTGGGTATTTATCCAAAAAAAAATGAAAACACTAATTCAAAAAGGTACATGCACCCCAATGTTCATAGCAGCATTATTATTATTTTTTAAATTTACTTATTTAATTTATTTATTTTTGGCTGCATTGGGTCTTCGTTGCTGCCCGAGGGCTTTCTCTAGTTGTGGTGAGTGGGGGCTACTCTTCATTGCAGTGCACGGGCTTCTCACTGCGGTGGCTTCTCTTGCTGCAGAACATGGGCTCTAGGTGCACAGGCTTCAGTAGTTGTGGCTCGTGGGCTCAGTAGTTGTGGCTCGCAGCTCTAGAGCGCAGGCTCAGTAGTTGTGGCGCGTGGGCTTAGTTGCTCCACGGCATATGGGATATTCCCAGACCAGGGCTCAAACCTGTGTCCCCTGCATTGGCAGGCGGATTCTTAGCCACTGCGCCACCAGGGAAGCCCCATAGCAGCGTTATTTGCAATTGCCAAGATATGGAAGCAACTTAAATGTCCATCAACAGATGAACGGATAAAGAAGAAGTGGTACATATATAAAATGGAATACTACTCAGCCATAAAAAAGAATAAAAATTTGTCATTTGCAAAAACATGAATGGACTTGTAGGATATTATGCTAAGTGATATAAGTCAGACAGAGAAAGATGAATACTGTATGATATCACTTAAATGTGGAATCTAAAAGATAAAACAAACTAGTAAATATAACAAAAAAGAAACAGACTCACAGATATGGAGAACAAACTAGTGGTTACCAGTGGCGAGAAGGAGGAGGGAAGAGGCAAGATAGAGTTAGGGGATTAAGAGGTACAGACTACTACATATAAAATGAATAAGTAGGACTTCCCTGGTAGCGCAGTGGTTAAGAATCCACCTGCCAATGCAGGCGACACGGGTTCGAGCCCTGGTCCGGGAAGATCCCACATGTCGCGAAGCAACTAAGCCCATGCACCACAACTACTGAGCCTGTGCTCTAGAGCCCGTGAGCCACAATTACTGAGCCCATGTGCCACAACTACTGAAGCCTGTGCGCCTAGAGCCCGTGCTCCGCAACAAGAGGAGCCACTGCAATGAGAAGCCCGCTCACCGCAACGAACAGTAGCCTCCGCTCACCACTAGAGAAAGCCCACGTGCAGCGACGAAGACGTAACACAGCCAAAAAGACTTTTTTTAATAAATAAGTAAATGAATAAGCTATAAAGATATATCATACCACACAAGGAATATAGCCAATATTTTATAATAACTATAAATGGATTATAACCTTTAAAAATTGTGAATCACTATGCTGTATACCTGAAACTTATATAACATTGTACAACTATACCTCAATTAAAATATTTTTAATGATACATGCATATAATTTTATATTTTATTTTTTTATTGAGGTATATATCCAGCTCCAAATTTGTGATTCCAACTTGGAAGTCTAATAGGCATCCTCTCCAAATGTTCTTCATCACAGAAACGGCATCACCACACATCCACCGGCTCAGGACAAAATCCCAGGAAGCATCCTTGGTTCTTCTCCTCACGCCAGTTGGTTCCACCTCCAAAAGACATCCTGAATCTATTTCTCACCAGTCCCCTATTATCCATTAATTCCAGCTGCCATCATCCCTTACTGTAAAAGCCACCTAATTTGTCCCCCTGCCTCCGCTCTTACCTATCTCCTCCATTCTTCATCCAATCTCTTAAGACGTAAGTCATATCAGGGCCATGCCCCTGCTTA